>NW_027185340.1:6750000-7215000 GCF_022577435.1 Embiotoca jacksoni
CACGTACACACGTACACACGTACAGTATTTTCTACCATTCGGCACATCATGGGAACTCAAATATTTATTAGGACAATGGTTTTTGAGCGCAATCTGAGAAGAGACTGTCAAATTTCAAAAACGAATTTTGCTTTTGGGGTTATTCTAGTATAAACAAGCATTTTGTACCGACAGCTTCACACTGCCACCTCTTCCATATCACAGCCTTGTTTTTTCTGCAAAGCCAAGACAGAGCTGTATTTGAGGGTGCCGTCTTGGGCTAACACCGGGTGTGTGAATACAATGGCAATCCTACATCTGGGAACTCAGTGGGAAAACTATCCCATTTCTCACTTGTGCTGTTAGAAGAGGGTGTTCATTTTTACAAGGTGGATAGTGTTACTACAAAATGAAGTTGTGCAAAATTCCCTGTGAAAATCTGGTTACGAGCATTAGCGGTGATTTTGACTGCTACTATTCATCACATGGGTCCACTGAGATTCAGCGGAGCACGTTTGTTTATGGTGGGCTGAATCCCTTCCCACCCTGAGTAAATGTAAGTGGAGACGTTGGAAATTGTAATTTAAGGGAATTCAAGTAAAAAAATAAAAAAAAATCTGTTGATACAAAATTTGACATAGATAATGTTGACTTATTTTTTTTGGTTAAATGTTCAGAATTCACACATGTAGAAAAATCTTAATCCTGCAATGTCTTGTCATCATGACAAGTGAGTGTTTAAGTTTGTACTGCAACAAAATGAAAGGTGTTTCATTGCGCAGAGGCTCCTGTTCTGTAATATGGGCTCAGCTTTAGCGGGGTATAGAATGACCAACCTCACTCTGCACTTGATCGCCGGATTTCTCCTCTGGCCCCAAGTCTTTTTTCCTTTTCTCTCTCTTTTTCCCTCATGCCTGGTTCTGCATGCGGTTATTCATCTCGGTAACAAAAGCTAAGTGTTTAGCTGCGAGCCAGATCAAGGGCCTGCTTCTTCCTCCCAGGAAAAGGTGGAATAACAAACATGGCTGACGCTGAAATCAGCCATACCTTCTGTTGGCTCCAGACTTCCACATCTGTGCCGCACCTCTCCTTGTCTCCCACACAGCTGCTGCTGAGGCTGGGGAGGCTTCAGCCCAGTGCCTCCAGGCTCCCATTGCCTGGGAGTCCCCTGGGATGCAGCTGACTGGCACCCAGACTGCCAACCAGATGATGGATCCTACCAGGAGAATCAGATCAGATGGGGGGGGAGTGAGGCTGCAGAAGTGGCCACCAATGAACCTGAGGACGAGGGGCAGATGCGGTCAGCTGCCTAAACACCGTGTGTGTGTGTGTGTGTGTGTGTGTGTGTGTGTGTGTGTGTGTGTGTGTGTGTGTGTGTGTGTGTGTGTGTGTGTGTGTGTGTGTGTGCACGTTTGTATGTAGGTGTGTATGAGTGTTTACATACAGGTATGTTAAAGTGTGTGTACACATTCTTTTGAATGGTCATGTCTGTGGGTGGTTATTTTGGCACATGTAGTCAAGTCTTTTTTCTTTTCTTTTTTTTTTTTTTTTTTTTTTGTATTTCACATTCTCCATCTGGACCCAAAGTATTTCATTAGCTGTAGGATGTTCCATTTTACTTTGAAAGCTGACAAAATATCAGCAGAGTTTGACTTAATTTTTGTCATGTCTGCTCATGGACCCTCCCGAAACTGTGACAGATGCCAAAATGACACATGTTGAGGTTAAGCAAAGCAAACAAAAGAAGAAACTAAATAAATGAAGAGGAGAGAAAGATTTTTTTTTTAATTTAAGCGATTCTGAAACTTCTTAATCTCCTATCACATAACTGGGAACCAGTCTAACTGCTAACTTACTTCTCTAATCTGTAAATTTCAATCATAAAAAAAAAAAAAGGAAGAAAAAAATGTAGTAAAACCTTTCACTGGGCTCAGCATATTGTTTTGTCATTTCTGGCATGACCAGCTTGATCTTGTGATACCAGCTGGATGAAAGCTTCATTCTTGCCCTGCGGCATCCTGCTGTGCCATTGCCTCAACCAGACACTGTGATGGTAAGTGACTGCTGTAATTGTTCTGCTTGTAGCTCTTACTCTTCAGCCATCCAACTGGCTCCTACCTCCTGGTCGTGCCATATTGCCCTCATGGGCCATCTTGGCATGGACCCACACCCGCCCACCCCTTCTCCCCCCGCCCACCCCCCCCACCCCGGCCCCAACACAGAGATTTAATTCAGTTTGATGTGGAATTTCTTTCTGATAAATGCCCAATGACGATTACAGAATTCTCATCCTGGCATCAAATTAATCATGAGGTGTTTAAGATAAATACAATTTGTAAAAAAAAAAAAGAAAAGAAAACTAATACAATGGTGTTAATTGGAGATTTGTTTATGGTGTCAGAGCATTTAAAATTATTTAGAAAAGTCTCCCTCTGGAAAAAAATTTCCCACATTTTTTTTTTAACCAAAGAAATTGTTACAATGAAAGCCATTAATGTCAGATGTCTACACAGTAAGTATTGTCAAATCTGGGCAAATAAAATCAAAATTACATGGCTTTATACAAAGTATCTACAAAGTAAAAGTAAATGTGTGTGTTTTGCATGTGTGATTAGAACGAACTGACCCTATCAGTGTCTACTATTACTGAGCAGCCAGCGTATTTTCTCTCTCTGTGAGATTATGCATGCTCTCAAATACTCTCGTTGCCTCATGTAGCCTCGCTGACTATGCCAGCGCCAAAACCCCACCCCACCCCACCCCACCCCACCCCACACGCGCGCGCGCACACACACACACACACACACACACACACACACACACACACACACACACACACAAGAGAAAACAAACATAGGAGAGGAGAGAAAAACATGCAGGGTGGATTGCTTACTGTACTGTACATCAAATATTAAATTGTTTACCATTGCAAATAGACTCATCTCAGCCCAGGGTGTTCCAAGTGACAGTCAATGCTGCGAGAAGTGGTTAAAGTGGATCAGCCCTCGTTGTTAGTGGGGACCTACTGCTGTAACTGAGAGACTCATTTACCATTCACTCAGTTGCGCCTCTATTTTCACACACGCTTGTTGGAAATGCACCCACTCTGCATTAGTCAGGACTGACTCTGATTTCTTTGCTTTTGGGTGTTAATGTTGGAACCCCGGAGTGGTCTCTGCTTATGTAACAAACGTCACACAGTGAGGGGAAGGAGGAGGAGGAGGAGACGAAGAGCAAAAGCAAAACAGTGAGGAGTAGTGAAGAATAGTAAGCTGTTCTTCTTCTTCTTCAAAAAAAAAAGAGCAAATACCACACGGTCCATGCGTCATCAAATGCATCTCCCTTTACCTACGGGCTGTGAAAGTGCACAAAGACACACACATTTTCAAGCACATGCATATACATGTAGCACACACTTAAAACCAAACCAAGGGGATTTGTGCTTTTATCTTTTTTAACCACCAGTGGTAAAGTCAGGAACCCAGTGAATAATGCACCATATTTATCTGCTCCTCTCTCCAAGACTTATAATGTTTGTATTGCAGTACAACTAAATGAGTCATGAAATAAATAAATGGATGAAGCACTAGGTGAACATGTGAATGTATAAATAAATAAAAAAGAAACTATAGGAGTAGGGAGGCAGGCTGGTGTCTCAGCCAGAGGTATGTTGCCATCTTCTGGCTTTGGAGTCAAACTTCAGGGAACATTTTTTTTTTTTTTTTTTTTTTTTCTGAGACCCTTCAGCTTTCCATCTTTCATATTTTTGGCTGAAATGTGAGAGAAATTTGCATATTCTTATAACTTTCTCGGTAGCTGTAAACTAGTCATTGGCCACCACTTCTTTGGCTGTGCCATGGTTAACTTTCACCAAGTGCCATCATTTTGCCTAAGTGTTCTGCATAAGAAATCATAAATAAATATCACTTATGAAGTTATGCTACTGTTCTTACAATATGTCTCTACTTTGATGTGTCGTCATGAGTTAATGCCAGAATTCAGACGCCGTTCTTGTTAATCTAATTTGCATGTATGATTATCCACATATGCCCTCCTGCTCCACCACTGCTCCGAATATGATCTGTGCTGTGGCAGGGTGTTAATTGGCTTGGCCCTGCAGTGTGTACGTGCATCGGTGTGTGTCTGTACCTCCACCCAAATGTTTGCGTAAGAATATGTCAGCATGTTGACAGCGTGAGCGGTGTCGGAGTCTCTCTCCCCGGCCCAGCACATGTGGCTCTCCTCCAGTCTGAGTGTCTCTTTCCTCTGTTCCTAACATGCGCTCTGTGCCTCCACGTCCCTGTCCAGCCCTGCTTGGCTCTGGGAGGCCCTGGTCCGCCACAGACACGAGCCTGCCTATTGGAGAGTATATTACACTATATTAGCTGGACAATAAGTCAATGTACTGATTCACTGACTTTAAATAGCACCATATCGTGAAGATATGATCATATTGGATTATTATTTTTGCAAAATCCAGTCATCCAAATGAATGATTTCAAGCAAATTGTAATTAAAAACTAACCAAGTAAACTGTTTCATCAGTTTTGTTAGTTTGCATGTGATTCTCCTTGTATGATTAATATTGCAGCAAATAGGGGTAAAAACTAAAATCCATATCAGAATAACATTCGAATTAATATCTCAATGGTGAGTTGAGCCCTCCCTCGGCTCTCCATCATAAAAGTGTCTGCAGACAGTCTTGCATTGCAAAAATTAAGTGAGAAAACATTTATAGTCTCAGTCTCAGTAGATAATTCTGCTCTGCTGTGAGTTTGATAACCTTGTTTCCCAGACTTTCCCAGCCAGCTGCTGTGGTGTTTGTCTTCATTCTATTGTTCAGTACGAGATGTCTCCTGGGATTAACTGTGTGCCTTCCTTCATGGCGTCCGGCGACTTCACCAGCTATATTTTTTTTGTGTTGCTGCTGTCCAGACCAAGTACCTGTGTCTGTGCACCACGGTGTCACCTGCCAAGTGTTCATGGGAGTGTGTCTGCGTGCTGTATGTGGTGCTATGGTCAGCAACGTGAGAGATACTGTTTCCTTCTGTGTCCAAAGCGTTTGTGTGACTTCACTTGTGTTGCTCTGCTGTTCATTGTGTGGAGTTTTTGGTGGGGTCGGCGTGGGGTGCTCAATAAGCGGGATGCCACGCTGAGTGGGCACATGCCCCAGAAAGTGCCAGAGGACAATCAGCACTGCCGCCAAACACACACACATGCACTGCCACACACACACACACACACACACACACACACACACACACACACACACACACACACACACACACACACACACACACACACACAGAATCTATTGCCCTCTCTGTCTCTCGTTCTCTTTTTTCCTGTCTCTTCCCACTATCCCTCCTTGCTCCTTTTTGCCTGCGGCAAGACAGCTGTGTCCATCAGGCCGTGATGTCCATGACATGGGTCACACGCTAAGAACCTACTAAGATCATGGCAGCAGAGCAGATCCTCTAGCTGTTTGTGCAGGGAGGAGATGTGCAGAGGCTCCCTCGTGACCCGAAAAATTCATAACAAAAAAAAAAAGGAAATATACTCACTTCAACACTTTAAGTTATTATCTGTCAAAAAGTTCAAATATACACAATGTTCAATGCTTATTTAGAGTGTATATATTAATGCATATTTCATGTAAGTTTTTTTTTTTTTACTGTAATTGTGGACAGAATGTATGACATTAATGACTTGCTTCCATTGAGAAAGTCCTGTATGAATTCAGAAAAAAACATTTTGGGATTAATATATAAATTAGAAACATAATTTAATCAATATAGAGACTGAATAAATATTTGTTTTCATGCATTTTCACTTTGCAGGCCTCCTTTCAGTCTTCCCTATTTATTGTGCTGCTGACAGCAATAGAAGTACTAATGTTTTGAACAATTCCACAATAATGAATGGCCCTCCAGTCGCTTCTGAATGAGCTCCAGTGTGATTTCATGGTTGATTGGGCAGAGTTTTAACTGCATGCTCTTTGAAAGGTACGGTCAGATTCACTTAGAATTACCTGAAGCCTTAATTTTGTGTTTCACTCTGAGAATGTAGAAGGAAAAAATGTCAAAAAAGATAAATTACTCACTTGATGACACTTCAAACTATCTTTTTCAAGGTAGGCCAAGATAAAAGAATTGATACAAGTCAGTTTGGTGTACATTTTTTTGTATTGATTTAAAAGCAAATATCTTGCCAGCAAAACACAATGTTAGTGTGACTTACAAAAAGCAGGTCCACTTTTCTTTAAATATACATTAAAATATATTTTTTTAACTTTTTAAAAATTATTTTTTGAATGCACTTTTACAAGGTTGTTCATTTATAAACTTGAATTCATAAAACTTTAAACTAACTGAAAATTGTGATAACAGGCATATCAAGTTGATGGAGTGGCAAGCGAAGTCATTTCTCATTAAAGGCAAAAGTTACCGGATATAAAATTTAAAATTGTCACTTTAGAAATTTTTACAATGAAAGATTGCTGCTTACCTGCTGTTTATCAGTGATGAATCACTTTTCCTGAATCATTTAAAGAAATGGTGCTACTGATATATATTTATTTAAATATCTTTAATTCATCATTAGCTTTTATTGGAAAGTTTAAAAGAATGCAAGTTGTCTATATTATTTCAAAATCTAAATCCATGTCACTGTGTTTTTACACTTTTTTTTCTCTGCAAGTGATGCATTTAAATTTGGTGTTTGCTGTTGTCCCATTGCAAATAGTTTTTTTTGGGTGGGGGGGGATGGGTTTGCATTAAAATGACATTAATCCTGCTGTTGGTAATCCATCACCCCCCAGCCATGTGGAGCTGTATTTACAGTAAAAATATTGTCACACATTGCCACAGCTGCTCCAATTCACTTAATGTCGGGCTTTAAGGAGCAGCTAAAAGCTTTGTTCCAACAGTTCCGCGTCTTTGATGTGATGGAACTGGATATCCCCCCAGATCTGGAACACAGTCCCCGAATAAACACTGTGGTCTGGAGGTTAACTCGCAGAGCACTATATAGCCTGAATGCTGAAATCCATACCGCTTCAATGAAAGTCCTCTCTCACTCCTCTCCCCACCTCACCCCTCATTCATTCACTGCTTTCTTTCTCTCTCCCTCTCTCCCTCTCGAGCAGCTTTGGTAACTTTGGGCAGTGCGGCAGCATGTGCTCTCTCTCTCCCTCTCTATCTTTCCCTCTTCATCTCGTCTCTCTGTCCCTTTTCACTCGCCGAGGTCCATTTGAACAGAGGAGCTGTGCTCTTTTTGACCTGTGCTTGTCAGTGTTAATTGTATGGGTTTAATTACAAAAACACATTTAGCACGTTGAAAGGGGTTTAAGTTAAATCCTTCCCCTTCAGACCAAACCTCCAGGATTTAGATGTGGCAGGGCTGTATCAGCTATCTGAGTCAGATTAGATGTTGTCTCTTATCTTACCAGAGCCTGTCTTTTGAGCAGCCTTTTATTCAGCTGTCTGTCTGAGGCTCTTGCAGGCTGCTTAGATGCTCTTAGCACGGCGGCTTGATTTGTATGACGAGTCCACTCATTGCTTCTTTTAAGAATGATTCTGTGTTTCTTTTTGTCAGTTACATAAAAAAAAGAGCAAGTGCAAAAAAAACCCACAAAGAACTTGTAAAATTGCTGTAAATAAAAAAAAATATATATCTACATATTATTTTGAATATCTGCAAATAGAATATATCTGCCACTTTAATAAAAGTTAATACATTATTTTATTTTGGCCTAACAACAAGAATACATTTTGCTATTTTAGGCATGTGACTGTTCTCAGGTTGATGCAAACACAGCATCTGTCGTTGTGTGAAACATTACCTTTGCAAGAACAAAATTAAGCATCCGACAATGAAATACTAATATGTGAAGTAGACTTACAAAACCACTTACAGATTTGAACAAATATTTAAATGCTTGCATTAAAGATTTTAAGTTAGATTTTTAAATTGCGCAACATAAAATGGGCCCACACACTGGGCAGAAACGTCTGTAGATAAAACATAATGACATAATTCTACAGTACAGACATGTCCAGACTTAATTCAGTTGATTCCAGCCCATTGTGAAGCAGCCAGTGAAGCTCTGTTTAATCAGAAGGATTTGTCATGTGATTGACGGACTGTTGACAGCAGTATTGGGGCAGTATTTAGCAAGGTCTCAGGACCCCCGTGGCTAAAGTGAATTTTATGGAGACACTGGTGGGTCGCTGGCATAACAAGAAGTCAGGCAGTTTTTAAAGCTGATGCAAATGAAGGTATTTCATGTTGACATCTCACCGTCTGGGGTGTGATAGTTGATCACTTTGTGCATGGTGGGAAAACAAAAGTGCATGCAAGGCCAACACCACTGCACAGTCTCTGGGAGCGTGCGTGTGATCATGTGCATGTGTGTGCAGTTACACCCACCACTGTCCCTCTCTGTGTCTGCGAGCAGAGGAGAGTACATTAACAGACCTAATTTACAATGGATGGACTCTGCCGACTGGAGCATTTGGAGTTATGAGATAGTTAAGCGCTTGGTTAACAATGTTTGGTTTGAAAATGGGGCGAGTAGCTCGATGGTCATCTGTGTCTCTCATCAGGAGTTATTACTGACGGGACTTTAAACGTTAAATGAATTTGTTAAAATAAAAAAAGATATTAAACAATATTAACGATAATTTATTGGATAGCTCTCCTCCTCTATAAATACTTTAATGTGACACAATGTCACATGGACTTAATTGTTTTAACATACTTAACTTTTGTTTATTTATATATTATTATTTGATTTATTTGCAACTTTTTTGTGTTGTCACACTTTAGCTTTTAATATGCATATTTAATTGGGTGTTCTCACTCTGAAATAAACACCAACAAAAACACATACTTTTTGATGAGTATCAATATTTGAGATGAACAAATTCACTTGCTGCTTGTTTTGCTTTTTTCAACAGATTTCAGGAAATACAAATTCCCAAATAAAAGTGATTTTTTATTTTATTTTTTTTCCTTGATGCAACAACACATACATTTCTGTAATTAGCTGTTTCAGAAAATTACAACACAGCAAGTACAACTTTAATTAAGGTTCCCCTGGATTATTAGAGTCTACAAAATATTTACTCAAATAATGCATTTAGGTAAAAACAAATGTCAGAGGGGTGATTACATTAGTATTATGTATATTGTATTAAAGAAAAAGAATAGTTTAAAAAAGGGGCTTTAAGTCAAATAGCCCTGTAAAATATTGAAAGTATTGAATTTGCTTATAGAAACAATGCAATCTTTTACTTTGTGTATTTAACTTTTAATGTTGTTGTTTTTTTGTTGCTTTTTTTAATGCTGTAATTTGATTAACATAATTACATGAATTAAACATTTGTGGTCTAAATGTTGCTTTGCAGTTAAGGCTCTTTAACTCAAACACCACAACTGTCAGAAACTAAAAGTAAATGTTGTTTGAAGAGGTTGTACTCTCATAACTCCTGTGTTTTATACCTCCTATCCCTGACCTGATCATTTACAGACACATGTTGTTCCCTTTAGAGGCAAAAGATGACCAACATTTAATGAAAAATATACATGTTGAATGTTTTCTAACTTTATTTGCGCTGCAGTCCTGAGGTCAAGGTTTTGTGGGCAGCACTGCCTCTAGGTGTAACGCTGAGAACTACAGTCCTGTCAAAATGGATTTTGACTATTCTTAAGGTTTAAAGACATCTTGTGTGCAATAATAGAAGATCTCTTTTGAATTCAGAGGCATGTGACAGGAGACCCTTTATTTTATTTTCATTTAGCTGTGTTTCCATTTGTCTAAATATGTGATCATCTCAGCCTGTCTCTCTCACACTAAAATGAAAACAGAAAAATATCACAAAAAGCATAAGTCTTGACTCACGTAAGTGATTTCAAATTTGTTTCTTTCCACTGAAAGGATAAAAATGAGAATGAATGAATTGCAGCTCTGAGGTTTAATTGCTTTTTCATGATCCAGCAATCCTGCAGGAAAATGCAGCGTAAAAAAGCCCAATTAGAGTCTTTTCACTTTGTGCTGAAGACAGCAGGGTTCAGGCTGATTGTCTTTCTCTGCTAGTTGCTCTGCTCCAGAAGGTGATACTGGGCTGGACCCCTGTTACCCTCCGAGCCTTCTGTTAAATTTGGCAGAAAAAACACCGGGGCTCAAGGAAGAACAAAGGCGCGCTGGTTTCACCATAGAACCAGAAAAAGAATCCCTGAAGAATGGATTAATTTGGTCTAATCGAGGAGACCCTTTCCATGCTCACTGTAGCAATAAGAGCTATTGGAGCAAGCAGGAAGCAGCTCTCTTATTAAATTGACTAAAATGGCTGGAAAGTTCTTTACCTTGTTCCCCGTATACAGCAGATGCTCTGCATTAATTGGTCTATGAAGGCCTGACCCGGGGTTCTGAGCACGGGGTTTAGGAAGCATATTTATTATTTGCTATAACCTGGCGTACATGATGTGCGCTCGCAAGGGTCGTATTTTATAATATCATCCAGTTCTTAATGTTCAGCGTGCTTTTTGGGGGTGGGGGGGGGGGGGGTGTTTGGGAGGTAATGTTTTAACAGCAGGTAAGTCCTAAACACCATTCATCAGAGGCCTGCTCTCTCCCCTCATCCGGCCACAGCCATGACTGATGGGCCTGTCTTTTGTATGAATGTTTAGCACAGTGGAAAGCCATATGCCACTGGCACCAACTCCTGCCCACCACCTCCGACTGTAGCAGTGGTGGAGAGAAGAAGGAGAAGAAGAAAGTCAGAGGGAATGGCAGAGAGACTCGGTTCAAAAGCGAAGCAGCAAGAGAGAGGAAAATAAGCCGAAAAGAGAACTCAAACACACCGTTCTTTCCCTGAAGTGTTTGGAGCGAAACCTTAAATATAGACAAGTAAAACGGTGAAGAAAAATCTCAGTTACTTCCATACAACGTGAGTGCATATACATACATTAAAGTGTTCGAGATTTTAATAAGAGAAGTGGTGGTGGTGGGAGGTTAGATGGGAGGTGGTGTTGGTCCATCTGTCCCAAGCAGCCTCTCTCCCGGTGCTGCTGCCACCCCCTCGTGAGAGAAGCACAGCTGTTACTGGAAAACCCTACTGTCCAGAAAGGGGCCCGCTCTCCTCCCCTCCGTCCTCCATCCCTCTGTCCCTCCAGCCCTCCACCTCTCTTGCCCAAAACGCCCCTGCACGAGGATGAAACGAACCAGCAAGCCCAGCCACTGTGCAGTCAGCCTGCGCGTCTGCAATTTCAAACCTCTTTAGATCATTTTTCATGCTCACCAGAAATGAATAATGCACACATTAACTGGTGCCAGTTAATAAATTTCCATCTCACTGCACTATATTTTTCAATAAGGGTCTAGCTGCTTCGTTTTGTTTTGCAAAACAGCCTCATAGGGCTCCTGCTGCAAATTATCCCTGTCCCCCTCCCAATTCATCTGTAGCCAGAAAGCCTTTTCCTTCACTTAAGAAATGATAAAATGATCCTAAACTGGCTTACATTTTCACTGTTGCATTTAATGTCAGTGAGTATATTGACCATTTTGTTATTTTCATGATCGCTCACAATGTTTTTCTCAGCTAAAGATAATACACCGCAACATTTTTCACAAGAGTGCATCCTCAAAATTCAGCCCCCAGGG
This sequence comes from Embiotoca jacksoni, assembly GCF_022577435.1. Taxonomy (NCBI): domain Eukaryota; kingdom Metazoa; phylum Chordata; class Actinopteri; family Embiotocidae; genus Embiotoca; species Embiotoca jacksoni. Next base: position 6,761,645 of record NW_027185340.1, read on the forward strand.
CACCACTACATAGAGACAGAATCAATCTTGGGGAACTTCCAGCCTTTGTAAGGGAGCCAAATTGGCAGACTATGTCCATTATATCAGTTCAACAAAGCCCTGACTAGCATCTGGCCACACTGGACACTTTATAGCCCATCTCTAACTATTAATCATTGGCCACGACATCACGGACCCTCAAGAGGGTGGCTAGATGCTCTGTTACAGAGCTGAAAATGCCAGGGCATGTACACACGACGGTCCCAATACCCACTGACAGTAGCCCTCCTTAAAATGACAAAGTGCATCCAAGCCAGACGGACAGAGTGGTGTCAGGGAAGCACTGTGACAGGCGAGGGGGACCCCTCCGAAAATGCCACCATGCCCTAGTGGCCCACAGTGTTGTAGTGCACTGGTAGTATCTGTTCTGAGGTCGTGTCATGTAATATGATCTAGATGAAGCGGACAGGGTGGGTCCCTCTCCGAGATGCGGATGGGGTGTCAGACAAGCTGCTCCTCTAATAAGAACTGCCATTCTAATGATCACTCACTCAGCCTCACCTCTGACCCCTACTGTTATAAGAAACAGAGGGAGGGGCCGGCTGGGATGGTGGGAAGGACTTCAGGTTCAAATGCACAGTATTTACATCAATTAGACAGGCAGGATGGAGGTGCCCATCAGAGCCCATTAGGATTGTTGTGGTTGGGGGGAGGGGGAGCGAGCAGGAGGGACAGTGAGGGCCCTACGGAGGCCCAGCGGACACATCACAGGACTGCCCTTGATCACATCCTGTCACATTGATGAGAACTCTGTCAAAGCCACTCGTACAACATGTACAGTGCAGTATGTTTGTGACTGTGGGATGTGCGTGTGCGTGTGCACTTCAAGCAGCCTTTGAGTCCGTCTCCACATACCACAAACTACAATAAAGCAACATATCTATGATGCACTGCATTATTTACCTCTAAAAATATACACACATAAATCTAAGATCAAAAGGCCCTTCTTGCAGTCCCAGTCACTCCCTCTCAGGATGACCACCAGATGTATTCCCATTCGTTGCCTCAATTATTCCGTCGGGACATTTCCATGTGGCAATTTTGATAAGACGTGTGTTTCTTGATATTTGTTGGGGGGTTGCTGTTGGCGCTTAACAGATGCAAAATAGCACACCTGCTGTTCCAAAACACCCTCAGTGGGTTCAAATTAGTGCTCCCCTGCTTCTTGTTTTTCTATTGAATATGCTGCTGCAACAAAAGGATGACAATGATTTTTTTTTTTTTTTTTCTTCTTCTTCCTAATAACTTTTGTGGCAATCAAAACAACAAAAAAAATGCCTTGTTGTATTTAGTACTACAGACTTCTGAGTGGTTTTGGCTGTGAACAATCAGACATGAGTCTCCCTAATCCATTGATTGTAATGATCAAAAGTCATCAACGTGATTAACGAAACACAATAAAGAACCTCGCCCGGGAGTGGATTTCATTGTGTCGTTGTGATGGAGCATCCAAGCAGGTAAAAGGTGTACAGTGAAAACCCGGAGAACAAGGAGAGCACTTCATAAGGCTGTAGTATCCCATCTTTTATTAATGTCACTCCGTAGGACAGCAGGTTTTTGTCAGTCAGAATGGATAATGAAGATGTTGGCGGGGCCGGTGAATCCATCCCTTTAATACTCACATATTTTATGATAATGAAAGGTATTCAAAGAATGATTATGATAAAAGTGGGCTCCCCCACTGGTGTGCCAGCACAGCTGTGCAGCCAGACAGTCAGCTGCAGGCACTGAATGAAAGGATCACACAGAAAGTAAAGAAAGGATCCATAAGTACATAAAGGGAAAAGCTGATGGTTTTGCAGCCAATCGTGCGTCGGCAGCACCGCGTGTTACACTGCATGACCAAAAATAATATGAGGGAAAAGCTTTCGGTGTCGACTGTCACTATCCGAACGGGTTTTGATCTTATTCTGTCTGCATTCGCGCCATAGCATGAAGTCTTTTCACCACACTGACCTTTACACGAGTCTTGTTGAAACAGGTTTCATCTTGAACTAAACAATACTTTGAGTGTGCCCTGTGTGTGTGTGTGTGTGTGTGTGTGTGTGTGTGTGTGTGTGTGCGTGTGTGCGTGCGCGCGCAGGCTATTTGTTGTGGTTTCAGATGTATCGACCACTGACTCTTTACATCAAAGCAGCAAAAATAAAAAACAAGAGTTGAGCAACAAGGAAATTTCATCATGTGATACTAGTTGCATATTTAGGAGGTCATACACGGAGGACATTGATGGTCGTGTGTGCCGTGGCACCCCCCTCTCCCCCCCCGATGGGTGTATCAGTTAACATCTCCCAAACATCAAAGCGTCAACTGGTGTATTGTACTGTATGTGTAAACAAACTTCGCGGCCCCTAAAGGAAAGCCATACCAGCCCGCCGCAGCTTCAAAAGTTTCCTGCGAGCTGTAGGAAGCAGGTGAAAAAATAGAATAGTGTTGAACTTTGACCTCGTGTGCACACTTGTTGACTGATGTTTCACACTGGGGTTGCTTTTCCTCTCGGCAGCGTGCTTCAAGAAGAGCCGGCCTGCATGTGTGTGCGTGCACGCACAGTCCCCCGGGAGATCATCGCCGTCTCCCTTTGATGGCTCTGTGCTATGGAGCTGTTTTCATGCAGCACCGGGCCGTGGGTTTCCTGTCTCGGCTGACCCCTCATCTTCTGGCGGACACTTGAGAAAAACTTCCCAGGACAAACACCTTTCTCCCATTAACTACAGAGGCGACATGAGGAGCGGAAGGCAGAAGGGGTTGTGAACCTCGGAGGGCCATCCCACTCAGGAACAAAGAGATGTGCATTTAGAAAAAAAAAAAAAGGACATCATTACCACCTGCGCCCACCGGTGGTCGACACTTACCAGCTGATACCCCGGACAGTCGGTGTCCTGTGTTTTTCCCACACTGTGCGGACACGAGCGTTCCTCGGTCCAAACTGTAGCAGCTTTGGAGTTTAGAGGAACATTTGGAACCGCTGAGAAAGGGCCAACCCAAATAAATTTTACAGCAGATTCTCTAGGTCCACACATGCATGGCGCTCCGTCCAGCTGACACAACATGGGGTCAAAGATGAAAAGAGGATGGGGTTCACCGTGGATCAGGTCCACATGGCCTTCAAATGGGGCAACAAAACAGCACAGTGCAGCCGACCATGTAACCGGCGCAGGCATCCAACACCCCCGGCTCCAGACACATCTCACCGCCATGAAATCAAATTAGATACTCGACACTTGGGTCTCGCACACGAAAAAGTCTCCTCAAACTACTAAATGACATTTGCAACTGCGCAACATATTGCTTTTCCCTTTTGTTTCCCCTGTTTTAAGCCCTTTCTTTCTCTGAAGAACAAAACTGGAGCCCGATACGCAGATTTTTTTTTGTTTGTTTTGTTTTTTATTTCCAAATGTTTCAAAGCCAGAATTAGTGAGATAAAATAATACAAAGTGGAACAATGGAAAAATTTGTTTTACAGTAGGCGGGGGTCCCAGTGGGCTCCCTCAGGGTGTGTTGCGTTTAATCTGGTCCAGTTTGCGTCGCAGCATGTTGTAGTTGTCTCTGGTCCCAGGAGCCTCCGGGTCCAACTTTAGAGACAGCTCATAGTGTTTCTTTGCCAGCTCCAGCTTCCCCCAGCGATGATACAACACAGCTGAGGGAAAAAAAAAAAAAAAAAAGAAAAAAAAAAAAAAGACAGAAAGAGAAACCTTCTTTAAGATGAGAAGCTGCAACGATTCTAATTCTATTCATTTGGAGCCTTCAGTACAGGTGAGCTGCACAATATTGCTTCTGCTACGATACATAAATATTCTTTTTGCTTTTGAGTGCTCAGAATTTCTCAGAAACACTGTACAATATGTGACACAATCAAAATTGCAGTAGACTTACCTAAATTGCCATGGCAACTAGCTGCATCTGGGTTGATCCGAAGGGCGTGAAGGAAGAAGCCCTCGGACTCCTGAGAAACAAGAAAAAAAACAAAACAACATACTGAATTATATTTACTAGTCAGAGAGATTTACCACCCTTGACTGAAAATCTTTAACATGCATGAGTTCTGTTTGTTTATACTGTTTTGACTGACCTTGTATTTCTGTAATTTCCCCAGGACATTAGCCAATGAAAACATGATGGTGTGGTCGTCGGGGAGGAGCCTCAGAGCCTCTCGGCCGATCAGCTCTGCTTGACCCAAGTTACCTCCGAGACAAAATTACCAAAAATGTCAGACATAAATATTATATGATACCCACAGCACACCTACAGCTAGAGAGAGAGGGGGGGGAGGGGTTAGGGGGGGCCTCAGATTTACTTTCAGTGTAATCAGCGCAAGACACAATATTAATGGAACAAAACCTAATCCCAGTTCCAGTGATGCTGCAGAAATGTTGCCTCACATTTAGACTGTTAAAATCACAGATCCAGAGACACATCAGAAACAGCTCAAACGCTGAGAGTTCGACTGTTTATTTATCAGCAGTATCTAGAGGAGAGTTTTTCCCTCTCCACACACGGAGGAGTGGTTTAGTCTCCTAATTAAGGTTGAACACAAGGCCCACTGGGTTATTGATCTCTGTCACAGATCCGTCTGATGTCTGGCCAGCAATGGAGAAAGCGAGACAGGCAGACAGACAGAGAGACAGAGGGCGAAACAATGGCAGTCATGTCCTGAGTCATGGCCTGTGCCCTTCAGACACAGCTTGCCAACATGTGACTGCATGTGTGACTGTGTGTGCGTCTGCCTGGATTTACACTGATTCGCTCTTTTGTTTGTGTAATGATCAAAAACAAAAGAGGAGGGGTGAGCACCAAAGAGAAAACAATATTCCCAATTCCTCACTATTTCAAAATGACACCTATTGTTCTTCTTTTCTCTGTTTTTTTTTTTTGCTTTTTTTGTTTGTTTGGTGGGGAGCTGGGGAGATGGGGAGATGGGGAGAATTATTTCTGTCAGATTTGGGGGAACAAATGCGGTGGGGGAACTCTGAGGGGGCGCTGTTCTCGCTGTGCTTGCCCACGTTTGATCAGGAACATACTGGGCCCTGATTGGACAGTTCCAGTGCCCTCCTGGGAGACTCCGCCCCCACGGGAGCAGCTTCTGACAAAACGGCTCGAGCGTTTGGAAATCAGAGCATTCTCCACACGGCAGGGAAGAGTGCCTTCAAAACTCACAACACAAAGCTTTAATACATAAATTTCAAGCATTGCTGATTCCTGCTCTTCCGGTCTAATCTTGTTGGCCATTTAGATTTCCTGCCTTTCCAAAATAACAACGCTGTGTTTCTTGGCTGTTAATGCTGTAACAAGCTGCAGCCACAAGACGGAATTCTGTGACAGTGAAGTGACTCATGAATTCACTGATATTCACAAATAAGTGAATATTATTATTATTATTATTATTATTATTATTATTATTATCTAGTATTTGTTTTAAATAAACCTTTCTCACACAAACAGCACAAGAAAACATTTTGCAGTACAGCATTGGAGACGTTTGTGTATTAAAACATGTGTGTGTGTGTGTGTGTGTGTGTGTGTGTGTGTGTGTTTTGCTGCTACCTGTGTTGTCCAGCAGAATGACCATGTTGTTCCAAGCCAGGCTGTGTTCAGGCTTCAGCACAGTTGCATTCCTCCAAGCATTCAGGGCATCCACATGTCTGTTCTGGTCAGCATACTGCCATGAAAACAGACGAACAGCGTTATAAAATCCGGCTTATATGAATATATGTATACAAATATACAGTAGTTTCTCCGTTTCTTTATGTGGTTTGAATTTAGGATCCAAGTCGTAGAGGAGCATCATCCAAAAAAAAATGACTAAAACCCTTATTTCTGTTTGTTAAAGCACATCATCTATTGTTCATTTTATGATGACAACTGACTGACAGTATTCACATCTCGGAGCCTCACCAAGCGTCCCAGGTTGTAGTAGCAGTCTGGGTATTTCCTGCGGAAGCGGATGGCGTTCCAGTAGCTCTGCTCCGCTTCCTCAAACTTCTGCAGGCTGTTCTGAACGATACCCAGATTCATCCAAGCTGCAGCAAAGTCAGGCCTGCACAGGTTCAACAATACAAAGCTATCAACAGGCAGGAATCTGTGAAACAACGCGATAGTTTGTGTGTACTGAGTGATGTATTCTTTTATTTTGGACAACATACTGAATGGAAACAGCTTTAGCCAACAGCTGCTCTGCTTCTACAAGTTCATTCTTCTCCTTCAGGATATTCCCCAGGTTGTTCATTGCATGGACGTAGGTAGGATGGAGCCTGAAAGAAACAAGCAACAAAACAAGTCAACTTCTTGTTTATTTGTTAGAAGTTGATCAAATTGCCATTGCTTAGTGAGGAGACATACCTGACTGCCTCTCTGTAGTAGCTGATAGCTGCAGAAGTGTTACCTTTGTCAGCCAGGTTCTTACCGACATTATAATGCACCTGAGGAATCAGTCATCAACACATAAGGCATCAGAGTGGGGCTTAAAGTGTATGGCTGTAATGTATTTTCACATACAGTTCAAACAAATGAATCCTGGAAGGACTGACATATGAACTACCTACTGACACGTCCATAATAGAGACAGAAGAACACAGTGAAGGTATTTTTTTTTACCTTGGCATTGAGCGGACAGACAGACAGCGCACTGGTGAAGAGGCTTTGTTCTGACCGCCACTGGTGACTACGGAGCGCACAGCGAACTGCATACACACAAAACAGCGCGAACACCATGACACACAGCAACTTCTGGAAAAAGAAAGAAAAAGCACAAAACAAAGGAAACCTTAAACAACCAAGTACAGTAAATCATTACAACATCAAGCTCACAAATAAATGATCAGCAACAGAGTTCATAGCCTGAAACTGTATCTGTGCAACACGTGGAAACCGCCCGCTGTTATCATCCTTTCATAGGTAAGTCATTAGTCATTTCTCATGTGTCCCTCCTCTACATCGCTGAGTTACAGAATCATCAAAGCAGCATGAACAGGTGGTTAAATAAAAGCGTTTCAAACCAGTGCAATGTGACTGTTGACTTCAGAAATGTCACTGTGTTGAATCTTAGCTGGAAACTGGGCGCTTTATTCTTTACTTCAGTGCAACGGTTCTCAACCGGTTCAGACACACATTTTTCCTTCCTCGTTAAGCCACGACCCAAGTTTTTGATCTACTCCAATTTATTTCACACCAAAAAAACAAAAAGCACAAATACACGATGCCTTCATACACCGTTTTAAAAACGTGCAAAAAAACAAAAAAGTAGAAACAAAACAGCAGACTTATCTTGAACTACAGGCGAGTTTAAAATGGTGCTGGTATGACGTCTGAAGAAGCTAAACGCAACTGTATAAAATAAGAACTTATCTCGTCCTTACCCTGTTTACAAATGCTCTCATGAGACATCTAGTGAGGTGACGGCATTTTTGGTTGTTACTGTCAAGACAAAGCTGGCAGCAACCAGCTACAGCTTGGGAAACGTACATATGTCTTTCAATATAAAAGTACAGCAGATGAAATTCTGCAGACTTCAACTTTGTAATTACACACACATTCGCAATCCATTCAAAACGACCTCACCAGTTGACACCACTGCTTCAATGTGACATTTTTGGTACCATTTAACCCTACCCTGTACTTGGACCAGCGACAGCAGCAGTGTCCCAGAGAGTAGGCCAGCAGCAGGCAGTAGCCAGCCGAAGACAGGTAGAGCACTCTCTCGGCGATGACGAAGCCCACCCTGAAAAAAATGTTACAGGCGGGCAGAAAAGGGACGACCAGCAGCACCAGACCCAAAGTCAGTGTCCTGGTAGGGAGAGAAAAAGGCCACAGAAGGCCAGCGCTTCATAATCATGCATATAACACACACACAAAAAAAGTCTGTTTTACACTGTATGGAGATGAAATTCAGGCTTGGAAAAGGAAAACTCTAAAAACCTTCCCTATGAACCACATACACTGTCTGTGTCTAACCAACAGAGAAGCACTCCAACAGAATCGAGATGTGGTTCCCTGGTCACACTGCAGTGGATATGATACTATTTTTCATAATCAAGTGTAAGTCTAGAGAGTCCAACATGTACTTTCACTTCATCTACAGCGAGTGTGAGACGGCTGTGCTCGCCTACCTCCTTCTCTGGCTGTCCTGCGAGCAAAAGGCTTGGCTTATCAAGCCTATCAGGACGCACCAGAGCAGCAGCAGCCACACCATCCTCCAATCAGTGGTTGACTTAATGAGAGGCACACAGCCCATGGACCAATCAAAACACAGCCACCAGGGACACAGCAGCAGCCAGGCATTAAGAGAGTAGTAGTAATTATAGTTCACGATCTGCCAATCAAAAAGGAACAGGAGGGGTGCAGAATGGGAGAGGGTAGAGAACGATAGAGGAAGAGCAGCATTTAACATTCAGACTCACAGTCACTGCGTTTAAAAATCATGAAGATACTCACAACAAACATAATATTAGACATTCAATTAAACTAAACTGGAAAAATTAAACGTGCTTCAATAGAGTCGACTTCTAATTGCATAGATGTCATTATACAGCTTGAAAAAAATAAGTATCATTTCATGACAAAATTGTGCATAACTATGGTGCATGATTACATGTTGTGTATCCAATCAAATAAACTCCACAATGAAATTGTACTCACTCGAAGAAATATATTTTCTGCAAAAGAGGCGGGGTTGTCTACTTCAGTGAATGCCGGGGGTCCTGTTCCCATTATCCTCCAGCGTGCGTAGAGCATGGAGAGTCCTCCCAGACCCATTAGAGCCAATCGTGTAAGCAATCCCATTCGAAATATGTCGCTTACCTGTCAGAAAAATATTATCACTTGTTACCAGCAATTACAAAAATCTATGCTTGTCAGTTAGTTTCACGCACTGTTCATCAATAATGTACCGAAATGCACGCTGCTTTATATGGACAATGCATGTGATGTGACTTTAATATTGTAAGTGAGTGCATAATTTATGACAGAAAAGAGGGGGAGGGTATATATAATGTAACTCACATCAAGTGGATTCTTCCTAAGGAGAAGCCTCTGGCTGAGTTCATACACATTAACATTACAGATCAGGAGGACATCAAAGGCTGCATTCACACCCTGAAGGAACATGGAAATGGCATTTAAAATTCATATAGGTCAGCAGCAAAACGAATATTTAGCTCGTTTCACGTGTAAAAAAAATATGAGTCTTTTAGGTTGTTAATGAAGACAAGAATCACCAGAGGAGGAGATGCAATCGATTGGGATGTCTTTATAAAGTATTTATCTTGCAGCACTGATGAAATCTCTCTTTTACACTTTGTTTCTGCTGGATGTGATGAAATCATCAACTCTAAAAAAAAAAAATGGATTTCCAAAGAAGACTTCATACCAAGACGGTGATGCCTTGTTCTTTACAGAGCATTGCCGCGGCACACAGCAAGAGGCTGACCACGACCCACTGGACAGAAAACCTGTCATCTCTGTCACTCCCTGAGAACACAAAGCCAACACAACAAAGGCTTAAAATGTAGGTGTTCAAACAGACGCGTCTCAAAACTAGCAGCTCGAAGATTTTTTTTTTTGACGCTGGCAATATATTTTTCAGCACACATGGAAAGTCCTTTGAACTTAAAGAGAAAGATTTGTGTTGGCAACCTACCTCTGTTAAAAGCTTTGCAGTAAGTGAGGAAAGAGAGCTGGAAGAACAGGGCGCATAAAAGGTCCGCTCGGCCCACTACGCCCGCCACCTTTTTGAGATGGAGAGGCAAAGGGAGAGAAATTGCGAGAGATTAAACGACGTCGTACACGGAGCAGTAAAACAGAAGAACAGGATTATCACATGCATTCTTTCATAAGTTATTGCTTTTTGTTACACGCGCGCTAACATCACGCTCTGTTTTGCATCGTGCACCCGGTAATAACTTGGAAGCTTTTTTAACAGAGGAAGGAAGCAACTCTCATTACCAGCGTGGCCTGTTGGTGTGTGTGTTCTATACAGTGTGTGGGTACAGTATGGTTGACGTCCTGGGGTTGCCTGCTTTGATACATACAGCAGGCCTAAGCCAACAGACTGCCTCCCTCCCACCCCCCAGGTCTCACCCTGCCCTGCATGATTAAAGAGAATGGAGAGGGGGAATTGCTGCCTTCCAGCCAAGCTTTACAGCAAAAACACATATACTGGCAGGTCAATAAGCATCCCAACACAGCTTAAATAGTCAGGCCGCGCAACTGCGTGCACCTTGGCCCTGCGCTCCCAGCTGAGACGGGGCTTTTGTTCTTGGCATGGAACCACTAGGTGTTTAGTATTAAAACGTCTATACTGGCAAGTCAAGATCTCCTGATGCACTGCTGTTCCATGTTGGTTCGAAAAGTTTATTTGGAGCCCAAAATCACAACCCGTATACTACGTGTCAATGAGCTGTAAATGCCCTCAACAGGAAGCGTTGACCTGACCCAATCAAAGTTCAAAGAAAAAAACTACAGCTAACCAAAGAGCTCATACATGACGCTGTGGTAGAAATAAATGGGAATGAAGATATGTAAATGACTTCTTTGGCTTTCAACGATTTCAAATCTGTATTTGTTTTCTTGGAGAGTTGGATGAAAAACAATTTGTTTTAATGACATTGTTTTCTTCATTGTTCAGATGCATTACGGCAACTTTAGTCAAACACTGCAAATACGGTGAATCAGTGATTACAAGTTCATTTACGTTCACTTGCATTTAAAGAATTTCTGGGACTCTTCACAGTGTTTTTTACTTAACACCAGACAAAGAGTTGTCAACAGACAAAGAGATGTGCGAGTACACGGAGGGAACAATACTTTGTTACAGTATCATACTGAACAACTGTACTGCACTGTTTCTGACATGCTAAATGTCAGAGATATTTTAACAAATGTTTCTTTTGTTCTCACCAAAAAAAAATAAACGCCAGTGTGACCTATGATTTGATATAATGTAAAAAAATAAAAAATAAAAAAAAGAACATTGTTTTTCTTTTAGATCTACTGTTAGTGTTCTCTTGCAGTATTTTTGCTTTATACATCATGGATTGGTGGGTAGTCCAAAAAGTTGAGAATGAAACAGTTTTCTTGTCTGCATCTTCTGTTGATACTGGTGATCAATGCATCCAAACCACACAAAAAAAAAAACATATGTTTTTACTGCACAATATGAATGACTATTGAGAGCTTTAGCTCTATATGGGATTCTCACACCACTAAATACTTCACATCATAGGATATTATTGACATTAATGTGTATTCAAAGATTGCATTTACTACATTTATTATTGCATTGATAATACTGCGCATATAAATAAACAATCACAATACTTACACTTTCCGTGTGAACTGGGTGCGCTGCGAAGAAGACGGCAGCAAGCAGAGAGGTCTTGGGAGCATAGTTCAGTATCCTACCCTTCTCATCATAGGCCAGTCCACCAATCAGTATAGCGAACATGTCAATCATAAGGGCGGATATGACAGCATGGAGGATGATGTTCAGCACATGGAAACCAACAGGGTGCAGGCCTCCCGCTATGAGGTAGTTCAGCCTGCAGCAGCAAGAGGGGGGAAAAAAAAAAACCTGGTGCTAAATGTATGGCAGGTGTAAGAGAGTACAGGCTCACAAGCATGTCTTTGAGAGGAGGGCGACGCTATTGTTAAGTCTGATGTGACATGATGATGCCATCGGGACAGGGTGAAAAACCGTGTAGCCGTCATTGTGTGTTGTCTTTCCAAATGTTATGCACTGCCTTGACCGGCCCAGAAAAGAAAATCAAGGCCCAGTTCATGCCAGGTGATGATGGTGATGATTTTTGCTCTACCCCACAACACTATATATTGAAATCGTTAAATTATTAGTTAAAGTATCAGCATAATATTATCATTAGCATACAACAAAGAGTTGACTGACGACTATTAGTCGAGTTGCAGGATCGTTTAGTCGGGGTCAGCCCTGGACAGAACGCAGGATTCCTTACCTGAACGTAAGGACAGTGAGAGGTCGGTAGGATTTGTGACTGGAGTTGCTGCTCAGGTTGCTTCCCCAGAAGTCATTGCTCCAGATGTTGTTCAGGGGTGTTGCTGGTTTCAAGTCCTGCAACACACACATTAAAAAAAAAAAAGACAGATTCTAGCACTTGATGGGGCATAAGCAGTAAGACAATGAAACATTTTTTTTTTTGCAACATAAAGGGAAATAATTTTGCAGGATTTTCTGCATGATCTTGAAAAAAAAAAAAAGGAAAACTGACCTTGTTGTTGACAATTGCTTCAGAATCATCAAACACAAACTCTCCATCGTAACTGTTGATGAAGCACAGGAGTGCCACCAGGGCGACGGTGGCCTTGGCCTGGACTGGAGCGAGCTTTGGCAGGGGGATGTGGTGATCCCAGTACACTTCAGTCAACGCCATCACGCACCGACTCCTCGGGTCATTCGGAGTCATTATCTTGCTCCCTGATGGGAAGAGTCACGTGTTACACAGGGGGTCAAGCTGCTATAAAATACTACACACACACACACACACTTCTAACCGTCTCGTTCATAAAAATCCCCGTGTTTATTCACAGGCTGGATTCATACCTTTACCTTCTCAAGAGGACACGTTGCGAGAGGTCACCCTTTCTCTTGCAACCCTTCATGTTTAGCGAACGACCTCAACGTGAACTCGTCGAGGAGAGACGGAAGTCGGACCTGCGCGATAAACGCAGTGATTAGATCTGCACTTTGTTCCACAGGTGAGGCAATTACGTTGTCACTAGCACGCGACGCCGTTAACGCGAAGGGTACCTTACATTTAGCAAGCTAACCGCGTGCCTCGCCAGCGGGCTGTTTTTCCCCTTTATCGGTAGTTTGTTATGCTGGTATTTACCCGCTATCTGTTTTTTGTTTTTTATATATATCTATTTTGTCGAAAGGCGGAAGGTTTTCATTCACAGAAGACACTCCTCGCGGAGAGCTCGCGGCTGTAAACAAACGTACACGCTCGAGCTGCAAACACTTCCTCCTCGCTGTTGCTGTCACGTGGTCAATTTCAGCCAATAATTGATGCCGAATGAGTGTGTAATGTTGTGAGTGGAGCTGATCACAAGTGGATATGTATATATAAAAAAACAAAATTTAAAAAGGGGCTTAAAACAGTATTAACAGACGCAGTTGCGTTTTTAAGATCATTTGATTAGGTTAGGTAGTTACTTTATTAATCCCCGAGGGGACATTTTTTCGCTACAGCAGCATACAGAAGCAATAAGATAATAATAGAATAATAGAAAAGCAATAAAATAGCAGTAAAATAGCAATAAAAAATATAAAATGCACAGTATATACAGTACAGTATATATATCTATATATATTATATACAAACAACCAAGAAACACAGTCAACAGTGTTATTGTTATGTGATGGATTTTGCCAGAGGTGAGATTGCTCTTACGGTTCATAAATACTGACTGACGCTTATTTATCTGAGGCAGAAAGCTCTTTAAAAGCTCTTCAACCATTTGTCACGTCTCCCAAGGAGCTTGAACTTCGAGTTGCAACAGTGAATGCGGAGCTTGTTATCTTTATCTTCCTCAAATACAATTGATTTTGAAGCATCATGCTCTGAATACTCGCTGAAATAACCGCAGCATTTGAATGCATCACCCGCCAACATATCTGTTGGCTTTAATTATTTCACTAATGCCTTTTAGTCATCAGCAGTATGGTCATACTTTAAAAAAAAAAATTAAAAAAAAAAAAGGAAAACACTTTAGTGCTTTGTTCAGCAACAGCTTCAGGTTCCTCAGATGCCACGATATGAAAATACATCGGTTGTCGCTCCTTTTTCGTAAGCCAAGATGGCAAATATTGAGTGGAAATTGTCCAATGTTTCAAAATAATTTGTTGGACTGTTTTGAGTGCATCATCCGGGTAGTGGACTGCATGTTTCCATATCTGTCAATGTGAGCACAATTATGCACTCAAAATAGTGAGTGCCATTTGAAACTAACTGGCAACCAACAGTGACGTCAACCGTTAATGGACGGCCGTCATGCAGCCTCGAGTTCGGATATTGGCTATTGCCATCCTGCTATAGTTCGGAGCGGTTTGGAGCAAGAAGTCACCATGTTTGGACAAACTGTGGGGGAGTGAGCAGTGGATCTGACTAGATCTGATCACCCACCGATAGCAGAAACCTGATTGCAGCACAGACGTGTCAATCAAACAGACACGCCCCCCAAAAAACACAGCTTTTAAGGCTTATTTTTTTCATTAATGACTGGGTTATTATTTTTAGTTGGACAATCAGAAAACTAATAAGAAGGAGTAACTTTAGCTAAAAACACCAAAATGACAAGTGAAAAAAATATGTTTGACTTCCTATTTCATGAGAGAAGTTGAATGGGAGTCTATGGAGCTGGAGCCTTTTTGGAGCCAACCTATAGTGGCCTTCTTTGGTATTACAGCTTAAGGCCCTTCCTCTTCGGCCTCATTTTTCAGAACCAGAGGCTACGTCCACTTTGATATACAGTCTATTTTTGGAACACAGCAAAGGTCTATTGGAGAGACCTGGCTATACCGACAGCAAGAAGCAGAGTGTAGTAATTAGTGACAACTAGTGGTAAGTGGTTTCAGGTTGCAGTCAACACTAAACCCATCATCTCACCTTCCCCTTCCAAGTGTGTAAAGTAACCCTTGGTGGCTGCAACACATGCGACAAATGTGAAGACCCTCTCTGGAGCCTTGGAGTATTTGGTTTGTCTGTAGCAGTGCAACATGGTGGCACCGTGGAAGAGGACATGCTCACTACATGGCTATGAAGGGCTCATTCTAAAGTAACGAAAAAAACACGATGATTCTTAGTTTCAGGTGATCATGAAAACACAAGTATATATTATATTCCCTTTCTGCCAATAGATCCCGCTAAATTCTACACCGTGATATCGTACACTATGTAATGCTTCACACATTAGATTAGGAAAAGCACAGGTGTAAACAATAAAGAAATTGTTGTCTGAATTCCATCACGCTGCTTCGGTTTCGGGGTACAGATATTGTTCATGCTGGCTTTTTGTCACAATGTCATGGCTCACTACAGAACAGAACCATTGTTCGCGTTATTAGCACTGCCTGTGCTTTTTCTTCTCCAAATGTTTGCAGTTAACTTAGCCTTTGTTCTACAATGCTTCTTTTCCATGTCTTATTTTTGTATGTATCGTAGTTTTACAATGTAGTTAGCATTAAAAGTGGTCTCTACCGCATTTTACTCTCTCTCAATTTACCCCCCGGTGATTCAGCCTCCGACATGATGTTGTAATTCCTTGATTATTGGTCCTTTTTTCAGTTTTGCATGGCAGCTGAAACATGAGTTCAAACACTTTTACAAAACATTGTTAAACAGCCTTTTCAGCACTCCAGTTTTGCATGAAACAAATCGTGTAATATGTCTCTTGTCTGTAATGTATTTAACGCCTTCTTTAAGATTACCACCCTTAATTGTAATGTAATGTAATGTATTTTTTTTTTTTTTGTCAGGTTACTTGGGTCATGCATACAATGGCTTCATTAAAAGGTTGAAGTAGTAGCCCATTCATGTCTGCCTGGAGAGTAATTGTTGAACAAAGTGTAATGCATGAAATTTGTCTTCATGTTGGATTGAATTTGTTGTAACATTTTACAGAGGTTGTTCAGACATGTTTCTTTAATTTAAATAAAAAAGAAAAATATTTGGATGGCATAATATTTCCAAAACATAAGTCATTATGTCAAAGGCACCTTAAGGACAATGCTGAGCATAGTCGCAGTAATAGTGTGTGTTACATGATAATGAAACTTGCAAAGTCTGTTGGTCTGTGTTATTCTAAACACTGTAGCTTTGAAAAATACTCATCCTGTTGTGCATATAATGTCATTTCTTTAACTCTTGTTTAGCATTTTGAAAGAGCAAGTTCTTAGGAGGGCCAAATATATTGATATATAAATTTCCCCAGGTGGGCAGAGAAGATAGGTCACGTAATCCTCAATGTTATTAGTTTGTATTAAAAGTGATTTCTTTCTGGTAGAGTGCTGTGTTTGGTACATGAAATAGCAGCATTTTGTGTATATTTGGTATCAAGCACTCGTAATCTGTTGTCTGTCATAAAATGATGTTACTAGAAAGAAGTGTTAATGGAAAGATGAGTGTCTATGAGAATTAGAGGTGCTGAGGTCGCGGAGAGGCCCACGGCAGGCTTTGGGATTTTGTGCTCCATTTCACCTGTCATTGCTTAGGGAAGACAAGGAATCTCCCTAATGGCCATAGTAAGGGGCCCAGGGCAACGAGAGAGGGAGGGCGGGGATTGTCAAGGGCACATTCTCAGACCTTTAAAATGGGTCTCAAGGATGGTTAGCGAAGTAGACACTTATTCAGCAAGAAAGCGCACATAATTAAGGCTATGCTTCAAAACATCAGCCTTGGGATCGTCACAGACAGTTTTTATGGGTGCTACCAGTTTGGTGAGGCTTCATGGTTTGAAGGACACATCAAGACAGCTTACAATGCCTTCTCTTTATCTTCTCTCTGTACTGAAAATGTTATAATTCTTCCAGAGAGCTCACATAATTCGTATTACAAGCGTTCAGAATACATTTTTTTCTGTCTCACCAGGAACATGCACTTTGGCAAAAGCATTTAATACCCCAAAAATCGCCTAATTACCACCACATGCAAAATGCATGAAGTATAGATTTCATCTCCTGGTTCTTCACCCATGTCAGTCAGTTTGAATTCATGTTATTAGCATCACTTCCAGAGAGATAGCCAGGGCGGGGTAGGGGCGATAATGAGGGGGGATGTCCCAGTACCACCAATGGAAGATCTAGTGGCCCAAATGCAGGGAGACAGGGCTGCCAGTGGAGACCTTGTCAGGGTGGGTCCACTGTTTTGTGATCGGGCAGACGGTGACAGACATTGATTGTGAGCAGTCTGACAAAGAATCACAGCAGAAAGGAAAGGTCAGGGTCAAATGGCGTGAAAGTGAAGAAAATTCGAAGCTTAGTGCGACGTCCTGAGATGAACGACGCAGCCTGCATGTGTTTTTCATCATTAACTGTTAATCACAGCTGGCACCGCTTTTGTTTTCTGTGATCACAGTGGGTGACATGCAGTGATAGTCTCAAAAGTCTTGTTTATTAAGTACATGTTTACTAATGACAAGTTTGTATATGTAACAACATGCATACTTATGGCAAAAATAGATGCAACTATTTTTGCAACCTGGAAAAAAAAACAATCTCTTGGGCTAATGTGTGTTTATCCCCTTTAGACCTCAGACATCAAATACTAATTGGTTTCAGACAATAAAAACGCATTGTTTTAAAATTTCGCTTCTGCCTAGTTATGAAGTAGGCGGTAAAATCACAGACGGGTTTTAAGTTTCCTGTACATAGATTATTCTTTAGTAGAGCAGACGGAGAAGTTTAATCCATAAAACTCTTTTTTTAGAATCTGCAAAGATTCTTCAACTTTTGACCGAAAAAGTTAACTTGCATTCGAAACACGTAGAGGATTCATTGCATTTTAAAAAATTTGATTATTTTCTGCAAACGAAACACACTGTAATCGGATGTATTTAATGTTAACTCTAATGTAAATATGACATAAAAAGTGACCCAAAATTCATTTTTGTACAGAGTATATAGTACATAGTATAGCCAGGGCGATACGGCTAAGTTTGATGTTTCGCCGTGACACAGGAAGTTGATGTTTAAGGTCAAATGATGCTCCAAACCTCACAAAACTTTGCACATGCGTCAGGCACCAACTTTCATGAGTTTTTGAAGATGTTAAAGCCGGCAAAAAAAGAAGAATAAGGAACGAAAAATTAAAACTGCAAGCGGGAATATGCGGACCTTGGCGTGCTGCACGTCGGGGAGCCGGCGGCCCTGACCCGCTGGATCCCCGACGTGCAGCGAGCGAGGGCCCGAATATCACTGCTTGCAGTTTTAATTTGTATGTGTTGTTTTGAAAAATGGCCGTTTTGAGAGTCAAACAGAGCACTCGCGCCCTGCAGCGCACAGATTCTGCCATGAGCCCTTTCTATGGTAATCTAGACTTGTATGATCTGCCCAGTGACACTGGGGGCAAATGACTCTGCTGCCATGGAATTGCTGTAATGGCAAACCACAAGGTCAGCCAATAAACACCCACAAAGCACTTTATTAGGAACACCTGTACACCTTATTCATGAAGGCATCCAATCAGTAAATCATGTGGCAGCAGTACAGTGCATAAAATCATGCCGCTACCGGTCAGGAGCTTCACTTAATTTTCATATCAAACAACAGAATGGGAAAAAGTCATCTCAGTGAACTTAACTGTGGCACGATCGTTGTTACCAGACGAGTTTGAGAATTTCTGAAATCTCTTGGGATTTTTCCACAAACAACAGTCTCCAGAATTTACTTGGAACAGTGCAAAGCTCTGACTAGGGTGAATGAAAACATCCAGTGAGCTGCCGTTATGTGGACGGAAACGCCTCATCGAGGAGCGAGCTCAAAGGAGAATGGTCAGACTGGTTTGAGGTGACAGAAAATCGATGACGGCTATCTAGATAAATACTAAGTGGTGAGAAGATAACCAAAAAGATGAATTGCATGTTGGACTGTAAGGCAGATGGGCTGCAACAGCAGAATAACACATTGTCAGCCTAGAACAGAAATCTGAGGCTGCAGTGGGCACGCACTCCATCCTCCTCTCACCCGTACGTAAGACCCTGAGACACTTGAGTTCCTTTACTTGGGGGAGGCACTCTGTCCCAACCAGAAGGAGCCATCCACCATTTTCCCACATAGACCCATGGACCGGGAGGTGTTGATTTAGTCAAAATGTCTGCTGCGAAACAGGTCTGTCTCGAAGGGATGTGTCTAACATTTTGTGGAATATGTGCCAGTAAGAGTTGAGGCAGGGCCCTTGGCGGGGCTGTTATTGTGCTCTGAATGAAGTGCTTGGTGAGTGTATACTGTAGATAGTCGTGGACCAGTGTTTAAATACAGAGAATGAAGATTTTCACGACATCTGTGGTGTTACAGTCAAAATCTGAACGTGTTGATGGTGGTGCATACTGCAGTTGCTGTATGAATAGGTCTGTTTCAGTCACATTAGTAAGATATATTCCTTAGTCTGCATACTACAAACAATTTTCTCTTTTTTCCCCCGAGAAGCAGGAGCCATTGTCTTTCTACCATCCTCCTCCATTAAAGTCACTGGACTCCAAAGTATTCTTGGAAAACATTCCTATTTTTGTCTGAGTACCAAAGGTGGAACAGACATCTGAAAACTAAAGTGAGTGAGATTTAATTGACTTTAAACCAAGTACTGAGTCATCACTTGTCACATGCCCTGTCTGAACCCTTAAAAGGAGCTCCTCACTCATTATTTTGATAAAATTGTAAGCCTCACCTTTTCTGATCAAAAGTTTCTTAATATCACAAACTTATCCTTAAAGACAGTAGGCTATTGTATCGTTACACGTGTTTCATCTCCTCCAAACTTCTTGTAAGCAACTATTGATGCGATGGAGCTGCACTGTCTCCTTTTGAAATGCTCACCTCAAAGGTGCTGAATCCAAATCTCTACACAATCGAGCTGAGCCACAGGGACTTCGTGTGGAAAATCAAATGCTGTTTCAAGCACTTCCAAGCTCTTCATCAGTGGCTGCGGATGTTCAAGGCTCTTCTAAAGCTCCTCCTGCCAACCTGCATGTAAGAACTGCTAATTTGCTCACCTTTTGTCACTCACTTAGATATGCAGCCACATAAAACCGACACACGCACACAAGCATGTGCAGAATCACAAACATGAAAAAATACAGTATGTTCTCAAAAACAGTGAAAAGACATTTACCCATGACATTATTATTATTATTTATGATAATACATTTTTGAAGATATCAAACATAGTCAGATTACAGCCCTGATTATATCCTTCATAAAAAGCGGTAATGATAATATCAGTGTTGTGGGGGAACAGTCATTAGGCTATATGCATGTGCTCTGCAGCTGAGTGGAAAACAGCTGGACTCTGTCTGACAGATGCAGCTGGAGGACTACCTGAGAAATGTTCTCAAAAGCAACACGTGCAGGATCCATCAATTGACTGTAAGTGCAGCCACTCACAGTCAAAGCCTTGTCTTGTAAAAGAATGACATCAATACAGTCAACTCTATTGAAGGTGAGCCATATACACTTTAATTAGGTGTGAAAGCTAACAGTAATTTCAGCCTTGTCAGAGCGCTGTGGCCTGCATGAGGAGAGTCCCTTCGCAGAGGACGGCGATGGAGAATAGCTTGCATTAATGAGGGGAAACACAGCGGGCAGGAGCAAAGAAACTATCACTTAAAGAGCTAAGATGGTGGCTAATATCCATTGCCCACAAAAAAAAGCGATGAGATGACACATTATAATAATAATGCATAAGTGCAAAGTAAGCATCTTACAGTAAAACAAAGTAAATTTGTTCTTAAAGAATAGGTGCGACTGAACTGTTTCTGAAGTTCGTGCTGAAAAGTTTGCAGCTTCATTATGAGACCGCCGTCGTGTGTCAGATATCTTTTCAAAGATTGAAAAATAAATTGGCTGTTGCAGTTTCTTTTCTTCTAAATGGATCCATTTCACCAAGAAAAGTAGATGAATATTTCGTATACAGGGTTCCCACTCAGTCAAATGTCAAATTCCTTGACTTTCACTGACTAAAAGCTTGAATTTCCATGACCTATAATGAATGGGGAAAAAAAAGCTCCGCCTTTGTGCTGATCAGACAAAATCCAGCCACATTATTCTATTCCCATCAATTCGTTCGAAGGCATTTTCAGTACAAAGATTATCCTGCACTGAGCTGCAGCAGAGACGTGACGGGGACACTATGCTTCTTACTGTTGGCGCGGCTGTGAAGGGCTCCCTCTATATTTTAATAGATTGATCGTTTTTTAAAAACTTAAATCTGGCTTTTTTTGTCGTCTACTCAAACAATCTTTAAAGTCATCATTTTGTGGCCAAAGCTTTTAAAATTAAAATTTTTCTAGCATGTTTTCCTTTGTTAGCAGTCACAAACAAACAAAACTGCATGACATTCAATAACGTGGTCCAACACATTTTCTAATCCCCCAAATCTCAATGTCTGGAATAGACTTTTCACAATTCCCTAATATTCCAGAAAGTCCATGACCAGTAGGAACCCTGTGTATATTTTAATGACCCTCAGCATTGTTGTGCTTAGGTTTTTCCTGACCGTACCGGAAGCCAGTCAGATCTCTTTCATGAAGAGTATGACGACCACGCACATGTGAGATCAAATATTGGAACATGCCTTTCTTTCATTATTGCTCTTTATGCTGATGACACAGCTTATGTCTGGATGTTTAAGTGCAATGAGCAGGCTCATGTTTATAAATCTTAGAATTTTGTTTCTTTTGTTGCTGAAGTCAAGGGTTATTGAATCAGTGTGTTACTTAAAGAGAAGGCATGTTAACATCAGTACGTAGCTCACTAAATGTGCATAGAAGCCATATTTCATGCAGCTGAGTTAAAACAGATTCAGCTCACTATAGATTCAGCTTCCTACTTTTTAGATGGTCGGTGCTGAACTCCTTTGTTCTCTACATGAAGCCAAAGGCAGGGGGGAATGGTGGTGCTCTCTGATAAGGGCTCTCACATCAACATGCGAACCCAGGCGACTTGCGTCCATCACTGAATCACCATCGAGAACCCCTGTAGGAGGGCATATGCTCTTATCATATTTCAATTTTGCAGCGGTGGCATAACCACACATTTTTGCTGATGGTATTAATACACAGATTACAATATCTCTGTGTAAATGGCACAAATGTCACATGCATATGGTTTGGGAACAAAGCTGTACTGACAAAGACAGTGTAACATAACATGTTGTAGGTGGAGTGTTTGAATGGTTTGTTGTCGTCCTCATAAGTCATAAAACATCTTTAAATATTACAACAAGCATGGCTTTTGTCCTCTCTGAACTGTTAAGTCATTTAATGAATTCATTCATTTATTTCTTTTGCTGAATTATGATTCCGTGTCCGTCCTCACGCATGGCAAATGTCTTTATCTTCTGACAGTTTGATTCTTCAAGTTATTCTTCAAAAACATGGCTTTTGTTGATATCAACACCTGAAGACTGGACAGTCAATTGGTTTTCCCCTCCCTTCTTTGGATTCTGTATTTTTTTTGTTTTAATCCATAAATAATGCTGTCTGATGACAACATGAAACCCTGATGAATTTGAGAAGATGTTTGAAGGTGTATTAATGTGTTTGTCTGTCGGGGAAGAAGACATTTCACATGCAGTAATATTAACAGCACAATGATGTTTCTAGCCACTTGACAAAATCCACACTTCACTCTCTTTATAATAAAAATAATATATAATAGAACATTTCAATTATTGGGCTTTGATGTCTGTATGTCTAAAAAAATGAGGCCAATGTGGAAGTGCCGTAAACTTCAATACCACCAAAGGCTGCTAGAGTCACGCCTTATTAGTTTTCTGGTGGTCCTTGTAATAATTACTCCATCATTAATTAGATATTAAAAAAAAAAGAGGCATTTTTGGGAGCTGTTTAATTGACAGCTCTGGGGTGCAGTCAAGTTTCCGCTCTCGGTGGGCGGGGCGTAGTGTCCTCGGGTTCCCAATCAAACTCGAGTCAGATTGCTTCATATTGGCACCAGTATAAGGCAAATTTCAAACATTCCGAGTCCAATGTCACGACAACGTTAAAGAGCTATAGTCACAACAAATTTCTTTGTTTATCAAAACAATAAAATGCATCAAAATCAAAAACTAAACCTGCAGTCGTCGACACTGCTGTGGAGACGCAGACGGAGATTAAGTCCTGTCCAGTTCCATCAACTTTATCCAGTGCCTCCACAGGTGTCTGTGGCTCTGCCTCACAGAGTGACGGAGCCATCATAACACATCACGGCTTGGAGTGGAAGAGTGGCAGCACCCAGCTAGCCCACTGTAGAGTGAAGGCCCCTGGGCATGGAGACGGCATGGACCACATCATCCGCTTGATGCCAGGACTGGCTCTCTCAGGGCATGGCGGAACATTTTGTCTGCATGTGACTCCCACCAGGTTCTTTCTCACAGAGGTCAGGATTCAGACCAGGAGAATGGTTGGATGAACTGACTGGCTAGAGGGGGACTGCAGAGGAAAAAAGGAGGGATGTGTGAGACCTGGCAGTGGTTAGGCTGATTTGTTCTCTACTGTGGTCCCTGCTGTTGCCCCTTTCCTGGTGTTGCTCACAAAAGTGTTCTGCCAAAACCCCTCTTGTCGCCATGTTACCCCAGGCCCCCGCGTGATTGACACCCTGTCACATTATCTTATGACAGCGCTAGTGGAGAGAGAGTGCTAGGAAGTGATACTGGGAAGTGGCTGGGGACTTGCAAACACACACACACACACACACACACACACACACACGGTTGCACATACGCAAACATGCCTGCATAAATGCATGCATGCACACACAAATACAGTAGACAGAAAACACACCCTAAGGAGCTCCAACACGCACCAGCTGGGTAATGGAAATACATCCTGGCCTTGATGTGTGTGTGTGTGTGTGTGTGTGTGTGTGTGTGTGCATTCACCAAACACGGGGGAAGGTTTATACAGGGGCGCAGATGTTTTGAACATTGACACATGTACATCGCGCTCCAGAGATATGCTATTTTAGGCAGCAGGATGTATGGAAAGATTCGCTGATTCCTTTATGAGCATTAGTTTCTATAGCTGGACGTAGCTGCATGCTGGTATTTATGTCATTCTATACCCCAGAGACGCCGTATTGGAGTCATGTAGCATCATATGTATCAAGGAGTGATAAATCAGCAAAGACGCCTAAAATAGATCAAAGTCGAGAAGAGTTAAACGTTAATCTCATCTTTGCTGTAAAGTTAATGTGATGTGAGGCTCGGAAAACGTATCACTCTGCTTTTATTGAGAATTTGACAGTAAACAAAGCTTCCTGCTTCGGAAGACTTTTTCCAATTTTAGTTTTAACAACATAATACTACACTACTGAAAAGAACCAGTGTTAGTATTAATTATACCTTTTCATTTCGACCATATGCCCTCTATATTGTTGCTATTGGCCTTTAGTCACCACCAAAGTTTTGGAGGACATTTTTTTTTTTTAAATCCTCAGCAGCCTGCGATTTGAGTTTAGGAGCCCAGTTTTAGTGATGTTTCCTGGTTTGTAAACTGCTGTTTTGAAGCATCAAGTTGGGTATTTGGGCTTTTTCTTTCTTGTTTTTTTTTGGAAATGAAGGGGGCCATATTTGGACTTTAAGGCACTTCAACATTGGCTTCACTTTTAAGACCCAGGGAATTTGTCCACTTTTATGTATAATATAGGGTTTCCTGCAAACATTTTTGCACCCTAGGTCTTACTTTCTGATGGCTCGCAAACTGTTATGGTGGAGTTTGCAGTGCTTAATGTTGCCAAAGCCTTGAAACTGTGTTCACCAGTTACAATATTAGGACTTAAATGAATTTCTTGTATTGTTGATATCAAAAACAAACAGAGCAAGGCAAGAGAGGAAAGGAGAGTAGGCTGAGGCGAGAGAGAGAGAGAGAGAGAGAGAGAGAGAGAGAGAGAGAGAGAGCGAGTGAGAGAATTAAAACTTAACGGTTTGGTAATTGTCTCAATTCGGCTTCATAATATAGAAAAAAAAAAACAGCCTGACAACGTCCAGTAGTTCGTGGATACTTTGCGAAGAGTTGTCCTGTCTTCAGGGAATATTCAATCTCCTTTTGTTCATCTCATCTTGAACATTCAATCAAGTATCATACTTGCAGATTTGTATATTGTGAAACGTATCTCAAACTAAGCTGTTGTTTTTTCATTCTATTGTCAGGCTAATCTTCATGCTTCTAGACACACAGATATACAAATGCACCAAATTGACTTTTTGCTCCCGATTTGGTTGGAAGGGTTTGTTAGATCCTGAAACAGTCAAATCCTACTTTTCTCTTTCAACTGACAACTTTTAGAAGATTTGCACATCTGACACATATTTTTCAGAAACTAACTTTTTTTTTTTTTTTTTTTTAACACTTATTTACCATGAAACCTCACAGTGTGACTCTTTACGAAAATACCTCCAAAAAAAAAATTGAATTTATGGTCTTCAGTCTTAGTCAGTTGTTGTTAAGGGTAGGTTGACATTCCCATTTCTCTAAGCAGAACAGACAGTGGTAACCCTTTCTGTAAATGGGACTCACGGGGAGCCATTGCCAGCAGTGGGCCACCAATGTATGACCACATGGGTGTGAGCCTATCGAGGGCCAGGTCAGGGCAGGCAAGCCAGTAACAGCTGGAGGAGGATGATGGGTGTCAGACCACAGCACACGTCAAAGACGAGACATACATCTGACAGCTGGTTGACATTGAGCTGGAAGTTAAGGAGAATCTGCCTGTTGAGTGAAATATTATCAGTGAAATGCAATTTTCATTTGGCTAAACGATATATTTACAGAATACTCCACTTTGCACTCTTTGGTAAAGCTGGTGAATTTATTTGAATCTATTTCTTCAAACAAAAGAACAAATCTGTCTTTGGCAACAAATCCGGACATTAATTTTCTAGCATTTCCGTCAATTATTTAGCAGGTGTATTGAGTCAGGCCAATATGAAGCCCCGATTAGCATCTGAGGCCCACTTTAAGGTTTGATATTCATCCACCTCCATCTCTCACACTGAGAGGCGGAGGCTAATCTCTCAGGGTACCCCGTAACCCCCTATTGCCTGCCTTTCCATTTCCTACCCCCCTCCCCTCCTTCCCCCCTCTAGAGGCCTGCATTAAACATAAAGACTCTGCATGGATGAGTGAGTCAACAAATTACCACAGCCAATAAATGGGGAAAAATGATCTGCCCTTCTATATACCACCAGTCTCTTATTTTCTTTTTCTCCCCTCTATGCCCCCCCACCTCCTCTTTACCTTACTGTCCTCCATTATGTTATTGTCCCAGGCTTTTTAAATAAACATGATCTTAGCCTGAGCTTCTCCTTATTGCATTTAGTTAGAGCATCCGTCCTCATGCTTGACTGGTTGTGTCCATCAACTCAGGGGAGCCTGACTCGCTGCAAAATCCCAGCTCATACACATGAAACTGCTACAGCTGCTGGTCTAACCTTTGAGTGTCTCCTAAGGAGCACAGTGATATTTGCACTTAATAAAATTATGCCTACCAGGAGAATATGCTGCTGACATTTGCCATTTGTCAAGTTGAGGTGGCAGTGAGGCTGTATGAGTCATTAGTGTTCATCGTACAGCTGAGAGTCGCTTAGCCCGCAGAAGTCTGTTACTGTACATGAGAGCAATCTTTGTTAAGATCAAATAACTGTAACAATACATGAAAGGAGTCTTTTCACCCTCATAACACTAATTCTGTTTTTTCTGTTTCATCTTTCACACAGTATGAAGTAAATCAGTCCTTTATTCTAACACAACTCTCAGTAGTAAGTGTAAAAGTAGATCTATCCTTTGGTCCTCTGTGGCAGCTATTTGCATTCACTTCAACAATTTAACATTTACTTCAGTTCAACTCTGTGATTTTAGATTTCAAAGAGATTCATGGCCTCGGAAAATTAAAAATACTTCTCGATGAAGCAGAGTTACTGTGTACTGTCCAAATATTTGGACAACTTGTATTTTGATGCTTGGATAACACTGTTTTTAAAAATGTAATATTAAATTGAACTGAACTGAATTGAAGAACTAAATTGAATCAAAGTGAAGAAATAAATTCAATTGAACTGAATTGAATTAGCACTGTCACCTCGCAGCAAAATGTTTCTGTGTTCAAACCTGCCGGGACCTTTCTGTGGGTGTGAATGGTTGTTAGTCTTCCTGTCATTGACTGATGAACTGTCCAGGTTCTACCCCACCTTTGCCCAAAGTCAGCTGGGATAGGCTTCAGCCCCCCTGTGACCCTGTTCACATTAAAGCAGATATCGATAACTGATCAATGGATGATTTGAATTGAAATCTTAGATTTAGGAGACACAAAAACGTGTCCTCACTAAGGACCTGATGATGAAGAGGCACAGTGACTGTGGAAACTTTAGCCCACGCAGAGTGATAGATGTTGCACATGTCGTGCCCTTCTCTGATACAGTCAAAAAGAGGTCATGCTGTGGAGGTATGATTTCTCCTGTTGTTGCAGGACAAGGGGGAAGGAGACTAGAAAAAGTAAGTCCAGCATTATTTACAAAGGACGGGTCACTGCAGTTCACGAATTAAAATCATCCTCTTGTCAATGTGTAACGCAAAATGAGCTTGAATTATAAAACAGATTTTTCCTGAATGGAATTTATCGTGTTTAATCAATATAAAGCTAAACATACTGTATCCTACATATATACAGCTAATAGCTAACAATAAACAGCATCGGACAACATGTGTGGGTATACTCGCATGGCAAGAAAAGTTTGCTTGTTAGGTAATTGTTCTTTATTCTACTGAAGATTGTGTTTTGAAGTTTTCAAGCTTTATTCTGAAACTATATTTGAAGTCGTCGGCAATAACAGCAAAAAATGATGCAAAGGGAATACATCAGAGACATCACAATGAGCGTAAAAGACAACAACAGTCATATATAGTGCCCACAAAAAGTATTCACTACCTCATTCCCACCGGAGGTTTTTATGTTCAATTCCCAAGGAAAGAAAGTAGAACCACAAAACAGTGCCGGTTAAATATCCTGAAAACTTTAAAAGTATTTGTAGTGCAATGTATTCCTCTGTAGCATGAAATATTCATGAACAAAAAAGCAACAAAGTTGAAGATCAGAAAGAAGATCTTAAGGTATATCATTACAAGTCTCAACAACATGCTGCTGTCTGTCGGCCTGTTAATGTGAGAAAATAACCTTAAAGCTGTCATTAGATCTGACTCAAACATAGAGAGCTAAATCCTCCATGGTGCGAGGAAACCCATGACATCACCACCTTTAACTTTAGCAGAAAAGTGTGCTCATGTAGGATCCCGACACACATAGTGAATGATCGAAGAAAGAGATTATGGTCTTTAAATTGAGATATTTGTGTTTTGTTTGTAAGTGATGCTGGTTGTGGGGTTGGATCACTCTCCGTGAGAAAGACGTTTGCGGGATGCTGGCATTTGCTTCCACTGCTGGACTCTATCCTCATACTCATCGCATCGAATGCCGAGCTCTCTCAGTGTTCACAGCTCCTTCCAGACATTATTTTAGCAATCATGTTTTATTCAAAAGCAGCAGAGTCACACTGCAAAAATGACAAGTATTCCTCATTGCATGCAGACTACGATGATGTGGAAAATGTTGGCTGATAATGAATTAACTCTATATTGGATGATTTTCCACGTGAGAGCTGATGTAGCTCGAAAGATAGTGGTAATTAAATGGGCCTGGTGATGGGGATATTGAGGGATTTTAAACTTGATTGCATCTTTCTATGTTGTTCTGCTGCGCACCTTAAAATGTGAAAAATCTAATTTACATCGATACAAGCCAAACCTACTTTTCCCCCTTTTGATTCATCTCAGATTTGACCTGCATGACTATATTCTGCACGACACCAGCACAACCAGCGGACTGTTTACCGCTGATTTCCTCCTGCAGCCAAAAAGAGCTGTATTGTCGTGCTGAAAAAAAAAAAAAAATTAAATAAAAATTATCCTCAATCCGTGCCCTTTGATTAACAAGTCTTGACTACAACTAAAAAAATGAAAAATATCAGAAGGCTAAATACCATTAGGAGATATTGTGAAGTATGTTTCGTGTTGTTTTATCTGTAATTTAGCCCTATAGTTTCAATATGACTGATGATGCCTGTCATAACTCAGCAAGAACCATAAACAAAATAAACACCACCATACAGAGAATGTGATAATAGGCTTTCTTCTGATGAAAAAAAAAAATCATCTCAATCCTGCAATGAGTTGGACATCCCTGTCTGTGACTTGCTTCTCTTCCTCTTTATGGTCATTCGATCGGTCATTCACTGGGTACCACATACACTGATTACATAAAGGTTATCTTCATTAAACATGTGATTTAAAAAAAGAAACATAGCCACATCAGTGGTTTTTGAGGTGCATCAAAAGGGGAGTCTATTCCTGCACAGTCCGTTATTTTTTGTTTTAAATTTAAACTTATTTTGCATTCATTTGAAGAGATTTTGTTTTCCATTTGCCATCAGAGAATTTGTGCCGGCTTAATGATCCCTCTGTGATTCAGAGTTGTTAAACAGCAAAAACTTGAAACGAAGCAGAGCCAGCCTGAACTCAGAGATGTTTAGCCCACCAAGAGACTGGTCCAACAAATGTCTGTGTCTGCGCTCCAGTGAGTCTGAATCCCTTGGCCTCCATTACCCCTGCACTGCTTTATGGTAAGTCCAGTCATTCATATACAGTAAAGTGAGAAAACTTACACAACATTCTGGTAATCCTACAATTTTGCTATTTCCTGCAGACTCACATCAGTAATAATGAGTTGTGTGGAGACTGGAGAGGCCCATTTCTGGCAGCGTGAAGACTGCTTCATCCTCAAGGATTGGGTCAAACTCAGCAAACCATTTGACGGTACACTCGCTGACTCGCCTGTTTAGTTTCTCAACTGTTTCCAGTACAAAAGGCAGAACTTTCTCTTGAACATACACACACATTTCCTTTAGGAGCTTATCAATCTAAACAGCAGAACGTGTTAACGACTGCGGCGATCATCTAAATAAATGGGAATAATTAGGTTTGCTTGAATAATTAGTAAGTTGAATGAGTATCTATCCCAATAATCTTGAAACCAGTCATTTAGGTGTTCTCATTTTCTGTCAAGTCCTGTCCCCAGTGTGAAATTAATTGCTGTGAAGTTGTACTGCCAAATATCAAAATCTTATTTTCAAATCAGATCTAGACTGTCTTAAAAAATTGGAGCTGTGCCAAGCCAAGCAGAAAATAATGTGTAACATCACACAGTCCATGAAGGACACTGATTTTCACTTTGATACTCCTTGATGTTGTTTGATTTTGTTTGTTTGGTTTTGAGCATGTATCCGTGAACCAGTCTGTTTGGATGTGCGCCCGTGTGTGCGCGCGCCCCGCACATGAGCTGGAATTTTTGGAAATCAGAAAAATTGAGTGTGACTGCGGAGCAGCAAAAGGTTACATTTGGAAAACAAACTATATGACAACAGCGTTCTCGTTTGATATTGTGATTTGATACTGCGAATCTTCAAATGCAGCCAAACAAAGAGGAAGAAAAAGAGGAAAAAAACAAAACAAAGGAAAGGCAAAATTGAAGTTGTCAGTTTGTACCTGAGTTGTCCCAAACTATCCCATTCTGCAGCCGGTGGGGGTTTCTGTCAGTCGGCAGCAGCTTCTATATTTCTCTGCCTCTGTCGTTGCCACTCCATTTCTCTGTCTGGGCTTTTGTACATCTCTGGTTCTGGGGCTTGAAATGACTGGCTTGGACACAGAGAGAGGAGGCAGATGACAAATACATACATTAAAAATCATTCACAATTTCCAGAGGAAATGTTGGCGGGGGAGACCGACTCAAATTATCGGCAGTCTTTGATCTCCGTAGAATAAGAAGTTACGTATGGATGCCTATTGGGATGAGCAGGGGGCACGTTGTTCTTTTGTGTGAATGCACAATGTTCCAGTGCACGGTGATGCAGAGACTTCTTCAGCTTGACCTGCTGTAGCATGTAAGGTTGTATTGCTATATGGTTTTTGTTTTTCTTTGAAGAACCCGTAAGGGCTGAGACAAAACTCCCACAATCCCGTGACATGATACTGGGACAGAAATACAGGATAAGAAATGTAGAAATCATCTGATCGAGACCATATCTGACATTAAATCTTTCCTACACAATGCCACTCTTTCTGTTGCTGCTAGTAAATCACAAAATTATTTTCTTTTCTTGCCATTTGTCTGAATACTTTTTTACATTGCAGTATAAAAAGCTTTGTCTCTTCGAAATGTCTCATCCATTTTCTGCTCCCTTGGTCACAAATGCCATATGCACAATTTGACATAATAGCAGAGTAAAAACATTAAATTATAAGGTAATGTCTCACTAAGGGTTATAGTCACATTAAAAAATGCTTCTCCCGTGATCTGCAAGATGAAATTTAATAGTTTGAGCATAGCACCCCCTGCAGGCAGGCATTATTTCTTACTAATAATACCCTCAATGCTCGGACTGAAGCGGAGGCTCTCATTGTTACCCAGCAATTACAGGCCTTTCTACTTTGATTGGTGGGTAATTGACTTGGTTTGAGCCTGTATGATTTTCTTCTGAATTTGCCACTCATATTCTAATCTTGGCTCTGGATCAGACAAAGCCTGTCTCTCAGTAATTAAAGACGCCAAAGCCAGGTGTAGAACTGGGGGAACTGGGGAAGCATAGACAGATGAATGGGACTGATTAGGTGTTTAGTGAAAATGAGATTTTCTGGCGCAAAGACAAAGTAAAGCCTCTCACTTGGTGCTCAGTGTTCAGTGGGGTGGCAATTGACTGCTGCTGATGAGGTACATGAGGTAAAGGCCTGAAAATGACTTCCTGCATTCATCATATTTACAAAGGCACCGCAGTGTCAGAGTTGGAGTGTAAATCTGAAAGACACACATCAAGCATGAAACAGGCTTTGAATTCAACTTTTATGGAAAGATAGAACATTTTTGTTCCAATTAGGTGGAAAACAGACTCTCCCAGATCTGCAGGGGAGATCATGAAGTGTAGAGAAGAAAAAAAAAACTGAGAAACAACTGCTTTAAATTTGTGTGGGACGATGAGACTGAACTTGACTTTGGGTTTGAACCCGAGGCCATTTAATATCACCATTTACAAGACAGTTTCCCTATAGATCATGACCAGTAATTTGCATCTTTAATTTAGCATGTAGGGAAAAAATATCCATGTAACGTCTTGAACAAAGTAACAAAAACACTCGTTAAGTTTATTTGTATGATTCTGTATTTGTAACTATGAAAATCTGAAAAAATAATTTTCATTGGGAACTAATACCAAAGGCAAACAAATGACGTCAAAGAATCATATTTCGGTCCGAAGTGAACAACAGCTGTGATCAGGTCAAGGTCGGCATACTTTGAGGGGTGGACGGACGCCAACTAACTGAATTAAAAAAAAAAAAAAAAAAAAAAAAAAAAAGAGTTTTTTTTTTTTTTTTTATCCCTTCACTGAGACTGGAATGGATTTTAATCAACACATTATGCCAGTTGTTAATTGCTTTTGCCGCCTGCTGCTAAAATAATTTGCTACTTTTTTATTGTAGTAGTAGCCATCTGTTTCAAAATACGGGGACGGGATCAGGCCTAGACCTGGGGTGGATGTTGACATGAGATACAGGCGGCTAATTTGCACGGCCGCCACCTTATTTATGAGGCTATGGATGTGTGGAAAGGAGGAAAAGGTTCCCAACAACCGTTTAACATGAAAATAGAATACTAATCCTCAAACAACACGTAAAACTGTGTCTTTATTCAAAAGTTACATCACACCTTGTTGCGTAGTCTTGCACCAGTAGCGTGAATGTCTAGTCAGTCCTGTACAAAGTGAGAGGCCCCTGTGCATCTTTTGAAAAACAGGCATTTTGGCCTTGAGGAACAATGGTCTCCTCATGAGGCTCAAACTGCTGTCACCCCTGTCTGCCTCTTTAATTGTTGAAGGCTGCAGACAGAACACTTTCACTAATGTCTAAAAGGGACAATAGCCATGAGGAGCTCAGTGAGTGGAAGCTTTTACCCTGCTTCACCTCATATTTACTCTAATCAGTCTTACTGTTGAGGCTCATGTCACTGGACTGCTCTTCTCTTTGGTTTGCTCTGTAATGGCTGACAGACATTTTTTTGTGTGTGTGTTTGGAGGATTTTGCGCCTCTTTTTGGTATTTTTTCATTTGTGCAGTTAATGAAAATGTGTTCAGGTGCGTTGTCTGCCAAGTTTTTATGTGCTTCTGTGGCGCTTTTAATATCCGTGAAGGAGAAAAAAATGAAGCTAAAATCCAGGTAAAGTCTAGATGGTCAATGGCTGCAGTCAAATCAGGCATTCATTCTTTCAGCTCTTGGTAAAGGTGTTGAAATTCATCGGCCAAAAATATATTAGGGCAAAGGTTTATGAGAAATCTAATCACATCTTTTTTGTAACCGGGAGCATTTACACATTCAAGGGTGATCGCACCTCATTTCTGGTTAATAATCAGACTGGTCTGATTATCCCTGTGTGACGCCTACGAGGGAGAAATTCAGACTTTCTGGAGGAGGGTGACGAGTGTGCTTTAAATTATTATCTACTTTCCAACACTTCCTCCTCCAGAGAAAGTTTTTAATTAGCCCTGGAGAGTCATCAACAACCGCCCTTGTACAGTGTATGAGTGTGTCATCATTTGAATAATTTATTTTTGTCTTTTCTTTCTTTCTGTCTATCATTCATACAGTATCTGCATCCCTGAGTGTGGTGATGGTCTTGTATTGCAGTAGAGGCAGAGAAGGCATTTTCTAGTCAACGTGATGCTGCTGCCACTGTCAGGGTTTGAATGTGACATCTCAACGGGAGGGTACCATGCTATCAAAGCCCTCATGTATTTTAATTACAGGTAATCTCGACTCGCAGACACTCCTCCACTCCTTCTGCTCTTAAGAACTTCCTCCTCAATTACCAAAGTGCCTCAATTAGGCCCCTAAATAAGCAGTGGACATGCATGAGGGAGAGGTGGGCAAATTACAATAGAGAGGGTAAAATCAACAGGCCCCATAAGAGGCAGTGCGATGCAGAGGCAATTAAAAGACAAAAAAAGAGTTCTACCACGCAGGGGGATAATAAGAAAAAACGAGAAAAAGCCCTTGAAGAGCGAGTTCTTGGCTAAGTGGAGCTTAAGAGGCGATGGTTGAAGAGAAGAAAGAGTGAGAAAAGATAAATTTAAGTTGATTGGCAAGAAGGTTGATGTCACACTGTTTCCCTTCAGGACCATATGTCGGTGAGAGCACTCAGTCACTGAGAGACTGGAATGTGTGAGTAAGTCATGATTTCTATAGAGTAGTAGGCGTCCCACCGGCAGCTGAATCTCTACACTCTCCCTGCTCTCCCTCACATTCATTATCCAGCCAGCCCCATACACACTCCATCAGCTGTGAAACTTACTCGGCTTTTGAATGGACAAATGAGGACCCTGTCTCTTTTAATAGACTAATTCTGTCTCTAGTAAGGGCCCTGGTTAAGGGAAAAATGCTTTAGTTGCAGCCAGCAGGATGAATGTGAGTGCATTAGTCAATTAGCTCCAATCTGACCCGAAGTGATTGTCTGATGAATTAACAAGCGATAAATACATCATCAAGGAACACAAGGAATCAAATGAGGGGCTTACACACACACACACACACACACACACACACACACACACACCTCTGTTTATGTGTTTGTTTGTGTGAATGTTTGTGTGTGCTGTACTCACAGTCGACCGGATCATTCTGTGGACGCGGCAGACTCACACTGACCTGGATGGCTGTTTGGAAACTGAGCTCATCTTCATCCACAGCAAGCTGCTCCTAGCAGATGACAGGACTGCCATCATCGGTCATCGCTGTGAAATGGAGAAAGTGCTGGGCACCAGGATAAGCAATGAGTCAAGAGGGGAGTATGTTAAGGAGGAGGAAAGCCAGATGTATTCCTTTTCACCCTGCACCCCAGCAGCAGAAAGGACCAGAATTGAGCCACTTTTCCTCTGAGTTACACATCAAAAATAGGGAGAAGAAAAAAAAAAAATTCCCGTGAAGAAAAAGGTCTGGGTAACAGAGAAAAATGTCAAAAAAGCTAATCAGGGCAGCTCAGCATGTATCCAGGAGAGGGCAGTGTTATCCAGAGACGGGGTTGGGACTGCACTGAGTGTTTGATCTGAGCAGATGCATGAGGAGAATCATTAAACAGCATCTGTCCACTCAATTATCTTGTTAGTCTAATCATATGTTTTGATAGAAGGGTAATTATATTTTCTCCAAAACTGAATTAAATTACGGTGTAAAACATGACATGATAAAAGAGGAAGTGTGTTTTTTAAGGAAATAATGGAACGGCCAGAAAAAGAAGGACTTGATTTTGTGCAGACTCCACAAATGTGCAGTTAAATCCTACGAACGGTGTAGACTACAACCAACATGTAAAGAATTAGGAATAGGTCATTTTATTATGCAGTACAAATTTAAACAGGAAATCAATACATTTGGGATTTCCCCCCCCCCCCCCCCCCCCCCCTCTCCTATCATACAGCACCTGTTAAACGAGCAGACTGGTCCCCACAGCATCTTCTTGTCCTTCAGTCAGGTTTTCTGGTTGCATTTTTTCTGACCAGGTTTTTAGTTATCTGCCTGCAGATGATGTCTTTACACTAATGATCCATGAGCCAATGACGGCCTCTATAATTTGAGAAGCTTCCTGGTTCAGTTTTGCAGAGTCTGTCAGTAAAGGACATATTTAGTTACAAGGACAACATGAGATGAACCAGACATCAGTAGTTGCATTGCTGTTTGTTTGACTCAAATTCTGTTGACCTTTTTGAAGAAACTTTTACCAGTGAGGTTTCATCAAAATGTTCAACACAGTACCTCGCCTTGTAAAGTTTATTGTGATGGAAATGAATCCTAAAAATGCTGCAAATGTTTTATTGTAATTATTTCTAACAGTCCCATTCAAATTGCCATGTGTGAATAAAAAAATAGAAAGTGTTTGCAACATGTATACAATCGCGTGAGAGTCATACATTTCCAAACGGACTCTGTCCTGTTTTCAGCTCTGCAACGTTCAGATTTTGCACTGGGATTTTAAAATGTTTTATGCAAAGTCAGCTGTTTCTCAGCCCATAAATGAACTGAAAAATTATGTGTGGAAATTCAAATTCACCAAAAATGGAGATACAGTTTGTGATGTTCACTAGGGAGTAAGGATCTGTTACATTAAATAATAATATTTTGCATATAATAATGTATGCTTCTCATGTGGATTCTCCTATTTTAAGACATATAGGACAACAATATCTGCTAAAAGTATGGAATATAAAGGAAATTAAATCAATCTGACCATTTTTGTTACTCATAAATGCCTAAGTAGTTTAGGCCTTTATTAGAACAATTGAATATTTGATAAAGCTAGAGATTTATAATAATTTACAAAATAGTTAATGTTTTAATGCCTCACAAATACAGATAGATTGAGCTTTTAGTTACATTCACAGTCATAAATCTAAAAGTTGGTTCCATTTGCTTGTTCTAACAACAGGAACAAGAGGCTTGGTTTGACAAGTGACTATAAGAAAATCAACATTTATATGATTAACACTTAAGATCACAGGAGACATCATCAGGAACAGTGAATATAACACAAGAACAGAGATGCAACATCAACATGAAGGGACATCAGAAATTATTGTAGCTGCATCAACACAATTACCAGTTTTGAATATTGACATGAAACAGTAGAAAACACAAACAGCAGCAGCGTCTTGGTTTGTTTTATGAATACTGTACACCGTCGCCTCAGTCAGTAGATAATCTGCTTTAACACTATGTGCCAGCATAGAAAAAGTCCGCAATCACAATAAAAGGAAATCATATGGGAGAAGTCAGACCAATCCCAGAGGTATGAAATTGTAACTGTGTGCCAAAATGGCAGCTCAGTGAAGGTCTCAACGATGGGCCTCCACACACCCCAAGTCCACAGAACTGTCTGAACAGTTCCAACCTGGGTAACGGTAAAAAAGATCATCATTGATGAGGCTCGTGCAAGCGGAAATGAAACAAGTCGAGTCTTCCAGCAAGCTCATCTATAAAAAAACTGCAGGATACACCGCGACTCATCTCTAGATGTCGATGAGGTCGTCGCCGCTCTCGTCACTCTCCACAGTCAGCTGACGGGTCCACCACTTCTTCACCTCCGACCCTGAAGAAGCCTCATCGTTGACGGGGTTCATCTTACAAACAATAGACTTGACACTTGTGCGACCTAACACAACAACACACACAACAGAAATCCACAGCCTGAGTCCTGCGATGCCTACCTGTTACTTTTGTCCTGCTTTTTTCCCCTTTTTCACGTTAAGAGGACCTCTTGCCAAGCTGCTACTTTAAATTCGAGTTTGTTCTTAAATAACTTTGCAGGATCAATAAATTACTTTTCTACAACTTTTTCAAGGTGGAGAGAGAAACTTGAGAAAATCTTTGTTCCAGTTTCAGTTCACTTAAAAAAAAAAGAAAAAAAAAATTCTCAATTTCTTCTAAAGAAATGCGCATGCATTATACACACCTGCAGGCAGTCGCCACTGTCCCAGCTTCCTCTGTGGTCTACCCAGGTCTGAGGAGTCCTGCCTGTACCCTCCTCTGTCTGACAACGTGGGGCTCAGGAGCTGCTGGAGACCGCTCATCTACACAAAGAGGAGAAATCCTTTGTTTTACCGGTGCAAGTGCACACCTGCAGATCATATGATGTGCTGGCTGTATGTCAAGCTGTGAGCATGTGTGAGTGCGTATGCAGAGGAGGTATGGACGTGGGGCTTTCACCTCAGGCTGCGAGGGGTTGTCTGGGTTGTTAGCATTGTGGTCCTCACTTGGCAACGTGGTCTCGATGCTGGGAGGGTTGAGGAAGCGGCTCAACTCCTGCTGCTGG
Source organism: Embiotoca jacksoni (assembly GCF_022577435.1). Lineage (NCBI taxonomy): Eukaryota > Metazoa > Chordata > Actinopteri > Embiotocidae > Embiotoca > Embiotoca jacksoni. The sequence continues at coordinate 6,799,368 of NW_027185340.1, forward strand.
GCCTCTCTCAGGCTATGAAAGATGCTGCAAGACTGCTGCTGCTTCTGTAAGAGAACACAGACAGTATGTGTAAAGTGTTAAATGCGTGTGAGTACTACGGGAAAAGCAAAGGATGGTGACGTGTTTTCTGTGGAGAGACGAACTGCCCGGATGCGTTTGAGGCATTTCTTGAGCCACATGCGTATGGTCTGCTTGGCAACCTCTTCTTCAATGGTGTACTCCAGCTGTTCCCTGGCCAACAGCTCCTCCAGCTGGAGAGACTTTCTAATGTCCACTGAGCGATATGACAGCATGCTGTACGATTACACACACACACACATACATGTACAACAAACCACACACACGGGGGGACATGAAGACAAGAGAGGGACATATTTAATGGGGTATAATTCTGCTTCAGGAGGATTAAAGATTATCAGGGATTTAAAGCAAGATATACACTTATCGCACAAATGACTTACACCAGGAAGAACTAACTGAAATTTGAGGACTTTAAAAATGGGATGTGATTTAACTAACTCTATAAAACTATTTTCATGTGGCACAATGGTATCAAACAAAACTTGCATTATTACAAATCTCATACAATCTTTAGACAACATTTTCAAAGAAAGATAGTTCTGTGATGATTTATAAAAAAGGATTTTGTTGTAATGTTCCAGGTTGCTAAAGAACTGAAGGGATTCATTTGAGGGTTCGTATTCATACACTGTTTCATTGTGGTGCTCTACAAGCACCTGAGCACATCGTGGAAGGTCACATCTCCTCCGCTGTGAAGTCGCTCCATCTCATAGCACATGTGTTTAAACAGCAACTTGTCTTTGTCCAGGTCCACCTCCAGCCTGCCTCTGAGCAGACGAAGAAGAAACTTCAGCCGGGATGTCGGGATCAAACCCTAGAGAGAGACACACACAGGTTGCAGGGTCAAATCAGGACAGGATGACATCACTCAAGTAGCCTATGCTACTGTAACTTAGATGACGGGTATTTCAAAAGTGTTTATTGAACTGCAGATGAAAGTGAAGATCCCATAGAATATATATTTCACAGCTCAAAGTTTATTAGAGACAGTATCATCTCTACAGTTTCGACTACATCCTTAATCATTGGATTTGTGGTGTGACATTTTCAATAGATTGAAATCATTTTTCACTCCTCTTAATCCTCTTATTTCACCATTGCACAGAATATAAGAAAACAGCTATCACCTTTTTCTGCTGCACTCCACTACACCAGGCAATATTTTAGAATTATGGGGCTTGATAAAGCAAAAAATTTGAAAAATAATTCACCTTAAAGGCTCCCTAACATCTTAGAAAATGTAAAAGAATATTCTTTAGGAGTCTAAACTATTAGTAATGTTTTTTTTTTTTTTTTTTTTTAGATATGTTTAGGTGGCAGTAAAAAGTAGAGCTTTGTGATTGCTGTTGGATAATTAGGGATAGTTCCTGGTGAAGATGAATATGGCTGCTTGGGTCAACTTGTATTCTGCTGCTTACACACTTGTTTTGTTCATTACAATTGCTATGCCTGTACAAAGAAGTAAAAATGCCTATATCTGGATGGAATTATGGATACATAGGAGGGGGTCTACATTTTTAATCTAGCACCCACTGTTCTCATTACTTTTTACTTCAATTACTTAAAGCTCTACTCCATCCCCTTCAACCCCGCTCATTAGCTCTCATCTTTTCTATATTGTTCTCTATATTCTCCTCATGCGCTCTCCTATTGCTAATTTCTCACCTCCCGTTTGTCATCCACCATGTTCCAGATGATTTGGAAGTGCCTGAGGTCATTATAACTCAGCAGCTGGTCCTCCTCAGTGGAGTAGAACAGAGAGAAGTTCTCCACAATGATGGCTGCAGTGACACAAAGCGTCATTACACTCACAGATGAAGTTATTCTATAATAGTAATGTCTATGTAGTATTAATCGTAACTGGCATCAGCCATCTAGATTTACATAACAATTAAGTTATTCTGTTGCACTGTGGGTCCCATTGTGGGTGCTGCAGCATTGTGGGCACAAGCTAGGCCAGGGTTTGTTTTCATTTCATATTGCATATTCTAAATAATGTTTCATCACAAAAACAAACACGGTAACATTTATATAATCTATATTTCACTTTTCTTTTTTTTAAAAATGTATGTGAATTAAAGAATATACTTTATATCTAAATAATTATGTAAATATCATCTGTTAAATGTGCAGGTAAAGTGCAGCTGAGACTAGTAACAACTGTACAGATGTCAGATGTCACAGAGGTGATAACACACTCCACCATTCAAGGTATTTCTTAGTGGAGGGATGCCATTAAAAAAATCATTATAAATTGTCATGATATAAAGGTTTTGAAAGTGAGTACTTAAGAGCTCTGAATATTAATATTATGTATTTTATAAGGCCATAAACGTACAGCACAGGCTTCTGCTATAGTGAATGAATCCTATCAAGATATCTGGTTGACTGAAATTCAGACTATTGTAATGAATCTCATAAAAAATGAAACCAATAAAAAATGGAACCAAACACAAAAACAGTTCATTTTTCCCTTTGATTTGCTTGTTTAAAATAACCATTCTTCCATTTTCTTGCTCTTTTCATGCATTGCTTAATTTGTGAGATTTTAAGCTGCTGTATTTCTCTGCCTTTCATTCTACCTCTTTCTCTCTTGCTCTTGTAGCCTTGTCCCTCATGTCAGAGGCTGAATGGCAGCTGTATAAGGGAGACATAATCATGTCTGCATGACTGGGTCTGATCGTTGCGCTGAAGCTGTAAACTGTTCTCTTTGGAGAGACTCTAGGTTGTCTCTTGGGATACATGACACAACCTCATGTAAGTGAGTTTTAAAAGTTTTGCAGGTTTGTGCAACATCAAGTTTCAAAAGAAAAAGAGGCCCTGCTGTAGCCAAAGCATGAGGTTGTATTCATTTTAAGGATTTTTAAGCATGCATACTGTTGGCTTTGTCACTCAGAACATTGTGTTAACTTATATTCCCTGGATAATTACCCTTATCTTAATCAAACCCTAAAATTGAACAGGTTACCTTATGGGAATGTTTTGTTACAAAATTGCAGGTGAGTTAATAATATGACAGCACAATGTAAGAAATGAAATAAAAGTAATAAAAAACAAGTACACACACACACACTGACCTACAAGTAGATTGAGCATAATGTAGGCTATAATGACATAGAAAGAGCAGAAGTAGATGAGTGCTCCCGCGTAGTTGCCACAGTCGGTCTCCCAGTAGCGAAGTCTATCTGGGGTGCAGAACGGGGGCTGCACCTGGGGCCGGGAAAAAACAAATTTAATCATTAAAATGGGGCATTTAAACATATCAAATGTTCCATGAAGCATAAGATAAAGGGTTGGTTCATCAAAACAACAATACAAATATTTTCTCATTACCTCTGCCAAAGGAGGCCATGCTTTCTGTTTCTTTGTTTGTTAGCAAGATTATGGAAAAACTAGAATCAGCCCGATTTTCCTCAAATGTGTTGAAAGGATGTAGCATGAGTCAAGGGAGGACCCTATTCAATTTTGGAGTGGCTTAATATCACTGCGCAGATCCACAAATTATTTTCACTTCCATTAACATGGAGAGAACATTTGGCAGACTAAATGCCACACATGGAAGTAAAGTTCAGTAGTTGCAAAACACAAACCATTTATAGAAATATATGACAGTGTTGGCTCTATCCAACACCCGCCACAAAGCGGTGCTGACACAAGCATCTCTGCTCATTTAACACAGACAGAAGGGTAATTTTCCTGTCCCGCGCCCACATTGTTTAAATTGCACTTGAACTGGTCTTAAGTCAATGGGGCAGGATTTTGCTGGTTTAAGTTGCATATGATAGAAGAATGCTCCCTCTCAGACGGCCCCTCTCCTTTACATAGTGATAACTAAACATCCAGCTAGCCAAGTCAAGCCTTTCCACTGGAACTATTTCTTTTGTGTAAAGTAGTTCCAGTAAAACTGCTGACATTGAGGTCAGTGGAGTATCCACAGTAACAGTTAATTTAGCTGTGAGCGCCACAAACAGAAATGCCATCATTCTATTGTACTGGAATGGCAGCAGAAAACTGAAGTGAAGCAACATTTTCAGCAAAAAAATGTAATGTGAAAATTTAAATGTTTTCCCCGGTTAGAAATAGACGGTCTTTTCTTTTGTCTACGGGGATGAGCTGGATCTGGATCTTACCATGCAGTCATGCATGATTTTATTCCAATCTTCCCCTGTGACAATACGGAAGAGAACGGTGATAGCCTTGCCAGCAGTGGAAAAGTTGGCATGCCTGTGATTGGGGGAGAAGGAGACTATAAAAAAACATGTTTTAATGTATATATGCTGCTTACAGGCTTTCTCACTCATCAGAAAAATAAGCTCCATTATGAAGATCAGAGAATGCATACGATTACCGGTTTATGTTCTCTCCATATTTAACAGTTCCAAAGAGAACAACTCCAGCAAACGCATAGCAGAGCAGAAGGAGAAACATCCCCACGATGATGAAGAAGCTCTTGTACATGCTGACTACTACAGTCAGCAGCAGCATCTTCAGCGTCACCTTCACAGATCAAACACACACATTCACAGTTATATTTTCTTTTTACATCGGGGCATTATATTTACATCAAATAATCTTTCACAAATATACTCACATGTTTCCCACAAATTGTGAAGAACCTGAAGACTATCACACATGTGCCCATCATGTAGGTATAGGCATTCTACAGGAGAAAATCAGTTACATTTACAGTTGCTTTGTGATGTATTTTATAGAAAATATAACACTGACTAACTGAATTCCTTCAAAAAATTGCATAAATGAAACACAAATTTTTCTAACCAGTAAAGAAAAGTGCAGAACTATCCAGATGACACCCAGCGATGTAACCAGCAGGTCATATCGATTTCGTCGGCTCTGCCAGTAGCCCGCTGGAGACATGGCTATCAGCTTCATTGTCACCTAGAAAACACCAACATGAGTCTATGTCAGAGAAACTAATCACAGTAAAGGCTCTAAACAGATGGATGTTCATGCTCACCTCCAGCACAAATATAAAGGTGAAGACTACAGACATGGTGGCCAGGGGAAATGTTACTTGATCATCTACGTCCCACTAGAGAAGAGCAGATTCACATGTTAGTGTCAGTTCACATACATTACATCTGAAATAACTTTACATGCAACGGAACTAAAAGGTCATAAAAAGATGAGACAAAATACAATACAATAAGAAAAAAAAAACGTAATATATAAACAGAGGCATTTATATATGAGGCGTTACCTTGACTGACAGCAGGACAGACTGTGCCAACACCAGCACAGCAATGCCCCGTTTGAAGAAGGGGTGTTGAGTGATGTCATACATCTTGGCCCGGAAACCTCCGTTCTCTGTCAGGCGGAAAAGAAAACAAAGATGAACTGACACCTGCACAGTGATACAAAATTTCTATGTAGGATTTTAGTATGTTCGGGCAGTTAGCGTGGAAGATTTAGATCAGGTCAGTGATCAAATTTGAAGCTTTGGCAGTAAAAGCCAGCAGATGCTGGAATATGTGGTAGCGTCCCCTTTGTCCAGCAGATGGCACTTGTGGACCGCTTGAGTGTTACTATCAGAGTTAGAAAAATGTATAGAGCTGCACATTTTACACATATTTATTCATGTAAATGCATTCTTGTCAAGATAAAGGGGAAAAGTAAATGCTAACAAGGTAAATATGCTTCAGATTTGGTGAATTTGGCAAAATGAGGCTTCAAAATTGACTCAGAATGTCTAACTCCATTAAAAATTCAGGATGTATAATCATATTTGAGGTACAATTTATCATATTCAATCAAAATATCACATAAAATCATATTCGGGATGGAATGTATTTTCAGCATGGGACTCTCCCCGATATCCCACACAAGAAAAATGTTCCTCTGTAAGGTCCAAGGAAGCTTCTGTATCTACTGCTTTAAGAAGGATACGAGGAGCTGATGTGATTGGTCACATCTGCAGCCCCATTTAACTTTCGCTGATGATATTATATTTCACTTTCTACTTCACAGTAGCATAGTTTTAAAAATGACTGCCTCCATTCACTTGAACGTGTTTCATGTCAGCATTCTAGCTGCAATATTTCACCCGTCACAACAAATCCTTGTTAGAAAAGAAAATCCTTGTTACAACATTCGCTCTCGTCAACTTTGAAGCAGAGACTTTAATATTAAATGAAGACGAGACAAAAAAAATCAACAGCATTATGCCCAGTTTTGGCCTGTGACTACACAGGACTGCTGACAACATATTTCTGCAAGTACTTTGACTATGAGAGAGGCCAGCTCGGTGCTGTAGCGATCTGCCAGCAGTGTTTGAGTGGTGTCAGCGCTGAGGGCGTTTGGATGTGGATCAAAATCAGGTTGATGGTGCCGGAGAAAGCGGCGCTGCTGACTAAAACTAAAGCCATTGATTTTCTGTTAGTTCTCATCCTAAACTGTACTACTAGGAAATTTCCCACACTGCCTCCGAGGCACTTCAACTGTTCTCATGACTCTAATCACAAAAGGGAGTGCAACCGTATACATGTGCAGTATTCCCATTCGACTGAATTTATGAAGACTCTGTATAAAACTGTTTACTACCTGTCCATAAGCGTGGATAGAGCTGGTAGCTCAATTCAACAGAGTTATAAAAATGAAGTCAACTTGGTAAATAAATGTCCTCCTCGAAGGCAGTGACACGTGTGATTCAGTGTCTGAGCCATTCGCATTATCTTTCTTCATAATCAGTTTTTTCATTTCTGCTGCTCTTCATCATTTGGGTGTCATGATGAATCCCTCGAGGCATCAGTCCTCCGTGAAAAACAAGGACTGTTAAATATGGATTAATCATGCAGGTGCTGCTTAACAATGTACCAGCACGCACACACACATACACACCGAACAATCAATCAGGAGACGTAGACGTGACTGTCATGATGCTGAGCTTGATACTCGGGGTCTGTATTTTATTACAGAATCATTCTCAAAAGCCTTTGCTGAATGTGTTTGTATTGTGTGTGTGGTTATACCTGGGCGGGGGGGTAGGTGGAGAGGTTGGGCTATTTTCAGACGACTCTTCAGATCCTCCCATCGTCTCTGGTCCACTGTTAGCAAAGCAGTGCCCTGGTAGAGGGAGACACAACTTATTTAAATCCTGGATGTGGTTTTATTATCAAGCCTGGGGGTCTAAAAAGAATACTATACAACTGCGACATCGTCAGCATGACTTTCCTGTCTGCAGCCAAATAAAGATCAACGCCATCAGAATTGTCTTAAACAAAAGGCACTTAAATTGGCTTAAGTCCTGCCATGATGTCCATGACAAAATAACGACTATGCTCACAGTAGTACTGTGTCTTCAAGAATGCTGACATAAGTTGAGTAAAAAAAAAAAAAAAAAAAAAAAAAAAAAAAAAAATATATATATATATATATATATATATATATATATTATTCAGTTATCAAGTTCACAAGAAAAACAGTTTCTTCCTAAATCGAGCTAATTAGCTTATTAATTAGCAAACGTCTACATGTTTGACTTTGCTGTATATCTGGTATTCATTTGAAATCGTTGGATGAAAGTGCAAAGGAGCTAGTTCACAAATTCATATGCAACTTTATGCAGAAAACCTAATCGGATTGTCAATTTCATAGATATTCCAGACTTGCGGTGTAAGTGTAATGTATTGCTCTCGAGTTGTTGTTCAAAACAATGTGTCCACACCAACGTGAGTCAGAGTGACAGATACACCAGCATGACAACATAATCCCCCACAAACCATGTACCCCGGTGCCACGACAAAGAAGAAGATGCTATATCTATACGCATGGCTCTCACCTTGTTTTCATTGAAGTTTGCAATGACAACCCCCACAAAAAGAGTGAGTCCAATCATGCATCCCAGAAACACAAAGACATGGATGTAGATACCATGGATCTGTAGACACAGAGGTGTATAAGCTGAGCTCGCTTGTGTTTCAGATACAATACAGGAAAAAAAATTGTGGGAAAAAAGAAGTTAAAAAGGTAAGATCTGGATCAGCACCGGTCCAACGCGGTGAATGATGACATCTCGGACCTCCACCCAGCCTTTGAGCGACAGCACCTCAAACAGAGCCAACATGGCATTTCCCACATTGTCAAAGTTAAAATTCCGTGGGTTGGCCCTGGAAAAAGGAAAGAATGGATACATGAATCACTGGCAGAGCAAACCAATCCTAAACCGAGCAGTAACAAACAAGTCTTACCAGACTCTTGGTACCCAGAAACCTGGTTTCTTCTCTCCAGCCTTCAGCTTCAGGTTGAGGTTTTTGGAAACACTGACGTTTATTCGAAAGATACCATGACAATCATCCTGTAAACGACCACACAGTTGAAGAGAGAAACACAGAAATAAATGATCAGAACAACAAGTAAAATGAAGAGGGTTTGTGAAGTGATTTAACTATGTGGGCCTACATTAATAAACCAGAACAATATGACAACAATAAACATGCTGCTATTGTTTTTGCATGTGATTTTGGTAGTCTTTACATTTAAGCATTAAAAAGTGACATTGGTTTCAAGATAATATGTTTCTCTTCATTGAGAAGCAATTTAGTGCATAATAATGATACCTAATAATAAAGAACACATTCCCGGATCTCACCAATGAAGTTTGTGAATATCACAATAACTAGAAATCTACAGGGTTCCCACTCTAAGTCAAATGTGAAATTCCCTGACTTTTCCTTGACTTTCACTGACAAAAAAGCTGAAATTCCAAGACCTAAAAAGAAGGGAAAAACTGTGTGCCGTTGTGCTGAGCAGACAAGAAACAACATTTCTGTTAAAAACGGGCTGCATATGCCCCTCTCTTTGTGCCGATATTGAAAGAAATTAAAAACATCTCAATATAATATGTCTAAATACAGGTTGCAGAGGCAAAAAATGTACCTAACAATAATGACTAGGCCCAAAAAATTATGGAATTCTCTGACTGTCTTGTCTAGAAAAGAGTTTTTAAAATTCCCTGACCTGTTCGAACCCTGATTATACTATAAAATTAAGAGTTATCTGTAAGACAGAAGATTTGCTATGGCTGAAAGAGGTATAAGGACGGTTGTTAGAAGAGTAGGATAAAAGGAAGCTGTGGATTATTGATTTGACTGGGGAAACCCCTTCTCCTTGTTGAGCCTGTGGTTCTCTGCAGGGAGTGTGGGAGGATGGGAAGAAGTGCTTTAGTGAGGAGATTATGTTTCTTGCTGTACCCGTTTAAGGATATGGGGGTCGTTGCACTTGGCAAGCTTTCCGGCAAACAGTTGAACTCCAAAGCTTGCGAACACCAGCATTAGTGTAAGGAGCAGAATGGAAACCTGCAGGAGAATCAATCAAGAGTTTAAGGCACAACATAAATCCAACACAATCCAAGGCTGAGAGATTAGAGAGCAAGCAAAGGATGTCAGACAACGGTGGATGTAGAGACCTCAGACTCAGCAAGAATCTTTAATGATTGCATGTTTCTGATAACATAATATTATCTGAGGAATCATAAAATAAAGTTCTTGGTAGGCAAAGAATGTAATAACAAAAAGCCGGCACGATAAAGTGCAATAACGTGCATCAGTGTACAGATGTGATATGTAAAAAGGAACCACCTGCCATATAACAAAGGGCAAGCCTTTATTCAATGCAGAGTTATAAAAATGAATCAGGATAAAAATAAATACTTATGTTATGTGAAATTACATTTCATGAAAATATAATATTTTTTACAGAAAATTAAGCCTAAATCTAAAACAAAACCTCAGAAGAATTAAAACACTAATCTTTATTCTGCATACTTTTAATTGAATTATTTTGCAGAAATTATTGTCAAAAACAGTTGTCTTGCCAATTGTTCTCTTGTCAGTGCACCACTGCCTCGATCTGTCATTTGACTGGCAGCCCAAAGTCACACACTAACAGCACATGAGCATCAGCAGGAGAGAGAGAATACCGTCATTCTTGGTAGGCAACACGTCCGCGAATGTGACGTAATAGGGAAGCTTAACAGCACTATGCTGTCCATTGATATAAAACTCAAATTATGTACTTTTTAGCTGCACAACATTTACAGGTCATGGTCATTACGGCTAGATTTTACTGCATTTAAGAATATGGAGAATAGGTATTAGCTTGTCAAATGTTGAGGTGGGCCGAAACAAAGAAGGTGGAGGCCAAACTAGACCCACTGGCCCCAAATAGAGCTCATCTTATTTGACGGTCACTTGGGCTTCTGATCATTTAAAAAAAAAAAAAATCCTTTTTAAAATTTTAATCAAGTATCAACAGTGAGAAGAGCGATCTATATTTATGCACATTGAAAATAATGTGCTCATTATGATTGCCAACAGGGAGTAATACGATTTCTTTTTTTTATTATATAAAACCCTTATTCTGCAGCTGGCTAAATGTAATGATCATGTCATCTCTATCTGAAGTCAGAAATAATACTAACCAGGAAAATCTCTTTGAATCCTTTAAGCACCTCCCGCACCACCTTCCTCATCTGGGGCACCAGCTTGAAGATCCTGAGCGGACGCAGGCAACGCAGCATCATCAGCAGCTGAGCCCCAGACTCAGGAGGGACATCAGGAGGCAGCCAGCACAGGAAGATCAAGTTCACCTGCAGTTAATACAGCAGGGCAGGCATTAGGAGGTTCAGGGAAATCCTTCAGACTGTATCGTTACAATGCGTTCGCGTCAAGGTTTCATATTTTGATTATCATCAATAATGTTGTAATGACCCAATTCCCTTTCCCATTCTCTGAGTGACAACCTTTAACAGACATGTTCTACTGCAACCAAACTCAGTGTCAATCTCCTGTCCCTGAACAACATGTAACAGTAAAATGTCACTTTCATTTATAGCCAATTCTACTTCACAGCAAAACTATTGGATACTCAACATGCAAATCAGAGTTATTTGGATTTAAAGTGGTTTATAAGGGTGGGCAACACGGTCAAACAATAATACCATAATATTTCAGGTTGTTTCTGCAATAATGGTATTCTTGATATTATGATAAAATACACAAAAATATTGTATTGCTGATTACAATAACACACAATTGCAACAACATAGTTTTATATGTCAACAATAACAGTTTACCTTGTAATAATCAGTAATAATGAGGCCATTTAACTGGATGACCTCCTGTCTGATCACTAAATACCACTTCAATAAAAGAAGAAAATATATACAAGATAAACTGCAGCAAAAAACAAATCTCGGTATGTGACGGGAAACCCCCATGAACTCAATTTATTTTAATGGAAGTTGTGATTTTATGAAGGCTGGACATTTGAAGCTTGTTTTGATCAGATTTAAGGAGGTAAAATAGAATGTATTTAAGCTGCCAAAATGCTTAAAATACCATTCTGAAGTTTTCTGAGTAAACAGGGTGGACACCTTAATTGCTGAACACCAAGATACTGTATAGTCACTGACAGCAGACAGCTGCTCACGAATGGATCATCATTTTGTGTTGTGATTATAGAAAATATGTCTTTCTTGTAACTTCAATATTGTAAATATCCAAGACAGAGGTTGACAACATCCTGTATGTGTTTTTATGATAGTTTATACAAGCATCTTGTTATATTTTAATTATGGAACATAAGGTATGTTTCTTATATGAGTGCATTCAGTCTCTTCTGTGTCATGTTTCAGTGCCCTCGCCAAACTAAATAGAAAAACAAACAACAAAAATAGACAGATGGCATGTAATTGGTGGAATCTCGAGTATGAGGTCTACAATAGAATCATTCACTAATTATTGTCTAACGCAGCCTTTATAGTGGATTTCTCACAAGATAAATGAAGATGTCCATTACTCCTCCAAAGTCTCTGATGACGGCTGTGGGGGTGAAGAACAGACCGTCGGCCATGATCTTCAGGTTGAGCTCAATGCTCATGAAGATGACAAACACATACTCCCCAATCTGAAACAGACATCACCTTTATAACAACATCTGTGCACTTTATGTGTCCTGCTCGCCCGCTCACATAACTGCTCTGTCCATCTGGTTTTAATACCTGCAGGGTAGGGACGTGCATGACCCTGGTGAAGGGGGATTCAAACATCATGGAGATGCAGGAGCAGATGGTCACCACAATCATTACCCAGTCCAGATAGGTGACTAAGCCCAGAAGATCACTGCAAGGACACACATGCGAGTACAGACACAAAACACAGCAGGCATGTTACACAGAGAAATGGTATGTTCAGCCTAAGTAGGTCAAGAAAGCTATTTGGTTTGCAAACCAGCAAAATACTCAGGGATAATTCTATACATAGAGAAAGGCAGAGACAAGGAAAGATAGAGGATGTGTGGGGAGAGGTATCAGAAAGTGAGTGAATAAATCTGTGTGTGTGTGTGTGTGTGTGTGTGTGTGTGTGTGTGTGTGTGTGTGTGTGTGTGTGTCTGTGTGTGTGAGCAGATCCCCCGGCACCGACGGGATCTGATACAAAGGACTGCCTCTCACTTTAATAATCAGTACCTCTGCTCAGCTGAATTACTGTCAGGTTGCATAATGCTTGAAATATATATCACAGCTCTTCACTTCACACGTTCTACTCCTTACCACAGTTTAGGAAAGCACAACAGGCAGGTAATAAGGTCCCAAATTAATCAGTATTCCACTGCTGGAGAATGAACAGATCGATAGACAGTCAAGCAATCAATAATTCATCACACTTACTACAGCTGGTGGTATTTGGTGTTCTTCACTGCTCCTGTTATTGGGTCTGTTTTGGATCTAGACATGAATTCACATTAAATGAAAAAAATTATACACATTTTGACAGGACAACACAATTGTGGTCACATGAGCAGTTTTACTGACAACAAAATTAAGTAAACCTGTCTTATGAGCCAAACTCAAACAAGGCCCTTTAAATTCAAAAGTATCGACTTATTTACGAACTGAAAACAAAATTAAAAATCTTAAATAGCATTGAGTGGGTCCTCTGTCCAAACAAAACTAATTTGGTGTAAAGCAATCAAGGACAGGTTGTTACATGTCATGTTATAGTCACCAATGTTTATGTCATGACTATTTGGAGCCATAAGGCTGCTTGGTGAACCACACTGTGTTTATATATATATATATATATATATATATATATATATATAGATATATATCTATAGATATATATCTATATATATATAGATATATATATATAGATATATCTATAGATATATGTCTATATTTTATATATATATATATATATATATATATATATATATATATATATATATTTATATATATACGGTATATGGTATATGGTTTAAATGTAAGACCAGACTTACGCATTGAAGCGAGCTCGAACAATCATCCTGCAGAAGTTCCTGAATCGATGCTCTCGACCCACAATGAACAGAGGCTTATCAAAGTACGGATGGTTCTCTCTCAACTCCTCCTCCTGAACTTTCCTGCTCAGCCACACAAGCACAGAGGCGAGACCAATTACTGTATATCAACCAAAAAGAAAGGACTAAATCTTACGACTAAAGTTCACTGAATGGTCACTTTTTCACTTTGACATATTTTTTGTGAGGAACTTGCTTTATCTGTCGATACTGTGTGAATCTTCATGAATACCTTTTCATTTCAGCTTGTTCTTTCTTTTCTTGGATCATCTTGATCTCACTGTCCTCCCTTTGGGCGTTGCGATAGCGTACTGTGCTGGAATGCTGGGAAAAAGAGACAATGGAGATACAGTATACACACAAGATATACACACTTTTTTGCAAAGGTGCTACCTATCTCTTTGTATTTCTCACATATTTTGAAGAAATCTGAAGGAATACGTGAACGACTACAGCTGAGAAGAGTGAGTCAGAGAACATGCAATCACACAGTACATCATCTTTCTTTGTGTGTGACTTAGTGCCTACATCCTGGGTGAGAGTCTCCAGCGACTTCCCTCGGCTGATCCTTTGACTGGTGGAACCATGCCGCAGAGATCTGCAGATACAAAAAGAAAACTCTAAGATATATATTACCATGCAGGGATGTATGATTTCACTCATTTGCGTTTTTGTGTGTGTGCAAGTGTGTGTCCGACCTGCGCTCCTGCCGTATGTGATGCTGGACACTGAGTATGGAGCGCTCTTTGGCTGGCTGGCCTTCAAAGGATCCACTTAGCATACGCTGTGTGGTGCAAGCCCTGGGAAACACAGACACTAACATGTTTGTTTCTTGATCAATACAATGATAATTAAAAAAAAAAAAACATCAGTGTGTAAAGCCACCAGTTGGCAACCACAACACTGGTCCATCGTCCTGCCTGACAGGCTGTCTTTAGCTTACGACCCATAAGAGCAGTGACCAAGGCTGCCGTCGTGATAAAGGTTGAAAACATGTCATTAGTCAGCGTGTGTGCGTGCGTGCATGCGTGTGTGTGTGTGTGTGCGTGGACATTTCTGTCTGTTCTGGCTAACAGCAGCAGAGTCATGTACTGGAGCAGAGCTAATGACACTGTGGGCATCAGCTGTGTGTGTACTTGAATCATTTGCGGAGGCTCTGTTTATTGGCAATGAGTACGCATGACTGACTGCGTATGCTGTGCGTCTTTGTCTATAGTGGTATGTGAGGCTAATTGTGTGTTTTTGTGGACGACGGCAGGGCCAGACACTACGTGTAATGACTACTGATATCCTGTCTATCTTTCAGACTGACAGATTAAAAGGGGAGGTGTGTTTGAGAGGGGGGGGGGCAGATTGGACATGGTGCCGGCAAGCAAATACGCATTTAGAGCCAATGCTGCCATGCTGAACAGCAAACTATCCATTTACTTCATCGCAGCAGTAAATGAGTCTGAAGTGGGTCTGTGTGTGATTTTGTGAGAGAAAAAGAGAAGTCTTAACAATAAAAGACTTCTTCTGCAGCAGAGTTGCATCTAATATGCACACACATTGTTGCACCCTCACAAAGACGGGCATGTATATATTTTTTATGAAGGTGGATGATGCATACTAAACACATGTAGCTGAGGTCTCCAAGGAACATGTAAAGCCAAAATTGATTGATCTCCTGACTAATAACAAAATAATGCAAACAACTGATGGGGAACTGTTTAAAGTTGCTGGTAAAAAGTCGACTACATTGTGAGTTAAAGTCATACTAGAGACTTGTTTTTGAGCCAGGAAGGTTACATATAAGCAACAATTCAGCAGCATTTCAATAACTACATTTCATTGTGAAGGAGTCCCTGATATACATTCATTAACATGTTGAAACAACAGTTACATAAAAATAAAATGTGCTAGATTAGCTACATTTAGGTGTTGTTGTTTTTTTAACTTGCAAGTCACTGAAACCACAAAAACTGAGGAGGTGTAGCTGTGTCTTACCGCAGGATTTTATTGATTGTAGTTTCTTTTTCCAAGAGGTTACGAGCTCGGATGCTAAATATTGACCTGCGAAGCTGAGAGAGAAAATAATGAGAGTCCATTAGCTGGAAGTTTATTAATTGTGATATAACATCGAAAAACACTGGGCACAATTTGCTCGCGCTACTGTATCTCTTACTGCTGTGGTTTACCCTCTGCAGTTGTCAGCCATGGAGACAGAGCTATCACCTCTGAATCCACTTCCTGTATATTTCTTTGTGTGTGTGCGAGAGAGACGTACTGGGTAAGTAAGAAAAATAGTCTGTTGAGGTACCTTTTGGTCAATATACTTGTTGTCTTCAATGGCTGAGCGTTTGGAGTGGTCACAGGAGGAGGATGAAGCGGAGGGGAGACGCCTGAACAAACAACTGGTATCCTGCTGCTGGCGATCAATGAACTGTTTCATAAAACTCTCCCTGGAGTGGACAACAAACAACACACACACAAAAGTGATGAATTTTAATGTTTGATTTCCCACTGAGGAAATCCATATGCAAAAGGTAGAAGAAACAATCAGAATTGTTTTATAACACCCGATTATCTCAGTCAGCTGCAAAATGTGTCTGTGGAGGCTCTTGCAGCATCCCAGCAGATGGGCTGCAGAGGGAGGACTAGGGAGCGAGGGACCCAGCTGTGCACTAATCAGCAACTAAATGATAAAATTGATAATGAGGTTCGTTGTGTTGGACATAGTTCAGGCCTCCTGCTAAACGCTGAAGAACATAATAAGCCTTTTTGCAACTTATTGCTAGTTTTTATGAGAGCACATCTATACATCATGTCTATGCAGGATAAAACATCTGGAAACTGGAGGCAGAATTAAAAAGCTTTACACCTTCAGTTCTTGTTGCGGTTTAAGCAATGAACCTATTGGAAATTACTATTTGACGTATTCTCTTTGTTTTTTTTCGGTTGATGTGGTTTGAGCTTCTGTTTGCCCTTTTTTGTTCTTTTTAATCCCAAAAAAATAAGTGTAACTGGTGCACAAAATACAAAATGCTTCCTTTAGTGTGTCTTAAAGAGTTTTTGGACCAAATGGCCACTGTTTATGACAATTCTTTATAAAATGGATGTATGATTTGCTAAATCAAAATTTCTTTCTCAGCAGAAAAACAGACATTAATGTGTATCAATAAATCATAAATATAATGTGACAGCATACCTGATCCTGGGCACTGTGAAATCAGATGGGAGCTTGGAGATCTTCACCATCTGAGGTCTGTTGGGGAACTTCTCAAAGATCCTGAGCCGAAGAGGGAGCTTCTCTTTGGTGTCAGCATTGGCTTCACTTTGCTTGAGCTAACAGAGGGAGGAGGAGAGCCAGTTCAGGCACAGAGCAACATAGCAAGACAGCATACTGTAAGAGGATAGAGCCAGCCTGGACGACGTGATGAGAATGAAGAAGAGAGGGATTCAAATAAGATACAAAGGGAAAGAAGGACACGGTTCATGTGAGTTTGGGTTGTGGGAAGGTTTGGGATTTTGAGAACTGCAAGTTACCCGCAATATTTAGGAGGAAAAAGCAGGAGACTAACTAACTGGAATGTGGAGGTTTTAATCTCATCTTTGAGAGTGCAGCTTTACGTCTCTGCCTGATGATGGCAGCAACACGCTTACCTACAACACGCACAACACACAGCGCACAGACATTAAGGATGAGATCCCACTTACTTTTGATAAAAGAAGGGAGAAGGCAACAAAAGAAAAAGAAAGATTACTTTGGAGTGGTGTATGGACCAAAGAAAAGGTAGCGACAGTTGGAATAATGTGCGTGTGTGCAGTATTGAGCACCACGATACAGGCAGGCAAAATAAAAAGATGACAAAGGGAATTAAACCAATTATTTCCATTTAATTACACATGGGGGGAGGCTGATTGAAATTCCCTTGCAGGTATTCTCTGTCTGGAGATAACCCCCTGATGCATTGCAGATTAGGCCTGGAAGTGCACTGCATTCGGAGCGATGGTGAGCGGCAGATTATCATTCAGTGAATAGAACTGCTGTGAAATATATTGACTGGGCTTAGTGAATGTTTCTCTGTCAGTCACGACATTTGTTTGTCTGTCTGTCTGTCTAGTGATAAAAGTGTCCCTCCGTTCTTGTTTGTGTGTTTTGGTATTTCCGTCTGCGCTCGTCTGACTGCGAGCGACCGAATGACTGGAGCACCTCTCGTTTACGGAGGGAGAACAACCGGGGGAAGAAGAGACCTGACAAAGCAGGGAATGGAAATGTGTCTATCCACTTTCTTTTTCTAGCAGACTAAAATGTGGGATTGTTGAGTGCCATCCTGCGAAGACAGAATTATGCACACAAGCATTTGCTTGCCTAGGCTTTCTGTCTATATTGTAACTCCCAAGATAGACATAAGGTACAAGAGGAAGAAACACAAGACTAAAATAAGTCAAAGAGATCAGCAGACAGATGGAAGTGGACAAAAAAAAAAAAAAAATGGTAACACAAAACTTAAGTGATGATTACAAATAAACAAATGGTTTTCACAAAGTGAAAACATCTTCTATGATATGGTTTTAAGCAATAAACGAAGCACGTTTTGTATTATATGTGCAGCAGCAGTATTGAACAGTTGAGCTTCTTTCTAGTGCTGCAGTTCTCTTGGTGAAACTTCGAGAAAGTGCTGCAGTCATCTCAAATAGTACCTGTATATTTGGTTGCTGAAGCAAAACACATACACAAAAAAAAAAGTTCACAGACAAGGATGCACACATACACACACAGTGCAGAATGAATATGGACCCTACAGTTCCCAAAGGTCCCAATCAATTGGGCCAACTCAGCTCGATGTACAGTTTAACAAAGGTTCTGCAGCCTCATCTGCAGCAGCATCCCAAATACAGCAGGACTTTCTGTACCATGTACAGTATCGTGCTTTGTTGTTCTTGGGGAATTTGTTCTTCTCCAGCAAAGTCAGCATCCATCCATGTTTCTTTATACGAGACTGCCCGAATGTTAAAATCTCAGCTTCAGATTGAGTTTATTGCTTCACTCTCTCACTGATCTCAAATCTTCCCATCCTTTCTGTTTCTCATAAGAGAAGAGCTTCAGGAATAGGATCGGAGTACGACATTAAAAAGAAGTGCTACTAAAATCTTTTTTCAGAAATAAAATGTTCCTCAATTTATGTGTTTATCTATTTATACACTGCATCTGGGGACCCAACAACTTAGGAAATAATAAGCAAATGAATTTAATTAGAATTTATGCTGGGAAAACCAATTGGAGTCCACTGTTCTGCAGACCAGGTTCTTTTGTTTGGGTGAAGTATTTGTCCAGAGACCAATGTAGGAACGGCTTGTCTGCTATAGTGCCTAATGCATAGTTTCCTCCGTTATTGACGCTGTGTAAGGCTGTTTCTGTGAAAGGTTTACCTGGTGAGTAGGTGCACCAATAAGCTGCCATAGGTCCCTATTACCTGTACACAAGAATGTGGCAGGCCTTCCGTCTGGTCAATACATTGAATCAATAAAGTACACATGGTCAAGCAAGAACTCTGAAAGAGAGCGTTTCCAAGAAAAATCTATTCTTTGCTGATTATTGGTTTTACGTGTAACTGTGCCTGTCTCCTGTATCAAAGTGCACATATGGCAATTTCTGGCAATACGCAGATACATGTCTGTGTATTTATTTTCTTTCTGTCAGTGTACTTCAAGGAGCTACATTTTTGGAATAACTAGTGATCACATTAATGTTTGCCAACTTGAAGGAATCACTTGGATCCTTTTCTCAGGTTTGCAAGGTTTTAGCATCTTTCAGCTCTTTGTTTTGGTTTTACATCCCAACATCTTCAGGATTTGGTTAACTCTCATGCCCTCATCAGGAAAAAAAGATATCCACTGTATACTACCTGGCCAGCAATAAATAATAAAGTCAGTTAACTGGCTAGTGAATATGCTGGAGCATTTAGCAGCTAAAGTACCAAAAGGAGAGTGACTATTGGACTTACTCCACTCACATGAACACAATTATGAACAAATGGTAATGCTATTCTCTATCTGCTATGGTACATGTGTGATTAGAAAACTATTTAATGTAATTAGGTACCTAATTACACATTTAGAAAGTTGTCTATGACTTTAGAAAGTGATAATACAACTGTATATCAGCACCATATTTACAGCTTGTATTCACTGCCCCGTGTGGCATTAAAAAACAGTTATTAAAATATTTAAGAATAAGTACTGTTTCCAAGTGTATGTGTGTGCATGTGACATGCACATTCCACCTGTATGTCTGTATGCATGTGCGTGTAAGTGAGTTTGTGGCTGCATATCTCTTTTGCGTCACAGTTAATGGTTGATAAATCAAAACTACTACTTCGCCTGCCACTGATGAGATTTAGTGTATGGTGGTGCAACAGTGGAGCCAAGACTAATGTGTTTTGCCTTGAGACCCATTCAGGTGACCTGCCACCGCTTCCCCCTCCATTCAAGCCAATTTCAGGCTCCGCTGAGCTAGGGAGCTTTCCATCGGGGGATTTCCACAGCTTTCTTGACCATGGCTGAAAGGAAGGAAACTAATGCTGACCATTAGCATTAGACAAAATTCAGTCATAGTGGTAGTTCAGGGAGTGCATGGGGAGAAGATAAAAGTAGTCAGGATCAAAAAGGCCACAGACACAGGGCTGAAGAGCTTGATAGCGTATAGACTGAAAACCAGCTGGGAGTACACTCATTTTAAAGGTGAAAAAAAGCTCCTATTTTGCCAGGACAAGAAAGTAAATCCCTGCATAATAATACTGTTTACAATTCCATCCAGTAATACTACTTTAATAGAATATGTAAGGTAACATCCAACATGCACAAGCTGTCATGACAGCTGTTTTCCTCAGCTACAAGTGCAGCTCCATGCTGGACCCTTTATCTGTTTAGTAAATACAACCTTAACATTCTTTGTATGTTAACAGAGTAAGCAAACAGAACACTACATCAAAGAGGCAAGGTTTATCAGGGATGTAGTGTACTGCATTTGCCTTGTAAAAGGGCTGTAGAGGTTGGAAAAAGTTAAATATTAACAACCGTATGGCCATTTAACAACTGTTCCTCCAACTGCAAACAACTTGGAAATGACTGGTAGAGTACAACGTTTCAAAAACAAGTCAAAATCTTTTAATTTCTCTCAAGCACTCTTGTCATTTGAGCGTTTTAGAATAAAAATGCAGAAGTATTCGTTATTGACTCAGAGAGGCATGTGTATACAAATGTTCACGATCACTCTGAACTCTCTGATCAGTCCTGTGAGAAAGTGCCTCTGAGACACACAACAAACTTCCAAGAATGAATATTTGTGAGAGCACCCCGTGGAACAATGGGGAAGTGATGAACAGCCGCCTACAAAACTGCTGCCCACACACACACACACACACACACACACACACACACACACACACACACACACACACACACACACACACACACGAACGTGCTCTGAATGCCTGTGGGAACACGTACACACAGCCATCTGCATTTTGCCACTCTGCCACAAGTCCAGACAACAGCTGTGTATGTCACAGAATGTGTGTATGTGTGATCACAGACTGCACATTTTATTAATACAATGTCCTTCTTGCTGTGTGATCCATCATTCAGCATTTCAGTGTCATGTAATTATAGCTAAAGCAGAAGAAACAACATGCCACGTGTCTCCTCATGAATTTGCGCTCCTTTAACAATTTTATTCACTATCCATGGCAGTATCAGATATTGTATGTGTGTATGTTGAAATTTCATAATGTGTGCGGTCCCCTGTAATAACCCATTTGGCTTCCGCAGGTCCTGAAACTCTTCCCCAAAACCCAAGGCCAACTCCAGATGTAACACCCCGGGGAAGGAGAGCCGAGAGCAAGCTAGCAGGGTCACCCTCTCCTCACATTAGCGTGGGTAATGAGCCATGTTGTGGAGCTGCTGTAAAGCCACACAGCTCATAAACCTCTAATAGCTACCCCCGATACCCAAAACAAGCCAAGGAGCCATTATTACCCTTATCTCAAAATACATAAGTGTATTAATTTCAACTGTGTGGCTTTGTGTTCCGGTCTCGAGTTGTTGGGGTATCCTGTTAGCCTCGTTGTTTCCGGTTCACATCATGTAATCACAGCATCCACAGATAGGGACATTTGCATTTGTGTCTCATGCCGCTCTGTTTTCCAATGTTTCCTGCTTCTTCAATGGACAAGATCAATAAAAAAAATAAATGAACTAAAAACAATAAAAATATTTTTTTTTAATGCAAAAAAACCAAAAAACATCTGCAAATGCTAATTAAGTATATCAAAGCATTATTTGTCCTAAATGCAAAGAACTGAGATGCACATATCTTCATCCTGTCAACCCATACCTAAATGCTACCAATTATTTTACCATTTAACTAATGTGAGCAAAAAGAGGTTAAAGAGCTTTAAAACAGCTTCCAAACAGTCCTTGTGTGCCTACATCTTAACCTGCTTTGCCATCCTGTTTTTTAGACTTGACTAAAAACATACCAATAACAATCCGAGCAAAATAAATGTGCAACTGCAGCTCAGAGCAAACATGGGAAATTATATATAATTATTTTTAAACTATGACCTACAATTTATTTTTTTCAAAACAATTTCATACATGGGTAAAGACCCTATTTATGTGTGCTACTGTGTGAGTTGATGCTAGTTTGAGAAGATGACAGGGGCATATGGCCTGGAGTGTCTTCCAATAGAAAATTGAAAGTGACATTGGAAAAGATAAGAACACATTGTATTGGGATTCTCCAAGGGGTATGCTCTTTTTTCTCCTCTGTCTTTCTTGCCTTTCTTCTCCTGTGCTAAATCTCCAAATAAGTCCTTGCTCCGTTAAATCACGTAAATGGAGGACAGGCTTTTAGTGTAATTCATAAATAATGACATCCTTGGTGAGGAAGCCACAACACAATCACTCCATAATACATTTCATCAAACTAAATTCTCCAAAATGTGTCTTCAATGTTGAGTATCTTATGAAATAGGCCACAGCAGAGAGCTCAGAGCAGACGAATGTGCATGTAAAAACCATAGACTGTATATAAAAGTGGACATAGCTTACTGAAAAATGATGCTATTACGATTGGATCAAAGGTCAAAGCCAATGTGGAAATGCTTTAAGCTGCAATACTACTGGGGCTGCTCGGGGTTGGTTCCAAAAAAGCTCTCGCTCCATAGACTCCCATTCAACTTCTAACATGAAATAAAAGGTGAATAAATATTTTTCCCAAGTTCTAATGGTGTCATTCGCTAAAGTCACTCCTTTTGATCAGTGTTCTGGTGGTCAATCTGAAATAAATTCCATAATGTATTCAATATTAGGCCTCAAAAAGCGATATGTTTTGGGGGGGGGCGTGTCACTGCTGTTTCAAAAATAGCAAGATGGCGACAGCCAAAATCTGAGGATTTACAACGGCAGCTCAGACAAATGGGTGACATCACATCTGTCTGTTGCTTGGTACAAACAAGGTGCTTACACACAAATGTATAGTATATATTAGTGTTGAGAAGAATGAGGCGTTACTGTTAAATAGTATCACTATTGCCACCGTGACATTATCAACTGAGGAACAGTGACTACTCATCGTAAACCTCATTTATATCGCAAACATTTCTTCCTGTTCTCTTTCCTCTCCTACGTGATTATCTCTTTCTCCACCTCTATTGCTCTCTCCCTCTCCTTCTCATTTTCCTTCTCTTTCTCTTTCTCCTTCTCCCTTTCCCTCTCCCTCTCCTTCTCCCTCTCCTTCTCCTTCTACCTCTCCCTCTCCTTCTCCCTCTCCTTCTCCTTTTCCCTCTTCTTCTCCTTCTCCCTCTCCGTCTCCTTCTCCCTCTCCCTCTCCTTCTCCTTCTCCTTTTCCCTCTCCCTCTCCTTCTCCTTCTCCTTCTCCTTCTCCTTCTCCTTCTCCTTCTCCTTCTCCTGCTTGATCTCTCACAGTCAACACCAGATCATACTTTGTTCATCGGACAAGTGCGGAACAAGACTCGACCGATGAGCACACATTGGCAGTGCCATGACTCTCTCCATACCAACAATGACAAGCCTGACACGCCCGGGACAGCGATCTAATTTACTCAGTGCTACATCACACCCGCAGTCTTTGGTCTGTTCAAGTCCCCGCAGTGTTTCTTTAAGGATGTACATCTGCTGGTGAGCCCTCCCTGGCAACCATGTCTGTGAAACTGTTAATATCTCGGGGATCTGAGGGAGGAGTCGTTCATCATCATTCATCATACCCCAACAGATGCCCACATAGACTTC
Organism: Embiotoca jacksoni; assembly: GCF_022577435.1. Lineage (NCBI taxonomy): Eukaryota > Metazoa > Chordata > Actinopteri > Embiotocidae > Embiotoca > Embiotoca jacksoni. Next base: position 6,823,101 of record NW_027185340.1, read on the forward strand.
AAGAGTAAAAAGACAGACGCACTTACAAGTGGACATTCACCCATTTGTAAGGCCCTGCTATAAATCCTTGAAGAGCACATTTGGGCCTTGCTTGGGATGGCAGTATGGTTAGATGGGAAGAGTTGTGACATGCAGCAGTCCATTTGATCAATTCTGGAGCTTTTCACTCAACCTTCCACGGTTAGATATTAACTGCAACAATTATCCTCCAGGTTGTGCAGAGGAAATCCTTCCTGAAGGCTATTAAAGGTCTGGCATAAAAATAATAAATGCCAGAGGCTACTGGGTACATACATGAACACGGTTCATGGGATCAGGTTGCAATACCGTGACAAATTATTGAGAGCGTATTAGGCAAAAAGGCAATTGTATGAGGGTGTCTGGTCTTTTCCGTCTTGGTAAACTGGAGCCCGGCCGATATTGGATTTTTGAGACGTATACAGATACTGATGTTTTTTTTCCCCCTAACTCACATGTAACATAAACACATAAATACAGGCTGTGTGCATATGCCGATAACTTTATACTGTGTCTGCAAAAAGAACATATCAGTACAATTATCAGCTCTTCCAATTTATCAGTCAAGCTCTGACTGATAAAACAGGCCTATCACAAAGCCAGTGCCTGTGTATAGTACACAGCGACACCTCTTGTCTTCCCTCATAAAAACCTGGCACACTTTGAAAGAGAGGACGAGGAAATGTCAAAGGACAGAATGAGAGCTCAATATGCCAATGATTCAAATGTCAGTTTGTCTGCATGTGTTAACAGACTGCAGATGGAGGTAAGGTAGCAATGCTTTTGGCTTTTACCGTTCTCTTTAGCCTTTTACTTGCCCCTTTTGAACAATTTCCCAAATGTGTGCCTCATGACTCATCTACCTGGCCTGAGGACCTGTTTGATTTTCAGACATTTCCGCTCTCATACAAACACACGGATATGCAAAAATCGGTGTGTGCGCAAAAACGCACACCCAGATTTGAACACTGCCGGCAATTCATACCACACACAAACACAGATTATCATCATCATCATCGCCTTTAGGGGTAAACACCTTTTCCTGCTGATATCTACCGGGACAGGATAAACATTTCCCCCTTCCCTTGCACCTCCCCCTGGTCCTGCATTGCTCTCGTGGGCAGGAATGATTTGTTGGATGGAGATGGGCCATCAGTCTCTCCCATCACAAAGCCCACCAACCTGTGACAGCATAGATGAAGGTAGAGCAATATCGGGTTGCGGCAACCTTTCAATAGACAAACTCATGCTTCAAAGCACATTGGCCCATTCTTCCTCTTACTAAAAAAGATGGCACCTTGACATTTTAGATGTGCCTGTAACTGTCTGTGGCTTTATGATCATTGCCAACTAATGTTAGGTTGCTTGCGCAAAAGAAAAAGAGTACAAAACAACAACATCCCCAGCAATTAGCCTTAGAAAAGAAAGAAGGGAAACATAAAGAGAGCGAAAATGTCTCCTTCAGAATAAATCTGGCATTCCATTAATGGTCTCTTCAGAGATGTTGTCTTCCATTCATGACTGGATTACTGTCATTCCTGGCCTGTTACTTGTTAAAAAAAAAAAAAAATGACTGCAAGGCTATAAAACCATTCTGTAGACATGCTTGAACAAAGTGAAAATATGTTCAACTTTGACTGTGTTTGCACTGTACGAGGGTGGACCCATAAGTTCCGAGACTCTCGCTGTTGGAAAAACAAATCAGCACCCGGGTGACGTAAGTTTTTGTGAGCACCGGTCTGGGTGCGTAAGCACCTTCTCCGTGGACATGAGCAGTTTCAGATGCGTAAAATGTTGACGACGCACCCGGACCACTTCTCACAATTGGGTGCAAATTTGACAAAATTGTAACACTTACTCATTAGGGTTATACTTTCCTCCTTTACCGTGCACTTCATGGTGCTGTGCAGTGTTCTTGCGCAACGAGAGCAGTTCTCAGGAGTTATTGATCCACCTGAGTAATGGCAACACACTGAAGATGAATCTATATCAATTTCTAATTTGTTGCTGCTCCACATTATGTTTTAAAATTATATTTAATGACCAGTTCACCACAGATGCTGATGTATCTGGTAGCATATGTGTAAGTGTGCGTGTGTGTGTGTGTAGGGGGGAGCCATCTACTTCCTCCCTTCACTTCTGTTTTCCTCAGCTGTCTACCATTCTCCTATTCCATGCTTCATTTTATTAAAAATTTCTAGCAAACCTAATTTCATGCAATAAATGCATTATCCTAATCAACACTGATGAGTGGAAAATGCACTGGCATATGCAAGTTTATGTGTGTGTGTGTGTGTGTGTGTGTGCATGCACTGTTAAAATATTTCTGCTACTTCTGTGCTCCTGGCTCAACAGTACAAAGGCATAAACCAGTTGTTCATGAGCTGCAGCACTGTTTACTCCCACTCCCCTGATTGGTAGTGATCACTCCTTATGTGTATATATAGTACATGTGTGTTTGTGTGTGTGAACATGTACCTGTGTGTGTGTGTGTGTGTTGGGGGGGTGGGCGGGGGTTGAATACAAGACACTGATTCAGGACAGTTTAACTGGCAAACATGTTAAAGCCACCAGATATCACGAGGCTGATCTGTGATTGATCACAGTCTAACTACTCACAGAGCCTCTGTGCGCCGTCTGACGTTTTTAAAGCTTTCAATCTCATGAAAAACCAAATCAAGACAAATGGTCTGTCGAGGTTGACAGATGCAAGTCATTCCCCTGGATGGCCAGGCCGCAATCAACATACAAACGATGACAGATGTTTTTACCTACGTGCCTTATTGATGATGTCATTATCAAAACGGCAAAATGGGCAGACACAGTAGTCCTTCTGCCTTACACACACGCACACACATGCACGCACGCACACACACACACACACACACACACACACAACACACACAACACACACAACACACACATCTGGCCATGACAGCAGTTGAAGAGTGATGTGATGATGCGACCAAAAAGTGCTGCCTGGAAAGTCCATTCATACTGATTTGGTTTATAAATGCTCCACTGAGCACAAATATAAGCAATTCGGGATAAAAAAAATTTGTGATTGTGAGGGAATATCAGAAGTTAATTTCAGTAAGTTAAAAAAAAAGTGCTTACAGTCTTCTAAGACCTGCAGACGTTTTATTCCCAGCTCTGAGTCATGGGGTTATTCACAGAGGCCAAACCGTCTGTTCAGCTGTTGGTCTAAGGTGTGTATTTCCCTATACGTTATGACTCAAAGGTCTTTCCCTGTCTATATTCATCTACTGACACCGCGGGAATATACTCACAGGTGCATTTTAAACAGGATGCTGCTGACTTATTATGCTTGAAAGTAAAATTAACTCCTGAGAAGGGCGAGTCAAAATTTTGGCTGACTTAACAATATTGTTACTTTCTGCAGTGACTGCTTGGAAGTCTGTGCTCCTCCTTCAGGAGAGCTGTGAATTACTGCTTGTGATATGATCGCGCTGTCTTACACCAGTGTGCTATATAACACTGATCAGACCTTTATTATATTGATACTTGAGAGGAGTTTTTAACAAGAGTATGATGGACGTTACCTAGAACATGACATTGGCGGTGAATTATCAACACACGGAGAAAAAACGTGCAGAACAGTTCACTGCATTTAGCATCGTGTATAATTGATTTGTGAAGGTGAGCCTCACCAAAGCCTGACTGCACATGAGAATTTTCACTCCAGTGTGACACGTACACACAGAATACACTCATAAAGATGTGGCTGGCCCACCTACAAGCGCACGAGTCCTGTATGTTTGATGTTTTTTTCCACGGGTTGAGGCAAAATACAATGGCGTCTCAGGGGAGTTGACATGTTTGACTGGATTTCCGACTGATATTTCTGACTCATGGAATATGACGGGGGAGCAGAAGGTTAGGTTGAGATACAGTGTCACAAACTACCTTCAAAGTCGTAGAGCTCTTTTCAGTAATTACAAATTCAATGTGCAGTATTCAAGTAAATGCAACTTTAACCTGCTTACTTTGACACATTAGACAATAAATGCCACTAATTACACCAACAACAACGTAACTGTATACACTGTCCCCTTCATTGTAAAGCATCCACCTAAAACAGACATGATATGAAATAATAAATTCAAATAATATACAAGACAAAAATGCTATGATTTGCATAAACTCACTCTTTGAATAGTTTATTCTGCTTCAATTTGTTGTTTCATCATTTCCAATTAATTTGAACACAGCAACTGTCAGTGTGCTCAACCAACTGTGAAGAAGAAAGGATTAAAAATGTCCCTGGGAAGAAAATACGCAAGTTTTTTGTGTCACACTCTCACTCCAATTATTGATTGATATCCATTCCGTAATCACAACACCCACTGTAACAAAAAAATAATTTTTAAGTGATTATTTTCAGGCATTTTTGCCTTTTCTAGAAAGGATGCAGTCAAGGTTCGCCCGGCTAGTGATCGAATCATGACACAGTGTTAACATTTGTGCCTATGTGGTTTGTACCAAAACTACTTGACAATCAAAAAACAAAACCATTTTTGAGGTGAAAAGAAATTCATGTGTACAATTTTATTTTCATGGTCATTTGTTTCTTTTCTTTTTTTAAAGAGCTCACCATGAACACAAGTCCCATTAATGATAAATAACAAATATTAGGAAGTCAATGAAGTCATTCATCAAACAGCAGGCAAAAATGATTTATCACATACGCTGTAATTGGTTTCTTATCCCTCACGGCCCACATGTGTATTTCTTATAGATAGGTTGGACATGTCATTGCGCTGTTGCCAAATGTTTGCAGAAGGCTTCTCTTGTGGGAGGGTGATTACCATCTACAGTTTATTTATAGTCAGCCCTGTATCCATGATTGAAGCACCTGTAAAATAGGCAATTTTACAGTCACTGCACCTAATCACTCAGCGGTGGGTGGAAAATAACCTGTCCAGGAAAGCTGAGACCTGCCAGCCAGCTATGACGGCACACGGCGCTGCACTTCTGTGAGCATGACGCTGTTCAAGTCTATTAGCTTAGAGCTTAATTAATTTATGTAAAGGTGTTGTGTGGATACAAACTGAAACAGAGACTGCGCAGGTGCCTAAATTCTTAGCATTTCTATGATCATGCAAAAAACAATTTCCCTATAGATATACAGTACATGAGTCTGCAACTGCACTTGATTTGCATTTGATGACACAACTGCTTATTAATGTTCACCCATGGCGCAGTGACTATAGCACCAGGGCCCATGTATTAATGTGTAAGTGGCAGCTTTTTCACACAAGAATTTGCTTTTTTTTTTTTCAGTGAATTGGTCACTTACTCAACCATCTAGACTAAAGCTCCAGAAAGGTAGAGAAGGAAGAAATTACTGAGAGCATTGTTCACATGCGTGCATATAATTCAACCCTGTCAGTCTTCACAGGGTAGCAACAGAAAGTGCTCAGCTTTTAAATAAAATGGAGGAGCAAAAACATGTCGAGCAGCAGACAAACCAGAAAACACATCAGATCATGGGGGGAGAAAATGTCAATTTTTCAATTTTCAAAGTACTGCATTGTACACGTCCTCATTTTGTTCTCTCGCTGTTGCTATCCTGGTTAACACATGCAATAAATGAGAGGTTATTACTGGAATACTTACTGACCATTATACCTAAGTAGTATTGCCCCCATTGTACTGTGATTAAGGGCAACTGTGTAAATTGCAAGCATTGTAAGCTTCCAAATTAAAGAAGAATGTATGCACATGGTGTTGTAAGGCTACACGATGAAACATTGCGCGTGTGAATAAGAAAACTGACTGAAGCTGTATGCCTCAAAACGGGTGACAAAACAGCGTTTTACCGAGCTGCTAAGCACAATCAGGCTATGGAAAGAATTTCCTAAGTGATCACCTGGCAACACTTCTCTGTGTGACCAGCACCATGGCTGATTAAATCAGCAGGCTGTATGTATATTAGCACCACCAAAAATACAAGAAACAGGGTAGGTTACCAACAGTTATTTGAATTACAACAAGCTCCCGTTTGAAGAAGGTCAGATATAAAAAATACCAATATAAGCTGAGCACAGCGCAGGATGAAAAGACTCATTGTTCACAGCAGCATATTGAAACAAGTGCTGCCTTCAAATAAAACTCTTGAGGTTATTGTTCCCTTTCAAAACGAATTAATTTATTTGTGGTTTTTGCATTTCAACACTGAGCAGAGAACAACAACAAGCTAATAAAAAAAAAACTTCCATGAGACCAAGTGCAACAGTGCAACTCATAAAGTCTGAAAAGTTCCACTTACAAAGTTGTTAATTGCTCACTGACATACAGTAAGGGACTTTGACGTGATAAAACACAGGAACACCAAGGCACAAACCACAAGAACCAAGTAGGGACATAATTCTTTTCATCAACAAAACACAGCGTCTTAGCCTGCCAATGCCGTGTCACCATTTCAGCTGTTTTCAATGTAGTCTGGAAAAGCCATGGAATGAATTAGCTTGAGAGAAAAAAGAATCATGTGTAAGAGGTGACTAACAGTCTTCTCCTCTCCAGAATAGAAAAACTGTACAACACACAAAGTGCACACACCACTTGTTGAGCTCAGGCGGTTGGTGAGAGTACATTAAAATTACTGTATCTGATTGAGCTGAAATTGAAATCACGCAGTGAAAACTGGGCTTGCAAAATGTAATGCTGCAACCAGATATGCATCAATTCATGGATACAAATACTGACGCTATGCAAATCAATGAACTTCTTGTATTCCCAGATAATGAATGCTCTTATAAATCGGAACTTGAACTTGTTTAGCCTCTACTCAACTTTACATAAGCTTCCTACCTGTTTGAGTTTCTTCAAGTCTTCGTCCAGCTCCAGATTGTCCAAGATAACAGCCACAAAAAGACTGAGCAGAATCTAAAACGCAACAAGAGGAAAGAACATTTGCTGCGTGTGAAGACATTGCAATACGTTAAAGCAGTTATTTTTAAGTACAGAGTCTGCTAAGTATTTGTATTTGTTGCTCGTTCTGTCCTGGAAGACATCCTGTCTGTCTGGAGGGAGGTGTGATTCATCTAGAGACTCTCAGCGCTGTGTGATGGCTCCCCGTATCAGAAGGCCAAACACTGAAATGTCAGCACTTCTTACGCCTGCAAGTCTGATTAACTGTGATTAAATGTGCCACTTGACGGAACAATGAAGGGGCAGGGCAATAATTGAATGCAGTAAGATAGAAATGCATGTCTCCTTTTACCACTTTAGTCCTGGTATTTACTCACCAAAATAATAGAATATGACTTTGATTAAAATACTGTAGCAAATATACAATGTGCAAAAAGTACAATTCAATAGTCTATTTAACCTATTTGACTTGATACATTTGAGGCAGCACAGTATGTTCCTCACCAGGGTGGCAAACAGATGGTAGAGGATAAAGTAAATAGCTACTACAGGAGCCCACATATGACCCACAGCCACCAGGGTCTGGTCCATGACATCTATCCAACCCTCCTGGGTTAGGATCTGGAACATGGACATGAATGCCTGCAGGGAGGAAAGCACAGGATAAAAGAAGGTGAAAGGCTAAAGGCTAGGCAGGGCAACCAAGTGCACAAGTGGAAGCAGCACAGAGAGGGAAAGAGAGAGACGGAGACAGGGAGGAAATTACACAGAGAGACGGACGAATTTGTCATCAGAAAGGTGCCTTTTCACAAGAGAGCAAATATCACACAGCTGATGCACATATCCCCTTCAGACCATCTTTCTCCAGGTTGCAACTGAGATTGTTTTTTAAACTTATGCAAAGGAGGGGCGAGAGAAAGCGAGGAGTCAGCCATCTTTTTATTTTTTATGTTCTGCTGCCCTCTTATGTACTTAGTGGAGGTCAGATGAAGGTGTAGGGCACAGCCGGCTGCGACATGATGGCCCCTGGAGTCAAGCGGCTTGCCTGCACTTACTTCTTAGCATCTCTCCTCCAGACAGCACCCGTCCCCCACCCACGAAGCCAGCCCCACTCCTCCACCATGCCCCAGTCACTGCAGATAAAGATAGACCCAGCAACAGGTCTGCCCATGGGGAAGACAGCCAAACATCGTTAACTATGATGTGTCTGTGCGTCTGTGTGCATATATATGTGCATGTGTGAAGCAGCAGCAGTACGGAAAAAGAGAGGGAAGGGTAACGCAGCACACAAGTGGCATCTGTTTACGAGCAGCCCTTCACGTCCCGCTGTGCCTAGAATCAGTGAAATGTTGGAGTGGTGAGAAAAGAAAAGGAAAAAAAACAGAGGATGGAAAGTCATCGCTAATGAGAGAGAGAGAATTCGTGAGCACTTAGAAATCAAAGCAGATGCCATATCTGTCGGCCCATTGGCATCTGAAGGCCTCCTCATTGCTTGTCAGAGATGTCGTTTCGGAACCTCTACAAATTTTAAAATTTGGATTTGGTGAATTACATATACCTGAATCTTTCAATTGAAATTACATTTATTGTTTCCCGAAGAATGAACAACTTAATCATTAAGGCAATTTATTTACTAAAACTTTATAAGGTTTGATTTTTTTTTTAATATATATATATATAGATATATAGACATATATCTATATATATATATATATATGCTTTTAAAAGTATAAATATTGCCCTCTCTGTGACAGGGTGGGTGTGAAAGGTTGCTTACCCTGGGGAAGGTAGTGAAACGGTCCAGCTCCTCCACGAAGCAAAACATTTGCAAGCTGATGGCTGACATGACGATCAGAAGGCTGGCTGTGAACACCACCAGGCTGCCGAGTTTTTTCCCTGGACCAAATATTTTATAGACGAAGTCTTCTAGAGCCGGGGAAATCTTAATCAAGCGCACCACACGTAGCACCTGAGGGAAAAGAAAAACATACGTCACGAGTGGTCTCCGTTTGTGTGGCAGTTCAAACTTTAGTCTTTAAGAACAGTAGTGCCCGAAGGAAGAGAGCGGTGGTATTTTAAAGATAGTTTAAAATAAATAAAAGCAAACATCGAAGCACATTGATTACATGTTGATTTCAAAAGAGGGAGCATTGATCTTGATCCAGAGGTAGCTGTGGTGAGACTGTGCTCTGTTAACAGACTTGCTTGTGGTGACAACCCCCAAAAGGTAATGTATCTTGGTCAGGATTTGATCAGAGATCCAAAGAGTAGGTATTGATCGAGCTCCTCTCTGATGCCTCCGGCCAAAGATTTTTCTTCAGAATCCTACACTAAGCCAAATGAATGGCTATTTCCCATTCCCTGGATATAAAGCAAAATAAAGACAAACACAGGGTACTGGCCTCCAGAACAAACATTCACATCATCTGCAGGCAGATGGAACAGACAGATACTACTTTCTACTCCTGACAGACCACGATGACCACTCTACATTTTATAACTGATGCACACTTTTAGACTAAGGACCAATCATAGGAGGTGAAGTCGACAGAGGTTATGAGGCTATTAACAGCAAAACTACTTATTTCTTCTTCTCCCCCACCCTGCAGCCAACAAAGCACTGGGGAAGTGATATAGATGCTATTGATAGAATATGAGGATCAAAAAGTTCAGAGACTGCTTCTGTTACGCACAAATGAAGCACAGCAAACTAATAGACATGGAGCAGAGGGAAAAAATTATTTGAAGTATTTAGAGTTATCTTTGCTTGAACAGCATCAGCACCCGTGTTACACATATTTTTGTGACCACTTATTCGTGCGCATTAGCGATTTCAGCATTGACCTGGAACTTGAGCAGAGAGCATCAATTTGATCTCACACTTGGGAAATTGGCAAAGACCTTTGAAATGCTTCAGAAAGCCTACATCAATGAAGCAATGAGGTGTTCTGAGTGGTATTCGTGTTTCAAGAGGGATAAAACGTCAATGTTCAAAAGACCTGAGCTGTGGCTCAATGGCACTTGGGTTCTCCAACAAGTTGAAAATGCGCTGCGAGCAAGACATTTGTTACTTTTACCCCCGTAATCACCAGATTTGGCTCCCTGCAAATTATTTTTGTTCCACAAAATAAAGTTCAAGCTGAAGGGTTGCTGTTTCGATACTGTGGAGGAGAACCAGCGCGAATCACAGATGGTGCTTGATGTGCTTACTGAATGGAGCGCTGGGAGAACTGTATCACTGCACAAAGAGACTTCTTCTCAAGGGGATGGTGGCCAGATTTAGGTTTTGGTTTTCGGTCTGACCCATGGACCAGTATTAAAAAACAATCTCAGAAATGTCCAATCTCCGTTTGAATAATATCAACAATTAGTTTCCTGTTTGGGAGACTGCAGTGATTTCATTAGATGCATAGACAGCCGCTCAAAATCAATTCTGAACACAATATTTTCTTTCTGAGGATCTGATACTACCAATGAAAATGCATCATTGTTTCCAAACAATGAAAAAACATCTACTTTTTAATTTGCATCTCCTTGTCTGCATGTCTGCAATCCAGAAAATAAATGTGACCGTTTCAACAGAGAAACACATCTCGCTTCTTAAAACGCAAAAAACCATCTTGAATGTGTGAAACAAATTACCTTTACCAGAGTTAATCCCAACCAGTGTTCAGGCTGGATGACAAAATGTTGTTGGCTGAATAAAACCTTGTATTTGTTCCCCAAAGTCCATTGCAAGTCTGATAACAATGATTAACTAGAAATGACACTCAGAGAATGGGTTTCCAGCTGTGTTGTATGTGTTTGTTTCTGGCTTCCGCCTCTTGCAATACAAAGCAATGCTTAACATAAAATTGAATTGCGCATTGTGTCAAATTGTCGCTATCACAGATATCCAGTCCACCATTTTAAATCCATGTTGGCCAAATACCAAAAATGGAATTGGATCAGTACATCCCTACTACAAATGTACAATGGCCTCCCCTTTCTTGTGAATTAATTGTCTGAACTGTTAAACCGTGCTGCTACTGGCGCCATTGCAATTCTGAACACACAAAGAGGAAGTGTCAAGGTGGGTTCCACTGGCTGATTAAAAATCATTCAGCCAAGTGTATACGTGTGTGTCAAAGCTTCAAGTCTAAAGCATGTGACATTTTGTACAGATTGAAACAAAATAAGACTAACCTTTGGCAGTTAAATGCCCCTTGGTTGGCTACAACTAAATAGACAAAGACAAAGATTGCTTTGCCTAGTTCCTTCTCCTATGGCAAGGGCACAAATCCGATTGCAGCACAGAGCCTTAAGGTTAATCACTTGTGATTAAATGTCACCTGCTTATACTGGGACCTACTTGGGAAATGATGAGCACGGAGAGCGACTGAGAAATGTTTTCCACTGAGTGAAACACAAGTAAGGTATTTAACTCCCAGGTGCTTTGAAAAACTGCTCATTAGCCAAAAGTAGAGGACTGATTGCATTAGTAGAAACTTTACAACTGTGTGAGCAGGGCATTGCTGCAACTCAAATTCGACTGACATTACTTGCAGTACTATCTGTGCACAAGCCTTCTCTCTGCCTGTATTTGTTGTGCGCAAACAGTGTGCAACTCCATGACGTGCACGGACCGCTGCTCGCAACAGCATGTGTAACTCAGGTACTGATTTTGATCAAACGTTGAAACTTGGAGTAATAATCACAAAGGTTATAACTTCTCTGTGCTCCGTGCACATTACGGTGCTTTGAACTTTTTGATTCCCCTTATCCACTTCAGTTGCCCCTTTTCACAACATCCCTATTTGCTTATTGTGAGTGAAAGAAAGATCTAGATGGCAAATACGGCAAGTAGACCACCGCTCAGTCCTCAGGTGTAATTGACAGGAAATATTAGCTTTTTTATTCACATTTACAATATTAGTTATGAAAATAGCTATTCAAGTTAATTTCCTATAACCCTCCATAGCTCATGAAGGCAACACTGTTCAGTAACCAACACTAATGTCTTAGGATAACAGAGCCTCTCAAAAGCCCATGAATGCACCGTAGTAGTACAGAAAAGCATAAACCTTTTAAAACAGCATTGCGATGCACATATAAGGTATTGCAACTTCAAAAAAGCAAAAGATATAGTCCTTCTCACTGGAATTGATTACTTGGCTAAAGCAAGGTTCAAGTTGCTCCTAGTTAGCTGTATATGTCCTAAAATAACTGCTTGGAAGTGAGAAAATCCAACTTAATGAAAAAACTAAATATCGTGTGTTTTGGAAAAGGTTTTGCAGTAACAAGTCAAAAACATTCAAAATGATCAAAGTCAGATGTAATTTTCATGGTATTACAGCTACAGTGAACGTCTTTATACATGTCCAGGTTTTAAATGTCAAGCCTTGTACATGTGTGGATGGCAGCTACTGAAAGAGTCAAACAGGATCAGGGCGGCTTGCATGGTCAAGGCTCATTAAAAAAACCATTGGGAAGCTCCTTCCGATCAGATCTTCCTCAGAGCTTTTCATCTGCTACATTAAACTAAGTACAGTGAGGTCACTGGGTTCGAATTTGGTACAGAGTCTAATATTAAAGGCTGTGTTAGTGCAACAAGGCACAGTTGCCAAATGGATGGTAATATACACCGTTGATTTATACGCCTGGCCTGAAACCTGGAAAACATTTCGGATGATGTAAGCTCACACCAAAGCAAATGCTTAGGCAATCACAGAATTTATAAACAAAATTATAGTGGACTAGCACCACTACACACACCTCTAGTGAAGCAAAATGCATCACACGTTATTAGTTCCACCCAAAGACTAATCAGGACCTTTCCAACTATTTATTTCTTATGCAAGAGTCATGATTTGCACGCTCAGGGTCAGATTTATATTAAAGTTTGATAAATAAAACCACCAGAATTCAACCATCATGACTGATGGTGGGTGATCTATTATTGACTGATGAGCAGGAAAATGGAATTCTTAATGGTATTGTTCCGATGCAATGCAATTTTTGCCAGTAATTGCATCAGATAATGCGCAGCATGGCTGCAGACTTGGAGCACGACTCAAAACCCAGTTGTAAATGGTAATTTTTGGTAATGGTAATGCTTTTCACTCCTCTGCTCTGTGTCAGTGACTGTTTGCAGGATAGCGGGGCTGAGCTCCTTGCACACACAGAGGGGACTGAGCGTGACTTTGGGTTACGTCTTACTCGTGTCGAAGACGACCATGCTCGTTAACCGTAGGTACAACAAAACGGGCTGGTAAGAGAGACAACACGAACAACAATAGAAACTTGCAGGAGTACAGCCGGCAGATATACAGTGCTGGTTATGCGAAGGTCAAGGTGAATGAGCTTCAAAAAATGAGTAGAAATGAAACGGTCGAACCAAATTCTATGTATCTTAAACGTAGTTGAATTCTAGCAAATGCTGAGGCTGAGACCCACCAGCCACCTGAGGCTAGGAGTTGTTTTTTTGGTTTGTTTGTTTTTTTAGTTTACCTCATCTGTGATTTCTGACACACATCAGACCCACAGCTCTGGAAGAGATCTCGCCCCCCCCCCCCACCCACAGCTCATTTATCTGCCAGACTGACCCTCTCGAACCTGCTGGCTTGATTAAATAATACCAGCATGGTGACTTGTCAGCTATCGGTGATCGGCCAAGCCCTAAAACAAGTTTACAATAAATGAATGCATTAATTATAGGAATGGTCAAGGCTCTGTATAAAATATTATTGTATCAAAAAATAATTTTTTCAAACTAATAGATATATATTCCTTATTCTTTTCCCATTTTTGCATTGGCACGAATAATATTGTTGCTTATCGAATTGAATTTGGCCACGACATCAGCTTGAAATTCTATATTGGTGTATAACTACTGAAAAATGCAACAGTTTAACTCACAATCAGTGTTAAACATTTGTGGTGAAACTACATTTAAGCATTTTTAATAAACAGGGGAGAGATTTAACACAAAAAAGTAGTGTGTTCGATTTGTACTCATTAATGCATGATAACAGGCAAGAAATGTCACAAAATGAGTCACAGCCTCTGTTCCTCAAGTGTGGATGATTCAGTTTCACATTCAGCATGGGCTTTATATATAGTATGTTCATTTGTGCAAGTTCATACTTGCTTTGTATATCCATACCTGAAAATATGTGAACTGGGAGTGGTAGAGGTCAGGGTAGATGTGCAGCGTGGTGCCCACCACCAGCAGAGATTCAAACTTGTGCAAAGAGGAGCTGATGTAGCCAGTGAAGCCAAGACACCAGATCTTTATAAGAGCTTCAAGGTCAAACAACACGGTAAACGCAACCTGGAACGAGGAAGAAAATAAAATCGATGTTAGAATTTGCTTTCATCTGTAGCGTATAGAAGTCTGTGGATTACATTAACAATATATTTATGTTTACAGATACATATAATAATTACAATACAATATTTTTTTTTCTTCTTTTATCTTTTACTGTTCTACATTTGACATCTACTGCAAATTTTCTAATTATGATTTACCACATCAAAAATACAATGATGTCCTTATAAAATAGCGTGCATAATCAGAAATGACACTTCCCAGTAATATATAAAGAAGCTTCAAATGCACCAGCTACAACATAAAATTTTTGCTTACATGTTAATGAATAAATAATAACCCAATGATATATTTAATAATATAACATTTTACTTTTATTTTACTTGATAATCATAAATTAGGGTTTTAATAGATAATGCAATATTTTTCTGTAAAGTATTTAATATTTTTTGTCACTCTATTGTACTCCACCAAAAAAGTAAATTTACTAGTAACATGGTACTACACAGCCCCCTATCTTGGTTTGGAGTTCACATTTTTTCAACAGAAGGCATGTGTTAGAAACAGGGAGCATGCGGTTTGACATGTTATAGTCAGAGATTTCTCAACATAAGACCAATGTTTCTTAGTTACCTTGTGAGAAATGGAGGTTTTGTGCTTTGGAGCTTAACTCCTAAAAGACACCTCAGGCTCTGTGTTTCTGATTTTGCCTTTTCTGCTTAAAATTTGTCTCTTTTACTCCCCCATCTTAATCTAAGTGCAACAGCAGATCACTGGATACTTCTTCTGCCACTGTCATCAGGAGGGGAAATACTATAAGAAGGGGAGACTAAAATTGGCTCCCCACCAGGAAAATGTGCATTTCTCCATTTAACTCTAAACCCAGCATCTCCATTTTCTATTTTCTCTTCACAGCTTCCACACAGGTTGGAACCAATCTGCAGATCGATGTCTGAATGATACGGGTGGAGGCAGTGAGAGGAGGTAATATTATGTGTTTTTTTTTCTCCCCCTTTTCTTATCTCCTCCATTCAGCTGTGAGTGTGAGAGAGAGTAAGGGATGGTAGAAGTCAGCACACACCGCATCGTCTTTGTTGGTGCGTTACCACCTGCATACAGATGACATCAAACCAACCTATACGACACATACTGTGTAACTTAAAAAAAAAAACCAATCAATTACTAAATACAGAAAATTATCGTACCTATCGTTGCAAAAAACATACAATTTATGAACATGTGTCATAAACTAGGACACATCAAATCTGGAGTTGCAGTATATATCATATGAGCAGACATTAATATTAAATCAATAAAAAAAATTCCAATTAATAGAGGACATTCCCAAGTAGGACCTCTACTAAAAGAGAAAAATCTTTCTAAAAAGCTTTCTAATTCTGTTAATCAAGAACATGATCTCATGCTATTTTTGTATCAAACGGTAATGCACATAAGAAAATGCTTTAAAAAGAGGCTTTGGTCAAATGGTTTGGATTAAAATCAATTAATATTACCAAAAAAAAGAAAAAAGGAATTGAGGGTTTGGAGAGGATCTTCAGAATTGGAGAAGAAAAATCATTAAAAAAATAAATATATATATGTATATATATATCTCACCTCTGCCAGGTAAAACTCATCATAATGTCTGCGGTAGTTCTCGCCTTTATAATAGTTACTAGCAGCAACGATGACGTCCACAGCGACCATGCTCAGGATGAACATGTGGAACACAGAGGACCGCATCAATTGCTGTGAAACAGAGAAGAGTTCAGTTGCAATCAATGTAAATTGCACACAACGGGCAAAGAGACAAAGAGAAATCACTTGTATTTGTCTCCCAAAGGTACAAATTAAAGCTTGGGTTGGCTTTGAGGCATCAATACCGTGACAAGAAATTACAGTATTATGGTGAAACACGTCACTGTTCTGAAACAACCAGAGATTACGTTAAATAACACAACGCTTTCCAGTCTGACTAAAAACTCTGACTCACACGGACAACAGTCATGGTGACTATATTATGCATGAATAAAACTAGGGCCCTAACAATATTAGGTTTTTGATACTGATATTGATATGTCAGTTGATATTCATCAAACATTTATTCAGCATATACAGTATATAAACACAAATGATCGTTCAAATGTGGTTATCAAACACTTTTGACACTTGTGACAACAATGGTGGCAGAACATCAGGAAACTGAAATAGTACATTTTAATAACTGTAAACAATTATAAAAAAAAATAATTGCTAAAAAGGACCACAAATAAAACAATTTCAGATGTATCCCAAATATCTTTTTCTGTTATGTTTTGTAAAAACTGATTATTTCATGTTAATTTAGCATTTATTAAGTTAGCATTTGATAGGTTAACCAGAGCTAGTTACTCGACGTCTCTACTACTCTGGGGAACGTCTTCAGTTACTACTACTTCTACCGCTACTCTTGCTGTAGCTGCTGGCACGGTCACCACCATGAGTATGTTTTTGGCATTAAGGAGCAACTCTTTTACTTTTATCTGCTAAGTTTTTCATCGTGTTTTCTCTCAATGTTGCTAACCACAACATGTCCCTGATTTTAACATCACATACTTACTTTATTTATCTAGCTGGCAATGGAAGCTAAAAAGAATACACACGAAAGCTGTTGAACTGTATAGTTTGAACACACTTTGTTGTAGAATATGCATTAAAATGTCAGTTTAATTATATTGAGTACATTGCACATGGTTTTCATTCATACATCCACATTTACTGTCACAATGAAGGTTTCACAGAACACAGACAAGAGCATGGATGGTGGACATTATACAAAGTCCATGATGGATATTATACAAAAGTTTGCACAGAAAAGCATAGGCGTGGGTCCTTTTATTGACAGTGCCAAACAGTGGCAGTACTGTAAAATATAGACATAGAAACAGATAAAGAGTGCCAGCAGCTAAACTGCAATGAAAATGCAATCAGGAACCTTTTGTCAGTTACAGCGAGAAACATCCTACCAGGCAGCAGAATCAGTGTGTATTCACACAGCTAAACACAAGAAGGGAAAGGGGCACAAAAAAATGTATGCTATTTCCTGTGGGAATAGCAGTGGCACTGACCGCCTCCAACAACATCACACGATGGAAACAATCACGACCATAAACAAATGTGAAGAACCTGACCCATAACACGTACTGAGATAAAGCTCGCACTCCTTTATCAGACCAACGGGTTAACTAGGCATTCTTTTGGAGACAATGTGACAGATGTGATCGCAGCCTTGAACCGCACATATATGGCAGAAGGAACAGCTTGTGAGTGGGTAGAATCACTTACCCTAAAAAAAGACTTGCATGTGAGTTTGGCAAAAGGAAAGATCGCAAAAAAAAAAAAAAAAAAAAAAAAAAAAAAGTGAAAAATGTGAGGAAGACTTTAAGACAGATGAAGAGCGTTTGCAGCATTGCTGGAAAGATCAAATTCGCCCCAGGAAAACGGGACCACTGCCATCCACCCTCCTACACACTAACACACTTACAGTGGAAACTCTTTTAAAGTCTAGAAAGCCTGAACTGCAAGCGGGTGTAGTGCTTTGAGAACAAGTGATGATGGTGGAAGTAGAAGATTCAATTATCCAACTGAACTTCAAACTTGTGGGTAAATTACATGATGTATTCCTGGCTATTTCAGGTGACTGAAAAAAAATGTAAATAGTAAAAAAAAAAAAAAGAACATCACACTATATGAGAGACAGGCCTCACCAGAAAAATGACATGGATCTCTCTGTCAGGAGCAATAGTGGAAGTAACATGTTTGTTATAGCACTAAAATATCATTGAATGGAGGTCAGGGGGAATGTTTGGGTCAATAAAGTGTGTGACTATGACGTGGCAGATCATTGTTGGCATCCCATCTCCGTTCTGTTAACATTGGTTTATGTTTAATGCTGACTACAGTCTTTCTCTAACCTTAACCAAGTAGGTTTAGATGCTGATAAACTATTTCTGGCCACATGTGAAAACACCATTATGGGTTGTTTACTATTCAGGTTGGAAAACCTTTTGGTTGTGCGTAGCGCTTCGAGAAGACGCTCCAGTACTCAATCCAATTGAGGAAATAAAATGTTCACAGTTCTCTTGATCTGGTTGAAATTCATTTCAATTTTTGAAGTGCTCGAAGATCTAATCATCTCTAAAGCGAATGTCATGGAAGAAAGAAAATAAAAGTTTGAAAAGTTAGTTTGATGCACGATGACAACTTGAAGCCTTGTTTTTACAACCTCTATAAACGTCTCTCTGTGCGACAGCCTGCAGTGCAGGCCAAAAAAAATTACCAAATTTATGTCACGTGACAGTTGGTCTCAGCCCAGTCATCCAAGGCTTCACAGTTGCGCGGAGCGCAGTATTTATTTTTTATAATTCTTTTTTTGAGAATGTGGATCACCCATGGTTTGTTTTTGTCTAAATTTTAAATGAGACATGTATAATATAGTAATTAAGATGAAATATCATTTTTCCTGACGGAAGCGTTGCGTGCACATGATTAGTTCAAGTTTTACAGTTTGTGGCTGTGATAAATGGTGTAATGTAGAAAATCTTTCAAGGAAAATATGCCTTTCAAACCCACCACCAGGTTGTCAGGTTCAGAGGTTTAAAAACAATTTGATACAAGGTTGAAAAATCAGTGTCTGGCTGCCTTCTGTGGTTGAAAGTCTGTTTCACCTCATCATACCCAGCGACAAGGTTGGCTGTGATTAGACGTGTGCTCTGTTGCACCTATAACACCACCCAACAGAGATGCACTGAGTGGCACTGAGTGATACACCCTGGACTATACTTCTTCACGACTGCATGAAGGTGAAACCACAGGAGGTCAGCAAAAACAAGATTTTCATCTGCTCTCAAGTCAAACTACACAGCTGTGAAACTCCTTGCCTGAGCATCGCTGGCCAAATCTGTAATACCTTTAAAATGTTCTTCTCAATTTACTTCTAATTTTTTTTTGTCCGAAACGTGAATTCCTGCTTTTCTTTTAAGCTCGACTCATTGCCCTGGCCGACCGAGCTGCTAGCCTTGGGGGTGGGTGTTTCTGCACAGCATACACACATGCCCACTCTGCGCACACAGTGGTTAGGCTCCCTGACTGAGATTGGACGTGACAAAGCAGTTTGACATTTCCAGCAACCAGACGCTCTCCCCCCATGGGTGTTTTGGCTGAACGGAGCTGTGTGTGTGTGTGTGTGTGTGTGTGTGTGTGTGTGTGTGTGTGTGTGTGTGTGTGTGTGCGAGTACGAGAGAAGGAGCAAAGGAGACAGAGGCAGACTGACAGAGAACAGAACGTACATGCTTGTGTGTATGAAACGGTTGATTTTCTCAAGGTCCTGACTTTGCCCATATTCTCTGTCAGCTTTTGGGAGTCACAGCTAAGAAAAGCCGGGTGAGCGAGCTGGAGAGCAGCGTGCATTTATATCCTCTGTCATATGTAGATACTGTCTGCCCATTCAGCTCTCCTACAGAACTACCTTTTAATCTTTCCCTCACATTCCCCTTTTTTTTTTCTTTTCTCCAAACTGGCTCAAAATATGGTGCACTTCACCAGACAGCAGCGTCCATGTTATTCTTGAGGCAAAACGCCGTGGTTTGCCAAATGCAGCTGAAAGGCACTGGCCTCAAGATGTCAGAATCAATTTAAGAGCATCAACTGCAGGACAAGATGGCTCTGCCCTGCCGTTTGATGTTGCTCAGCTTGTGTGTCTCTGAAAACCTTTCCCACTTGTTTGATGGATGCTATTTATTTGTGTTGCCTGTGGCTGGTTCTTTGAAACACCAGGTGCTTCACTGCGCACGGGCACAAGCATGCGCACGCACACACTCACATGCTGAAGTCAAGTGTCGCAAGCAGAAGCCACACGTTAAGTTGTGGCTCTGGCTTTTTATCCAAAGGACACCGACAATATTCGGCCTGATAGCAAAGCAAAGCTTAATTTTAAGTACATGACACAGTACATGACCAAAATACAGAATGTACTCAGCTCTTATTTTCTTTACAGTGATAGACGGTACATGATAGAAATGATGTATGCAAATAGTGTTGTGGAGAAAGAGACATCATTTCAAGTGGCATGTAAATTGGTATTTGGGGAAACAGACCACTCTGGGTGTTGTTTCCTCTCGTAAAAAAAAAAAAAAAGAATTAAAAATGAGAGGAATCAGTCTCTCGTTTCATCAAGCCTTCTGGCTTCTTGTCTGAGTACTTGTGTTCTTTGTCACTCAATTTATGCCAAGTTAATTTAAACAGTGAGGCAAATTGTCCCTCTCCAAAGGCTCCCTGGTCTGTGTGACATAAACTGCAATCCCACAGAAGAGATGACACAACTTGTGTATCTCGTGAGCGATGTCCCAACGTAATCCGTTGTAAATGAGCATACCAATTCCTCTGGATTTATACGTGCATCATACCTGGAAAACCTCCAGGGGCTGCAACTGTAACACACTCAAGACAACAGAAGCAGATTGTCTGCTTCCTCACGCTCTGTCTGTCCGCTCGGGACTGCCAACGAGAAAAAAAATGCTCGTTCTGCTGGTACATGAGACGAGTGTAGCACATGTGCACATAGCTGCAGGATAAAGCAGCATTCACACAGGAATTGTCACCAACATACTGGGCCATGTTCTGGCACATACTCCTGCTACAGTTTTCTCTCCTGTTTACCGAGATTAAGAGGAAACTGAGTGGGATTACAGAGTGCTTCACTAGAGTTATCTCTTAAGTCTCTGCACTGGCATTTGAGATGATCAGTTTTGTCGAAAGTCTTTTCTTTCGTATTATAAAGAACTATGAATGAAGGTTTGTGCGACAGGCCTCATTTAGAAGTCAGAAATCTATTGTCAAATTGTGGTTGTACTTTAAAGCCTTTGGCTGAAGGCGTAGGTGTGTAACATCATGCTGGCCTGGGGGTCGAGTGAACTGGGAGCCCCTTGATTTATTATGGCCTTGACGAGAGCAGGCTGACTCACGTCTCCGGCAGGAAAACAGGTCTTAATAAAACATGATGGTCTGCCTGTGTGCACCCTCCTACCCTTAATAATATCGGTCGTGCTTTGCCACCTCTGCGTCCATTTCCTGTCCGATTCCTCCATAAAGACATTTTGCTTTATTGAATTTTAGCATATATCACTGTGCATCTGACTGATTGCAGTCCAGACCGAATAAACAATCAGATTTAGTCGTCTCGGAGTGTTGCTCTCACGAGACAAGTCACAAAATGTTCCCACTCTTGCAGATGTTTTTATTTAACATTAATCACGTTTATCTGCCTTGCAAATCCTTATTGCCGTGTATACTTCACTGTTTATAACAATATTATCACAGTGATTCTTTTCTTCCTCTTTTCTTCTCCACAGCCAATTTCCCTTTTTTCATGTGCCTCCTTCTCCTTCCACAAACCGACCTTAACCATGACACGTTGCCCGAGTGTGTGGGTGAGCTTAAAATGATACCAGTAATGTCACAGGGAAGATCCACAGGGTAAAGTTTCGTGGCAGTGGGGGAAAAGGAGGCTTTCAGAGAATCAATAACTTGTGGCTTGGGAGGGAGAGGTCAAAAAGGTGTTCCATTCATTGGACCTCAGGACCCCTCATGGAGATAATGGGTTATCCATCACTCTGTATTTAGCTCTGCAGACAGAAGGCGGAGACAAAGAGGGGAGTGCACAACACCAGTGGCTCATTGCCAAAGAGACAATGCAAAATTAATCACATGATTCTGCCGGATCACTATAGTCCTAGGTAACATTTATCATGGCTTTCCGACCCTTCCTCAGGGGCTTTCATAATTATTCTGACTATAAATTTGGAGTTAGTCTGTCTTACATTTAAATACTTGATTTTTCCTGTTTAATGACACCTGTCGTGAGCGTCACTCCCTATTTTGCTCATAGCAGCAGTCTGTAGTGTAATTATGGCATGATGGAGCATCGGGGGCTAATTAGTAGACCAGATCTGTGGGGAAAGAAACAGGATGCTTCATTAACCTCCACTGGTCTATACTGGTCGTCCATGAGAGCAAAACTGAGACACCCAGGAAAAACACGGACATACCTCCGAAATAATGCCTTTACTATGAGTAAATGCAGAGCAGTCAATGTGATTCAAATACAGTGAGGTGGGACATTACATACATGTTAATTTATTCAAAACTCTAATCCAGATTTCAGTTTCTGAACATAAAAGTGAGTAACTGCTAAAGTTCAGAGCAACACGTCTCCAAATATGCACCTAGAACTTTATTTCTGATGAAATAGCGCAATCATAAAAAAATATAATCTGGGATTTAGAGCAATAGTCTGACATTTTGGGAAATATGATTATTGCCTTTTGTGCTCAGAGTTAGATGAGAAGATAGATACTACATAAAATGTATGTCTGTTAAATATGAAGCTGGAGTTAAGAAATAGAAAGCTTCCCTGTGCATGATTACTGGAAACAGGGAAAACAGGTAGTCTGGTTCAATTTGGAGTCCAAAAACCGAATTAACTAGTTTTTTTTTGTTTTGTTTTTTGTTTGTATTGGCAGCGATTACAATATTAACAGGCAGAAGAAAGGAGCACAACCGTCACTCAAACTTCATAAACCATACGGTAAAATCAAATTAAATTGACACAGTCGTGACCACAAATACTGACAACGTTTTACGTACACAGTAACCACAACACTGACGATGAGAGATATTTGTCATAAACAATATCAAGTCTATATAGTTGTAAGATTGATAAAAAGAACATAATTTAAAAACAACAGTCAGGAGGGAAAGTAGAGATTCTCCCTGCTTTGAGGGCTATTTTTATTTGTAGCCCCTCAGGAGAGAAAGCTGCCATTTCCTTTCTGTTTCCAAAAAGAGCAGGTGGTTAATCAATTATGTGCTATCTGCAACTGCTGCAGCCAGACGGACCCAGACGGACCCAGGCTGACACACACGTGCATGCCCAAACAGACAGACGTCAACAGGCAGATCGACAGGCTGACAGCTGGAAACACAAGAGGTCTGACCGGACAGTTGGACAGGCAGGTATATGGGGAAGCGAGTAGCAGACAAACAGGAGGACACACACAGGCCGCCCGTCTGTGAGCTGCACCCACCTGCCAGCCCTGAAACGTTTTAATCATTTGACGGCCAATTACTCTGGAGCCAGTCAGAGCAGAACAGAAACCCACACTTCACTTCCCCGGCACTCGCAGATGGCCCTGCAGGCTGGATCTCCACCGCCTATCTTCCCTCTACCTGTCTAGTCAGCTCGCCCTGCTCCCTTCTGATATGGGTGAAAAAGCAAGGGAATAAGGTGTTTGGCAAAGCATTAGAAAGAGAGCAGGGGATATTCGTCATTAATCAAAAATGATACTGACACAATACAGCACACCTTCTCACATTGTCCATCACATCAAAGATCAGCGACTGCTGAAAAGAATAAGAATATATCTGATACTGTACATCACTGCCCACAACAACATCTACTAAAGCAGAGCTACATGTGCGGAGCTCTTATCATACTGTAGTTATTGAAGCTATTAACCTTCTCCCTTTTCATGTCCTGTCTCTGCAAAGTCACAATACAGTGACTGAATGGTGCTTGTGTGTTCATTTTCTAAACGTTTGGAAGTTAATTTTTCATTATTCTGAAGATATGATATAATTGGTATTCAGTTAAAAAGTTATACAATTATGTAAAATTGCAAAAACATGCAATTCAGATTTTAATTACCATTTGATGCATCGATGTTCCCTCAAGATTTAATGTGTGAAATTAGATGGCGGGACTCTTGCTTCATCTTCATTTTTCTCGTCATCACTTGTCAAAGCATATTATAAGCTGACATGTTTTGATGCATGGGAACGCAGTTTAAACCAATTTAATTATTGTAAAAAAACCTGATATTTTTAAGTTAATATCGGTGAACATTTTGTGAGAACTGTATCTATGACAAGACTGAACTTGTCCAACCAATAACCTGTAAAAACTGCAAAACATCGCCTTACTTTGTAGTCCATCTGTGATATCTGCTCGGGTCTTTGTGGCTCAGATCTTGCAGTTTCTTGACAACATAAAAAAAAAATCTAAATATTTTCAGAGAGGTTTGATGGCTTGACATGCCACTAAATGCTGCCAGTGTGTAACAGGCAACAGAAAACAATGGACGACTTTTGAAATGAAGCATTGTTTGATCCACGTCAAAGTCACTGGGTACTGTTCAACTAATACACTTCGTGATTATCATTTGCCTCACGTTTGACACTTTGAATGCTCTAGCAGGCAGAAATTTAAATAACAACTATAGCAGAAGAATACAAAAATACAAAAATTAAGTGAATAAAAAACTGCAACAACTTCCAACAATTTCCAACTGTTTCCCGCAGGCTCAAAAAACTCTTTCCACAATATTATCTGCAAACCACAACCTAAGAGCCACAATTTCCCCTTTTGTTGTCAGTTGGTACCAGTGGTCAGCAGCTGTCACTGGGTGTTACCATGGAAACACAGGTCTTAGTTCTAAGTTAACCTGAGGGTAGGAGGTCTTTTTAGGTTTAAAAATAAATCTGCTTCATTTTTAAGAAACCCGAGTATACACATATATGGCTGAACATACAAGTCCACTTTGTACCTCATATAATGACATGCTCTTACTTCCAGTGGGCGGTCACAGCAAGCACAGGAGCAAATCAAAACTCATTTTCTTTGGAATTCACTGTAACTGACATGACTGCAAGCAGCAGGAAGCGCTCATATGGTGCCTCATATAATCAAGGCATTGTGCTCGTCCCTTTAGAATCTAAAATACAGATTATATCAAATGATTAATCCAGGCACTTTGATCGTTTTCTTCTTCTTGGCTTCTGTGGTGGACAATAAAGAACATCAGTGATGATTAATAATTTAATTGATTATCTACATAATTAATGTACCAGGAGAAAAAAAGAATCAGGAAAATAATTGGAACAAATGAACCTTATAAATCTGTGACTTGTGAAACCGTCATTAACAGAGCATTGGTGGTAAAAAGGATGTATCGATGCTTGACTGCAATGTATCAAGGTGATCTGTGACCACAAAGACAAGAAACATACCTTTTCCACTATTTGAAAACAGAAAGTTACCATCCCACAGAGAAAGCCAAAGTTGAGCACTGGTAGAAGCACACCAGCTCAATAACAGGCCAGAAGCAGTCACTCCGTCTGCCTTTTTAATACATGATAAGAATTAGATTTGTTTTGTCTATTTGTCACATTGCATGTCACATTTTTCGAATTAATATATTTTTATTTGGTGTTATTATATTGCGCAACAAGTAAATACAACTGCCAGCACCAGTGTGCAGTAACCAATACGTGCAGCAGGATATGTTGTGTGATGTTGATTTAAAAGCAGCGTTGCTGTTGCCACAATAAGGATTAAATGTTCAATGATGATCGTTTTAAACCATAAAACACCTTTAAATTTGAAATTGAATACAATATACATTGAAATATACTCCCGAGATGTTCTTAACAAGACAGAAAAATAAGATGATGATTCCTCTCCATATTTCTCACTTTCTATTGTGCTTTTCATGGCTCTCTTTGACAGAAGACATCCATCACAATTAGTCCAATACCGAGAGCTAAAACAGTGTGTGAGATGGAGGCGTGAGTTGCCATCCACTCTGACCCACCAAAACACAGTACAACTCGGTCCGTGTCACAAAGCCCACAAAGCCTGCATCCTTAAACCAGCATTCAGACTTAAAAGAAGAGTGTGTTAAAAGGTGTACAGCTACACGCACCAGTGAGATGAACCCTTTGAATATCAGTTCATGAATTCAAAAAGTTGCCAAAACACATGCATAATATTTATTAGGTTTTACTCTGGAACGTTATGACACTGGCAACCCTCTGTCTTCCCTGACTACTATTATCATGAAGGTCAAGAGAAGATTTATGTCCTGTATACTACAAATAATCCACAAAAAATTCTTCCTTGTTAAGCAATTCCGAGCTAGTTGATGCTGTATTGTCAAAATTTAAGCCAGGTTCAACTTTTTTGCCAGACGGCCCTTCATTGTTTTGCTGCAGCCTTTGCATTGGGACCCTCACTTTGTCAACACAGCAATCTCACTGAAATGAATGCTGTTTTGTTTTTTTGACCTAGTGCTACTGCCGGTCTGACACTGACCTAATGCTGCTCTCTGGCAGTCTATGAACTCCTGTGCTGTCAGAATTTCTTGTTAGCACACAATGACAATAATACCTGTTTGGTAGGAGTGAACAAGGCAAATGAAGAAGTCTTTGATTGTTCCATGTAATGCGGCACCGGGCTCGGAGGGAAGTCAGCCGTGTTTATCCCTCTGGTTATCCCTCCATCTAAATCTTCCCTCCAACTGATGATGAGGCTCTGGGGGACATGCAGCTTTAATGGGGATCCTGCATATTTCACGTTTCCTCCTTTCTCTCTCAGTCCTTCCCTTCTTCTACACCCAATTTGTCAATTCCTATTTGTGTTCTCTTCCTTGCTCTGCCAGTGTGCCTCCATTAAGCTTAGCTCTGGAGTCTTTACTCCATGAGGGTGCGTTGACAGCTATCCTCCCTCTCATAGCCGCAGAGTCTATTGGCAGTCTCTCACAGCGAGGGCCCAGCCTTTTACACCACACCACGCCACTATCAACAGTGGGCCAGCTGTAAACAGCGCCCGCTGCTTTCAGCTTATCTTTAAAGCCCAACCATTCGGATCACACTGACCACGAGGCAAGAGTGCCGTCCATCATGTAGAAGTCATTTAAAACTCATCTATCACTGTAGCAACATCATTAGTGCAGCTCTACACATCCAACATGAGACTCCCCTAATTTAAAATCCTATCACTTAGCCATTTGACAAAGCCGTTGACGACAGAGACAAATGTAAAAACAATGAGGTGATACTGCGTGCGACCGTGGCAATTGCTGAACGGATGAGGTTTACTGATTCTTTGTTAATACACTGAACTAGAATTATGCGCATGAGAGAGAAACACTTTACACCAGCCGCATGTTTATTATGTGGTGTGTTTACCTGGAGGCAGGCAGGCGCTCGGCCATGTGGTTTGTTGACGTCCACAGCTACAAGCTGCCATCCCCCAGCAGCGTCTTCGTGGAACATCTGTGGCACAAAAACGGCGCATAAGTGGCAGAACACACACACACACACACAAAAAAATGCATACCACTCAAAGCGCTGGACAAAACACACATATCAACCCTTTGGCTACATCTTCAGAAAACATCTGTGGCCACAAAAAAGCTGGAGGCATTATGCACACTGATTCATACCCACACAAACAGCATGATTGTTACTAAATACAGTATGCAGGCCTAAGAACCTGACACTGGAAATAAAAACAAAACCAATATCACAGCACAGATTTTATAACACACAAGACAGCCAGTTCACTCATTAATGTCAATGATCCTTCCAAAATATGAATGCAAACACGTCGGCATAACAAAATGTCATGACAAGTAAGGGTTAACTTGACAAGAGTTAACCTGAAATGTTAATTTCACTTAGTTGCCTTACTTTACCGTAACTTATATACAGTAACCATACAGTTGACTAAGTGTCTACAGCTTATAAAAGCCATGCTAGTGGCTCCCTCAGACATAAACTCAGGTACAGCAGTGCTATGTGCTAAAAGCTAATAAAGTTTTACTTTGGGGGACAAAATTTGCTGTTGAAAAAAAGGAAATAAATCACAATACATATATCACATTACTCATAGCAAAATGTATAAAATCGTAATAATATGGGATAGTGACTGAAGTATTGGGATAATATCGTATAATGGGGCCTCAGGTGATTCCCTCTCCAAATGCACAAGATTGTGCATGTAAGGATTAGTAAACATTTTGACCTATCGGTGGCCCTAGCCAGATGAGATATTTCAGTCTGGTCAAAGGCAGTGGGCTGACCAACCCAGAGGCCAGCCAACAGACAGACATGCAGAAAGCATGTACAAAAATAACGAATCTAAAAACAAAAAGAACACTCTTATTGAATTCTACATATTAAGTTGGTTTTTTTTGTGCAAATGTGTTGGTAGAGGCTACAAACCAGCTTTGTTTTGCACTAATATGTTTGTAGATTTACCCGACATCTGTTAATATACGAGGTAATGGATAAATCAGTGTAAATATTTGTGTCTGAATTGGTGAGAATGCGAAGACATTTGTGAGGACGGTAAAAACTGAAAGGAGCCGTGGTAAACGTATAGAAATCCCCCAACCTCATTCCAGTCTTTGATTAGAAACCTTTCACTGTTTCAGCGTCGTCTTCTACCTGTCACATAACATTTGATCACATCCTCGCAACGCTGTGGTGTCCAATCCATAGCTGTTATCATCTTTTTTTTTCCCATAACCTGGCAAGTCAATACTATTTACAACCTTCACGTCAAATGTACAGGGTTGATATCATTCAACTTCAACTAGTCAAAGTAGCTCTTAACTGCAACTCATCAGAATACAGGAGGAAAAGCTTGATCATTTAAAAAAAAAAAAGGTTGCTTGATCCTTTGTTAATATGGTTAGGCTTTACAGACTAATCTCTATTTAAAGCCTCAATTATTGGGAGACATACGGAAAAGTCAAGGAACAGGGCGTGTGGCATGGGTTGTGTCTCCCTGGGCCACCTTAAACCAGCCTTCCTCTCAAGAGAATATGAAGAAAAGATTATACTGGTTCAGCCTCTGTGATTGACAGTTAAGTGTTACACCCCAGCTAATTAGTTCCCCCCCCCCCCCTCTAAGATAAAGAATGGGGCATGACGATGTGATTACAATATATTTTTTTATTATGGCAAGAAAGGCTAATTGTTTTCAAGGTCATAGTATGCCACTAGCATTAGCCTGTTTTCCATCATGACTGAGGTAACAGAGGTTTTAGTTTCATGACTTTCCAAGATGGACCATTTAAAAGAAACCGAATGACTGATTAAAAAATGTCAAATGGTATTCAGATGGTTAACAAATCCTAATCAAACATAGGCCAATAGTAGCTTTTCTCTACAATCAACAAAACTCAAAAATCCTGATCCATGAATCCACATGAATTTATTGTGTTTTAATTTGCAGTGGTCACCTTATATAGTCTTAAACAGAAGATTTATTCAGTTCAGAGACAAACATTTCTGATATTCTGCCGTTTCATCTACTCAGTTTTCAATTATAATGGAATCATAAAGCTTTGATTTTACAAAATACATTCTCTCTTCATTTTCTCTACTTCCCACCTACCTCCAAACCCTTTTCATCAGTCCAGACTAATGTATCATTGTATGTGTGGAAGAAGCAATCAAATGCCAGTTATATCAAGAAACAAGAGGCATTGATGAAAAAGAGAGTAACTCCCCTCATACCCAAACAGATATTTGTAAAGACAGCTAAACTTTAAAAAATGTCAAGTCAATTCTAATTGCTACATAAACAGTTGCCATCTGGATCCAAAAACAATCAAACAATTCAAATACATGTTTTATTCTTATTGTTCTCGTCCTCATTTAAATCACTTGTTTATGAGACTGAATGTTTATTTGGGCCTTTAAATCTGTGAAAATTCTTTATGATCACCCTCTAGAGATGTTCCTCTATGGCCTGTTCCAATTTACATATTTTACAGGGAATGACAAAAAAAATAAAAGAAACTGGTGGGGGAATATGAGGACAAAGCTCCTTTTTAAGGTCCAACTTGTAATTTCCTTTCCAACACCCATATTAGACAACATCAATGAAATGTAAGCTTTTATGTTGAAACTAATATTAAACTCTTGTAGATAATGACTTGCTTCCTTAAACTTGGGGGTTGTCACCTGCTTAGTGGATTGTGTTGATTTATTAGAACCCTAACATTTACAACCTCAGCTATCTCACTATATCAAATCATTTCTGGGAGCATTTTATGCATCTTTTAGACAGAAAATGGACAGATAACAGGAAATGAGAGAGATGCAACAGAAGTCACACTGACGTCGCGGTTCATCAACAACAGCGCTTTAAACCACGGGTACACTGCCACCACTATATTATTTTAAGGGGCTAAAATATAATGCAGGCAAACCTAAGTCTTTAGCTGAATCATATCAGGCTGCGTAAGTAAAGCTAAGTGACGGGGCCCTTCTCCCCAGCCACGTTGTCCACCTCTTTATGGTGTTCTAGATGCCTGCTGAGCAGATTCCCAAACTACCTTCATTTGCCCAACAAAGAGAAGCAATTCCTGTCCAAGCTCTTTCCAGAAGCCCAACCTCCTTCCCTATATGGCGCATGGGTTATCCCAGACTATCCTGTGAAATTAAATACATTCAGCCAATCATCTTTGGACCACAATTTGGTTGGAACTACAAAAACACTCAGACCAACCACAGCTGTGTTGTGTTACAGAACAGTGTTTCTTTCATCTTATGAAGTAATCTTTGGCAGAGGATGGACACGGGCAGACGGAGACCAGGGGCTGAAACTGTTTTGGGAATCCTCAGATGGGAGGCTCGTTTGAGATGAACTTGCCTAAAAAGCAGATGAGAGCAGGAAGCAGCAGCAAGCTGCGGTCAAGTGGGACAGAACAAGCAGCCTTCAGTCTGTACAGGACGTTACAGAAACCCTCACATCCTGTTAGATATGATCCTGATTTCATAAAATGGTATCAGACCCAGATATCAGTTTGGATGCAGTCTCTAGTTATAATTATGACAGAGTGGCCTATTAAAATACAAACATTATCTGATCTCTGCTGATGGTTCAACATATTTAGACTGTCAAAGTTTCACAGATATAGAGATGTTATTTTAAGAATGATTACATCCCACTTACCAGAAGTTTTCATGTTGTTAAATGCTTTAATAATTAAATCGATCTATGTTAATTAGACTGGAACTGTGATTTATTGTGTGTAGTTTATTATCAATAATCTAAATGTATTCAGCCTCTCTGACTGATAAACGTACCCTTCGACCACAAAACATGTATTCTGTTAATAGAGCAAACCTTAAAAATCAGGCAAATACAATCAAAATCTCTCCAATTCTACAAAAATAAAAAGTTTCTGTCGGGCGTCATATTGTTGAACCAACATCTAAGCCGATCAGGTGGAAGCCAGGCGTTTCCCATCATGCCCTGAGGCTGTGCAACTAGTGGAGAGCAACTGCAACACCTGGCGCTCCTGATCTTGTATGATTATCGTGACCGATGTTTTCACAATGTTAGACAAAGTCAGGATCGAGTTGGATAGAAATCTACAGTTTGCATTGTGCCGTAATTGCTGGTGATTGATTCTCCACAATCCTGACTCTTCTCAAACAAGCCTGTCTTCACTATTCACCACATGACTGGGATAAGAAAAAAAGTCAACAGGAGCAGGTGGGATGGGAATAACAATAATCGTTTTTTGATGAATTCTAATATAAATAAACACTATTTTATCTATTTTGAACATAATGCTCATGTTTCTGAAGTCCTTTTTATTCTTTTTATTTTCCCCTGTCTGCTCTGGTGGCTGGTTGCTGTTTGGTTGGGGACGAGTTAACGAGTTTGGATGGGGTCTTTCTTCTGGGATTGGGACGGGACAGGATGTTTTGGTTGTTTTTTTTGTGACTAAAACGGGACAGGAGTATTTTTGCAGGAGTGAGATGGGACAGGAGTGAAAATCCCTCCCGTGTCACTTTCTATTAGAGACAGTTTATAGTCCGTCATCTTAATCTGTGAATATGATGGTCTACACCGGCCAAAAATGAGTAACTGCAAGCAGAATTTTTTTATATACCACTTTTTGCTGTCAAGAGAGGAGGAGTAACAGATTTGCTACTGCCTTTGGTGTTTGGTTGCTCCATTGGATTCTTTCCATGATAAAACATAAACAGAAAAGGTGAAAATAGATCATCTTGTACGAGCCAAACACACACCAAGAACCCGCCTGGCCGGTTGCCACAAATTCAGACATAGCTCTCACTATACATATCCTGAATGTTTCCGCAAAAGCTTTTCTGAATCGTCTTCTGAGTCTTCTCCAGCTGAAAAATCCGTTGTTTCCCGAACCACTGAAGCTGCATGATCAAACCCAGATTTCACAAGAAAGCAGGAACAATTCAATTAAAGCAGAAAAGAATAGAGTCCATCCCTTAGTTTGACTCTGGAGCAAGTGCTATAGAATTGAAGTAAGTTCTCTTGCCTTAAAGAAGTGACATTTCACAGAGCCAACAGCCAAGTGGGTGGAACAAACCTTCCAGAGCCAACGTGTCACTTGGCCAAATAAATGTCTCCTCTGCTTTATTAGAAAAAGAGAGTCATTTCTATCTGGCCAATTTTTTAATTGAGTAGATTTGTTCTTACCTACTCTGATGCCCAATCTATTAGAAAAACTGACATCTGATTGTGTATGAGCCTTCAGGCAGCCAATTTTTATGTAACTGGAGGTATTTATTGATGGCGGCATTTTTAAGAAACCCAAAAAGTCCCTCCTGTCAAAATGCATTTGTGTTCATTCCTTCGTGCAACTTTGATGAACTCAATATTGATGAATGAACAGAATTTTTTATTTCTTTTTTTTTTTTTTTGCACTCAACAACCAAGATGAGTAACTTTGAAAACAGACAGGTCGCAATAAATGTTTAAAAACAGCTCAGATTGAGATACGCAAAGTGACATTTTGTGGCACTTTTCTCTCAGCTTGTGTCCATGAGTGTGGCGGTTGTACCTGTGTTGTAGCTGTAGAGGTGGTACTGCTCCTTGAGCCCCACATCTGCTGGAATTGCACTCTAATCTCAGCAAATGTCTCAATGATGACGGCAATAAACACATTCTGTAAAAGAGAGAAGCATAAGGAGTGAAACAAAGACAGTGGGAGAGAAAGAGCGGGGGGACAATTAAGACTAAAGTGCAACGCTTGACTTCTTTTCACTATCTGTGATGTGACATTCAGTCTCTCAGTAGGCAGAGAGCATTCTACTAACAAGGGGAATCATCATGGCTGGTGAAATATTAGGTTATGACAATTTAGCCCAAACCTATTGGTGTTTGACTAATGCCTGAAATGATTATGGAGAGTTCAGTAAAGAGGGAGACTGGCTCTGACCTTGACGAGCCACGCCAAGAAGAAGATGAGAGTTATAAAGTAGAAGTAGGAGCGCCAGCGAGGGAAACTGTCAATGGCTCTGTACATGAGGAACACCCAACCCTCCTGTGATGCAGCCTCATAGACAGTAAAGATACTCGTACCTGCAAAAAAAATACACGCACGAGTCAAAAAGACGAGCAGTCGGATGAAAAGCAGGGATTGTTATTGAAGCACATGTCAGTATCGGTCTTTTGCTCAACACGGGGATGTCTGTGAACCTCATACCAATTAATACGGTTCCCCAAAGTCTCTCACAAACACAATACCTTGAGTTTCTCTTTTCATCTATAATGAATGTGTATTCTGACAGCTTACAGATTCAAAAATACAGAACCCGAGTATCCTCATAGTTCCCTTTGATATGATGACAAGACTTCACATTCTACCTGTTTGACATTAACCTGCTCTTTGATGCATGTCTTTGCTGCAGACAAATTTGATCTGATGGTGCCAATTAACATAAATTATGTAAGTCAGCCAAACTGCAGAATCAAATTCTTGGCTGTTTTTCTGGTTAATGTGCTCTCTGCAAATGAACTGTCTGTTCTGTTAACACTTGGCCAGAGATGATTTCATTGGGACAGAAGCACCATTTAATATTACTTGGATGTTTGGAAAGCTTGAGAAGCTCTAATGTTTTAAAAGCCTTGTCCTTTTGCCACTTAAAGAAAAAGACCAACAGATTAGCGAGGCTTTCTCTACATAAACAAACTCCCTGATTGCATCGTGTCAGTTGCAGACAGGTAACCAGCAGCTGACAGCAGGTGTCAAGTGTAACTGACAGACAGTTGACAGATCAGTGAGAGCCGTCTGAAGTTTAACAATTAAGCACGTTTTATTCCTGTCCTGAGCTCAAAATCTTAACAGTTCTGAGCCTAAAGATTTTTTTTTGATTTTTTTTTTTTATAGCACTTACTCCTTCTGCATGGATGTAAATGAGAATAGCACACAGGGTTCAGTTTTTCTGCAATGCATTTAAAGCAATTTCACCCCAGAAGCTACAAAAATATTTACAGTGTGCTGAAAGACCATTTAGGCCATACGTTTAGGCTGTATATCTCACTGAGTGCACCGCATTCCAGTCTATTATGTCCAAATTAAGGTTGTGTTTACCGTGAAGCTCTCAGTCTCCTTCACAGCTATTAAAAGATTAGGCGCAGTGCACTCTGTACTAACACTGGATTTGAGCACTGTTCAGCTGATAAGAACAGGATGCTGCTACACGGCAAAGCTTCATGCCAAAATTGATATACCGTATATAGCACTTTAAGTTCACAAAGGGTCATTTTATCCTCCTACCTGTTCAGAATAACCTGTCGATTTACAGGTGAAATTTTCTCTAAATATTGAGCAGCAGAGAGACGACTTTAGTCATCCTGCAATGCTAATTTCACTTTGGTGCGTCTGTTCTCTTGGCCTCTTTATGAAGTGTAAAAGTGTATCAGAAAAATTATAAATGCACATGCAATGTATGTTTGTGAACGCTCATATTTGTCTGTACGTGTTTGAAGGCATTGCTAAATGTGTGTTGCTCGTACCAAGTTCATTGAATCCACTGTAACCGAGCTCCTGTCGGCTGAGGCCCAGCTCTTCCAAGTCCATGCATTTAAAGCCATGAGGACACAGGTAGCCCTCTCCATCAGGGGAGCAATGGGTGTCCGGGATGGCCAAGCTGTTCCAGGACACATTACTGACCAAGAGGACAAAACAAACGTTAAGAAATTTCACGTTAATGGGTGGTACCTTAGATAAATGTCTAAAAAGAAGAAGAAAAACATTGAGGCTAATGTGGGACTAAAATTCTCTTTTCTGTCTCCTTGTTTTTTAGCCACAGGTGTCACTAGGAGCTGCTTGATTTCCCTAATGAAAATTAATGCCTTCAAATTGCCTGCCCAGACATTCATTCAAATTGTTTATTAAGGGTTACAGGATCAGAAGGGATAATTTATTGCGCTATCACAAAGGGCAATCAGAGGCATAGTGGTGAAAGTCGATAAAGCTAATTATACTGGGCTGAATTATACCAATGTGTCTTATCAAAGAAATCCGTTTTCTTGCTGACAAAGGGGGAGATGAATGAAGCCTAAAATAAGAACTAAAATGTCCAGAAATAACGCAATATTAATAATTTTGAGTCAAAATAAAAAATAAAACATCATTGTGATAAGAAACGATTCATGAGTGCTTTTCTGAATCTGTAAATTGATAAAAACCTAAACACATTTGCATAATTGGAACTTTTAAGTCCTCCTGTCAACAAATGCTGCCAACCTGAGCAATCAAGTTACTATTATTGACACACAGGTATTTCAACATGCTAATAATATCCTTTTTCAAAGTATGCTGAAAGCCTTTGAAATATTCCTGTTACATTAATTGGTTCAAAATAGCTAAATATTTTAAAAACATACGATAGTTATATATTTCAGAACTGAATGGATATATATTTGTAAGAGGGTTTTTAAATATTGAATAAACCTAAAACCCACAAACTATAACCATCACAATAAAGACTTGTACAAAACATATACATCATTTCCATCGTCAGGCAGTAGATCCAATTCAAGCAGTTAAACAGCGATGAGGTCAAATGCAGAAATCGTGACTTTCAGAAGAGGAGATCTTATGTTGTTCACAAATCCACAACCCATTTCTTCTAATATCCATGAGAAATTGCCTCCCCTGCTATTTTTTTCCCCAATTTCCATCAAATCCATTGTGTGTGAAAAGATAGGTGAGCTTTGACTTAGTGCCAAGGGCACATGACAGATCGAGATTAGAAACATCAGTCCACATGTGACATATGTCTAAAATACGCCGTTCGAATCATAGAGAGGGAAAGAGAGAGATTTGGGAAAAGGAGTACGTCAGAGCTATACATCAATTTCAGAATGAATGTCCCTTGGCATCTGTCAGTAAGAAGAGATGGATGGAGAAAGGCTGCACAATCTAGTGGACAGTATAATTCAGCTGTGCTCACAGCCAGCAGCTGCATATTGCCAGACATCATCTCTACTTTCTGTAGTATCTGCATAGTGGTTTCCCTTATCTGGCAGTGTATTCAAACTGGAGTGGACCAACGCATCAACTGTTCAAATGGAGTAGAAGGAATGGAAGGCATATGTGGAGTGGCGCAAAAGTAGTCTTCAAAAGGATTCTTGCCTTGACCTTTCGGGGGCTTGGTAGTTCTCAGTAGAGATACTAATGTGAGAAAAAAAAAATGCATCCAAAGTTACACTTCTTTAGACTTCCTTCTTACCCTTTCTGTGTATCATTTGTAACGCAGTGATGGTTGAATGTTCCAAACATTTGAACACCCAGAATTCCATAGAGCAAGAGGAAAAAAAGCAGGAAGATTGACACACTCCAGATCTGCTCCCCGGATCGCCTGCAAATCAGAATAATGAAAAACACATGCTTTACATGTATCTGCCTATTAATTCAAGAGACCTTATTTAAGAGAAATGCTCATGGAAGTACTGTACTTCAGAATGTTGGTGATGCGAGAGCGGGGAAGCTCAAAGCGGAAGTAGATCCTGAAGGCCCGGATCATAATAAGTGCTCGGGGGATTCTCAACATTCCCCACGGAGACATTTGATCCACGAGGTCTGCTATTTCAAAGACCTAAAGGAAAGAGACACGGATTGTTAAGACATAAAACAGACACTCCAATAAATTGCCTCATGTCAAGTTGCACAAAAAACTGCAATATACAGTGAATTGAAAAAAATATATATCATAGCAAATGTTGCAATACACCTGCAGCACTAAGGAGACCCAGATGAAAAACACCATGA
This sequence comes from Embiotoca jacksoni, assembly GCF_022577435.1. NCBI lineage: Eukaryota > Metazoa > Chordata > Actinopteri > Embiotocidae > Embiotoca > Embiotoca jacksoni. Next base: position 6,860,265 of record NW_027185340.1, read on the forward strand.
ATCCATCAAACATACACCAGCGATCTTTCACATAGGAGTTGTCCCCCTGTGCAGAGACAGAGAAGGAGACATCAGCAGTGAAAAGAGAGAGGACTTAAAAGAGCAGGAATATGAACATGAATTAACAAATTAAGAACCGGGTATGAACATCACCATTATCGAAGGTCATATTTTTCAAGAAATTCGATTATTTTGAAAAATTACAAAACATCTTGTGATGTTTCAAAGCTTTAATAATGCTTTACGTCTCTGAGGCTCTAAAAGAAACGAGCATTTCCGTCACCTGATAATCTGACAAAGCTTGTATTGTGACAGAAAGTCTTGGTGTGACTTGAGTAATGGCATATTCAAGAAAAACAACAAACAGAACGTGAAAGTACTCGGCCCATTTGGACTGACTGGCCACAATATTCAAGCAGCCTGTTTTTAAAACGATAAGAGAGGAAAAAAAAAAAAATTGCCCCTGAAGTGTGAACAAACTGAAATATCAGGGGGCCAGCAAACATGGGCATACTTAATTACCACTTACAGAGAGAGAGAGTGTGTAAGAAGCTTTTAGGGGTTCGGTCTTCCTCAGGATGAAAGGCTGTAAATAAGAGGGTGTGTTCCGAAACACTCTACAGATAAGGACTTGTTTGATTAGGCACACTGACAAGAACAAAAGCATGCAATTAGTTTACCACGCTGCGGGGATCTTTTCTTTTGGGCAGGAACTTGCTTGAAAATGCAACTTTCATGTGTCAATAAACTAAATTATAGATATTTTGACCATATCGACTCTAGGACACTGGGAAATTATAGAAACCTAGAAATTCCAATATGTCACTTGTGCCAAATTCATAGAAGTTAAAATTGACATCAAGTCTAGTGAGGATCATCTGAAATATAACATCACATTTCACAAAGATGGGTTTCATCTGTCTTTAAAGAAAACTAAAGTGTTTTGTGCTGTCTGACTACACAGATGACTCTAATTCAGTGTCCTCCTGTGCCTCTCTGTTTGCTATCCTTGATTTGCCAATTAAGCTGCCTGCACTTTTTTATGACAGTAATTATGGGCCTTTCATCTGCCAGCTGTCTGTTCCTCGATGATTCTACAGGACATTATCGGCCTACCTCCAATTTTAATTGTGTAGACTCATCTGAATCTACAACTCAGTGTAACTAGTAAGGTTGGGTGTAAAATGTGAGCCAGCACAAAAAAGACACACTTTCGAATATTATTCTGTGAGATGATGGACAAGTCAAAGAACACAAAAACAAAGACTCCTGGTATCTTTTATTCCCTGCAGATATTCAGAAGGAAATTTTTAATGATTTGCTGACTCCACCAATACACAACCCAACATGTGAATAGGGGAGTACTAGCTCTTATTTTTTTCCCACCTGAAGCATTTCGATTGCGTGCATACCCCCAAAGTAGAGAAATCCAATCCCCACATGTATCTGATACAGAATGTATTTAGATTTTTGCCGTTTAATTTATTGTCTATTTCCAGTTTACTCTCATCGGGTAAATAAACTTTTGTTTGTGTACTGTAAATTGAACATGATACAAGCCCATTGGCTTTCTAGCTATTACTGAGGTTTTTTTAAATATTTTTTTTATTATGGCAACAACATGTGCTCAGTCAGGTCTCTATTTGTTTAGTGGCTGACTGTATCCATTTTATATATATATATATATATATGTATATATATATATATATGTTAATATATCTTTTTAAACATGGAGAAGGGAACATTTCTAAATCAACTCTGTCTTGACAATAAGCTCTTCGGTGTCCATGCTGTGACTGAAACAATAACTTTTGACTTCTGACCGGCACATAAACATTTATCGTGCTCTTTGAATATGTTTATAAGATCAGTATGAAAGCCACAACAGGGCTCAAACTCATGATGGCATAGAAAGTGAGGCTAATCACTTCTAGACCATGTGAACTTTCTCTAAAGTTTCATCCAAATTTATTGTTAACTTCAAGAAATATTCTGCTCACAGACACGAATACAAATATGGAATGGAAAACAACACCCATACACAAAATAAAGTCATGTAAACTAGCACAACCATTTTTTGGCTGAATTTTACTCTCTAAAGTAAATATTTTTAAATCACATGTTCTTTCCTTTGTTTATGTTCTGCTGGAAGCCTTCTTTGTTGGTGATTTGTTGTTAAATTCTATTGTATTCTGACATGGAAAGCCAGAAGGCAATAAATGAAAAATAATAATAATTTGAATACTTTTTTGGCCTCAACATAAGTTTAGTGCTTTTTGTGACCTTTCTGTCAGAAATTCACACACTCAGCGAGGAGCTACCTTGATGATTCCTCTGATGTGCATCTTGGCGATCATCTCGGCGGTGTAGAGAAACATGAGCAGCGTGTCCAGCGTGAACGTCACATACTGTAGCGGAGGGTAATGTTCAAACGTCTTTGGGGTGTTCATACACACAGAGATGACGCTGATGATGGCACAGGCTCTCAGCAGGGAGTGCACCCACTGCAGGACAAAAGAAGAAATAATGAAGGAAAAGAAGAAATAATCGTATTAGCAAAACCCGGACACACGTGCGAGCGGACTCACTGGTTTGTTGATCCAGAAGATGTCAGCGCTGTCCGCAAGGGTCTCATCCGGCCCAAAGTCGGTCATGGGCTGGGCCTCGACCCGCGAGCTCTGTTTCCTCTTCAGCATGCTGGGGCTAGCCGTGCTATACAGAGAGTGGATCTGACAGAGAGAGGGAGGCGGACCACACAGTGACCAAAGATAAATGAGGAACAGGAGAACACTCTGCCTGCATCCAAGTCTGGGTAGTGGCAGTCCAACTTTTGTAACTCCAATCATGTGGATTATAATCTGAACATAGTAATTCAATGCAACCCACAGGCCACATTAACAGGAACAAATTTAAAAAATATTAATCACTTCTAAAAAATAACCTGTATAAATCCAAAGTAAACCAGTAAATATATTGTTAAAAGTCTTAAATAAACTGTGTACCAATAGTAGCTTCTTCTGGATGTAAGTACATGTAGCATTAAGCTTTACTGTGATGTGCAAAGTAAACTTCCCTGACTTGAATTGCCAGAGCAGAGGTGTGTACTTTCAAATTAAAGGTGCTGCATCGTTGAATGGCCACCGTGATACACAACGTAACACACATGGAACACAGAACGAGTGTATTTACATTGGAACAGCTCCAGGAACTTACCTTGTGAAAAGATCACACGTGATCTTCATCATATTGAACGCCGGCAGAATATGTGGTACAGTGTGATTTGGTGTTGTACCCGTGCGTGTCAACGTCTGCGTGTATGTTTGTGTGAATGTGTGTATGCAGAAAAAATAAAACTGTACAGGCCGTTTCAACATAAGAACACAAGAAGAAATGACACTCTGAATGGAGACAAAGCGCACATACCAAAGGGAAAAGTAAAGCTGAAATTGCTCCAGCACTGCACATAACATGCGATCAGGCATTCCCTGTAAATAACACACAACAGTTAGTCAACAGCATGGCTTATATGGTGTACAGTACACTACCCACATCTACAGTACGCTCATAGAGACAGGAATGCCCACCACGTCTGACATCAAGGCATATATGTGACGCACTCTGTGAGTGAGGGAGTGACCGGAGGTGTTGAAGAAGAAGAAGATGAGGTAGAAGAGGACCAGGGGACTCACTGTGAGGCTCCTCATTGGTGCGTTCATCCCCAGGTCACAGAGGGGTGGAGAGACCAACCAGAGAGAGAGACAACAGATGCAAAAAGGAGAATGTCCTAAAGGCCTGGAGGGTCCTGCGGCAGCAATCAGTGAATGGTAGCAGTCACAAGAGCAGTAAAAGAGGGGTGAGAGAACATATTTACATGTGCTGCTTGGTGCAGCTTCAGCACATATCTATGCAATTCATTCAGTTCAACAAACTTACATAAATATTGTTATTTTACCTCCAAAGGTCTATAGCCACGCTGATAGTTCTGGTTTTATTCGTCCACATTTTGAGATATGTCTAGCTACCCTCTATCTAATCATAAGTCACCCCAGCACAATGATTGTGATTTTTGAAAACATCTCTTTCCAATAATAATATCCCTTTCAAGCCACACAACACTGATAACATGTTTTTAGAAACTTTTACTTTGGTCAGATGTGGTTTCCATAAACAGTGTTAAAAGTAATGTCTATTATTCAAAATAAGAGAGACTGTCATTTTTCCATTGAGTGACCCAACGCGGCATCGGCCAAATGATCAGTCCACTGCAGGATACTGGGTCACTGACACTGTCACGTTTTGCCTCACCTAAGCCTTGTTTTGGGCATCAAAAACCACGAGGTGAGGTTTAAGACAAGCTCATGATCTCGATTAAATGTGAGATGGTCGCAATTTGGTTAGAGCTAGGGACAAAAGCTTCTTGGTTAGGGGTGGAAAAAGATAATGGATTGGGTTAAAAAGGAACATTTTACATAAGTAGCGTTGTGTGCGTCCTGTAACTTACTTAACGTACATGATGTAAGCTAAATACATTACGTTACACGACCGAAAATAAATTCACATTGACTTTTGCTTTGTCACAGACTGGAACAATGGCTGTCCAGGGGAAAGACCTGTGTTTGCTCCATCCAATTACCTCCAACCTCCTCCCTGTGCAGACTTCATCTGTCCAGTACGAGCTGGTCATACATGCGTGTGTTTTCCACGTCTAGCCCTCGACAAGGCAAATACGTGACACCAACAAGGTATCCGTTAGTGGACTAACAGCTGCATTACACAGTCGGGCGTACGGGGCGAAGTGAGCTACCAAAATGACATTCACCTCCAGTAAAGAGCTTTAGAGGGCAAAATCTCAGAGACAGATATCCCAAAACTTCAGCAGATAAAACCAGAACTTTATTCATGGCAACAAATGTGAGAGATATATATATAAGAAATGGTGTGCTTATTGATGGGGTGGGGGAGAGTTTGACATATGGGTGAAACAAGCCATCAAGAAACAACATTAAATCCATATAATTCAACAATTTGTCACAGTATCAGTATCACTGGAAAAATGAAACTGAAGAATAGATTCAGTTTTTAAATGTACAGGCTCATTTTAGAATAATAAAATCTAAAACAAAAAGCAGAAAAAGAACTGATAACCCACATGAATTGTGTCAATGCATTACAAGCACATGTACAAAGGTTTGTGGTTTAGTTGTTGTGTTCTAATCAAAGAAATGCTAGTGCTAATATCTCAAGCGTCAAATGGATTTAAAAAATATATATATATTTGCATTGACAATGAAGTCAGAGATGAATAACAATATTTCTGTTTTGTTTTTTTAAATAAAACTGTTGAACAATAAGGAGTTGCTGTCCCAATCAGCATGTTCAACAGATTGACCTGACTCTAATTTTACATCTTGACAAAAACCAGAAATGTGCAAAAACTTCTATACACTTTTTAATATAAAAAAAAAAAGATCAAATCCTTGCAACAAATTACTGAGAGAGGATGGGAATGTAGACAGAACAATGTAACTGTATCAAATTTGTTTCCTTTTATGCTCTTACCAAGAAAAGAACAGTCCAGCCTATAAACCCCATGTAGTTAGAAGCAATTTCCCAGTGTAATTGCTACACTTAACATATGCAGATGTAGATGTGAGGAAGAGTGAAAACAAAATTACAGAGTCTAAGTGCTATTATGTGGGAGTACAGTCGGCAAAGACTGCAATTACTCTCCCATTTAGAGAGAGGACATGTTCCTCACGGGCCGGATGAGATCTCTGGGCAGATTAATTGTAACTGTGAGTATTTGGTTGAGTGTGCAAACTTTCTTAGTTCAAGTTTGAATGTGTGATGTGACGGTATCTTCTTCATTACAAGAGACAAGAGGGAGTTTGGCAGATGTGGGCAGGGAGCATGTTTCTATAATTCTTTAATTCATTTCCACAGTAGGTGCACTTTATGGAGGTTTATGTAAAGTGTCAAGACATTTCCATGGCAACGGTATCAGCACTTATCAATATTTTAGATAAACAACAAGCGAAATGATCGTCTTGTGTAAAAGGTACCACCAACTTTTTAAAGCCCACATTCTCAACTCTCTTTAACCTTGTTTTCTGTAGCAGCAGGCAGATTTCTTCTGACAAAAAGCTCTGTTGAACTTACTGTAAGCTACCTGCCCAGCACCAAAAAGAATTAACAACAAGCTGGTGAACATTGGAGAATTAAGCATCTTAAGAGCCAGATCTACAATATGTCTTTCAAGAGTATGTAATTCAATTTATATTGTTCTAAGAACCCTCCAAAAAAAAGTTAATAAATTGAAGTGAATGTAATTAAGTTGAAAGCAGAAAGGTGTTTATACGCAGAACTCGTATGAGTTGGATTTCAATATTCTCATTTTTCTGTTACTATTTAGGATTCCACTCTTGCAGCCACATTTTCCAGTTTTGCGTTTAATTTTTCATCTTGACTTCTGACTTTTTGAGTTTCACTTTTAAATCTTTTCCGTTTCAGTTCTGACACAAAGCTCTCATATGGTCTCACCATGTTCACTGTCCACTTGTATAAACTGTAAACTGTTTGAAAACACATTTCTCGGGTGAACTTTAACGGGTCATTGTTGTGTTTAGAGCAAACTTTGCTATTTGGTGCTGGGCAGGTAGTGTGGGTATATTTAACCCTCTACATAATGAAGTAGATTAAAGCAATTCGAGTGAGCAGTAATAGTTAAGTGGCCAGCAATTAAAACAAAACAAAGAGCTGAGTGGTGCTGCAGAATGAGAAATATGTAATTATGATGAGTGACCCCTTTCACATTATACAATAATTTTGCCATTTTCTAAAAAGAAAATATTGATCAGAGCAGATTTTAAAATCTAAAGAAGTAGATATTACTAACTCCAATTCATCTTTAAATTATCAACTTTTACACTGAAGTCAAACATTATGATTTGTAACTGCCAATATCCCTCGGCCCTGACTGCAAGGAAAGTAAATTAACTACATATATTTGCGTCATCACGCGTTTCATTCAATCCGCTACTTGTTCTATAAATAGCAAGTTGACCTTGTCATTGATTCATTTTTATGTTTGAATATTGTTGAACTCGATGCCACTGCACTTATTCAGTTAACAGGATTTCAAAACACTGTCAGTTGTCAGTGCTGCCAGCAAATTTCACAAATATTAATATATATATGTCTGAAAACATAACTGTACAATTTTTTTTTATAAATAAGCTCGAACAAAAATCCTGATCAATTTTGATATTTGTATTAAAAACATCTGGATGAGTGAAGCTAGGTTGTTTGAAGGTTCTCTTTCTGGCCCACTGTGGTGTCACAGGCCTCACTGGGAAAATCCTAACAACCCGTTTTGGGAAGCTGCTTGCCCTCCTTAACAAGTCAGGACACGCTGGCCGTGACATATGACCGATCCCACGTCGAGTAAAATGGCTTTCACGCCACTGGATGTCAAACAGTAAACGCATATCCACATTGGGCTTGAAAGCAGAATGAATGACATCGACAAGAGCCAAGGTTACTATGGAAACGAATAGGAGCAGAGCTGCTCTATAGATATATATTAAAAAAAAAAAACAAGCTAAATACAGTTCGTCTAGAAGAAATATGGGCACGTATAGGTCCTACACGAAGCTAACTTAATGCATGACAACCTGGCCACGTGTCAGTGCTGCATATGCTCGACAATATTTGATAACGGCCTACTCCGGAGGATGACATTTTCTCCACTTCCTGGGGCACCAACAAGCTAACGCGCGCGGCAACGCCAAGCGTCAGCCGCATCCTCAAAGCCAAACAGTCAGACGTCCAAGCGACATTCACGACGAGAAAGAAAACGTATTGAATCACTTACGAAAGGAGGGTTTCCCTTATCTGCCGTGTCTAGCCCTGTCCATGATATCAGCTGTTTTTTTTTGTGTTTTTTTTTTGTCCCCGGGTGTGATGGGACCGTGTATGAGAGTGCGGGAGCGCGCAGGTAGCAATCACATCAACGGCACCAGCTCGTGCTGCGGAGGCGCGCGCGCGCGCGCCGCCGTTACCATGGTAACAGTTTAAGCTCCTCACGTTGCTGCATCACTGCCTCTCAAACGCATGTTACAGTGTTTGTCTCGATTGTCCTCACCTGTGGAATTGATACATTTTGTCTGATCACCACCTTCATTGTAACCTTCATGTTTTTTATTTGTTTTTTATTTTTATTTTTTTTCTGTTTTAATTAATTTCTTGTTTTAGTTTGATACAACTTATTAAGCATGTTTTTACAGGTCAACTCAGCACTGTGGAGTTCCCATGTGTTGAAAGGTTGCGACGTGTAGTTTTCGCAGCCGTCCACAGACAGAGTACAAAATGTGCAGACACAGATGTGATATAATATCTGAACAATTAACTCCATTTCATACGGGATGGTTTAAACACATGAAATCAATTCTGCGTGGGTTCAACTCGGAGATCACTATTTGTCAAACACATGGGCTACTTTAAAAACATAAGGAATCATTCAAATGTTTTAATAAGGGAGAATTAGCCTACATTTTATGAAGGTGAATAAAATAGTGGGGAAAATCACAACTTGTAGAAAAACCCTGCCAGTTAAAATATATTTTCCGTAGTCAATAAAATGAATCAACACTAAAATTACAGTCGCATAGTCTCTGTGAAATATGGTGAGGTTTAACGCCTTTATGAAAAGAGTACAGATTAAACCAATTGCTTATATCTTCAACCTATAAATTGATCCTTTTATTGATCAAATAGGATGAAACCACTTTTTTCATTGAAATATAAAAAAATAAAAAATAAAGTTTTGTCTATATTAACATAGAAGCTAATAATCTAGTATACCAGTGAGTGATGCTCCCTTGGTTTAAATTATTGGTTTTCAAGAACTTCCATTGAACAAATACTCTGATTCAGTCACATATTTTGGTCAAGATACTGACCATTTATAGCCTTGTAAATGGTTATACCTATTATTGAGAGTCCCCTCAACATCATGAACAACAGCAAAATTATATGATGATTATGCTGTGAAAAGTATTTGACAAACATGAACATTGTATCTTAGTATAGGGAGGAGGGCCCTTGAAAGAAAGCCACTGTAAATATTATAAATAACACCTGAGCTTTTCAGGAAACAAGTGTACCGCAAAAATGGTCAGCGATACCATGGTATTCTGCCTCAGCTTAGGCATTGCTATATTCACTGAAGAAGGAATGTTACATGTCAGTCTGCTATATTTACAAGCCAGTTTGTCCCAGACTTTGGCCCAGATTGGCTGGTAATGAATCTTTGAATGGGAAGAAATGCAATTTAAGACTTAACATAAAAATGAATTAGTCTTGTAGTAATGTTTAAAGCACACAGGCTTTTCCATTGTAATACACATCTGGCTTTTGACTTGAAGTTGGAAACACACATGTTACTAATAACATTAAATATCACTCCATTCAGTGCAAGTGTTCACTCTACAAAATCACGACTGTTTGCTGTCCTGGCTCCTAAATGGTGGAATAAGCTCCCCACCGACATCAGGACAGTGGAAACTCTGTACATCTTCCGCCGCAAACTAAAAACACACCTCTTCCAACTTTACCTTGAATAGTATAACTTTAGTAGCACTTAAAATGGCACTTACTGATAGCACTTTGTAGTTTGGCTTTCTTGAAGAAATTGTATTTTCTGGATTCCTGTTGTTCTGGGTTGTGTACCCTCATGGTTGAAATGCACTTATTGTAAGTCGTTTTGGCTAAAAGCATAAGCGAAATGAAATGTAATGTAAAAGTGTTTCAGTAGGCCATGCAGTGAGAGTGAGCCAGCATGTACAGCACTGAAATGGGATTCAGTCATTATTAATTAATTATTTCATCATTATTGATTTATTTTCATTAATGCTTTTCCTCTTCACATGTTAAAATATCTTTCAAGGAAAAAAAAGATGAGCATTGATTTGGGGGTGATTTATCATGAACAACATGAAAAGAAAAGCTCGAAAGAAAACCTACTGCACCACACAGAGATCATTTTAGAAAAGGAAGGGGGAGGGGGGGGAATGAAACAAGAAATTAGAAAAACAGTCTGCTTCTAATTACATCTCAAACTGGTGACTTAACTTTTCATTTTGGCAGGTTTCCCCACTCCGGCTCCTGCCCATGTCTGAGAGTCAAGACTAATCAAAGGCACTTGTACAGAGAGCACTGCTGGCCTCTGCAGGGATTGAGCCAGTTCAGGCCAGCCTGCTGCTCTTTCTTTCCTTCTTTTCTTTTCCCCTCTCACTCTCTCTCTTCCTGTCCTGTCAGTTTAAGGGAAGAAAGCTTGGGAAATTCCTTTAAGCTACTTTACTTCAGGTTTCTGTGGGATTTAAACATGCACACTGAGGTTTTGGTACAGTCCATGTTAGTGCCGTTGTTTCTGATCCTGCTCTCTGCCGTTGAGGACACTTTGTTACAGTCGGTGAGGTGAGTTTCCACAGAGCTTTGTGTTTTTTTTCTTGTTTATTTTCATGCAATCTCGGGAGCAAGAAGGGAGAGGGAGGTGCAGAGTTTTGCTGACAAAGACAACATTTGGAAGTACAATGTAGGACACTTTAGGGTAGCCTATGCATATAGTTTGTATTTTCTTGTGCAGTTTCTTTATGCTGGTTTATTGGCAGCTGTCATAAAGCTGCATGCCAAGTCAGAGGGTAAAAGCCTGCTTCTCTGTTTTTTTATTATCAAACGCAATTTCTCTCTTAATTTTTTTTGTAACCCAGCAGCTGATGTGTACGACCATAACAATGTTATGACAACTTTCATGGTTGTAAGTTTAGTGAAAAAATAAGCTTTAGTGACATATTGCTGCTGCCAGAGTTATGGATTTCAAAAGGTTTTGCAATAGCCATAATTAGTAGCCACAAACAAGATTAATATAAGGAGGTTAATCCAAAAACCTAATTTGTGCAAAATTTGTACTACTAGTACTGTTTTACTTCATAAAATGAGGAATGTTTAACTTAACACATGCTGCATGACTAAAAAAAAAGGTTCAACTGAGTTGGAATCAAGTGTGAAAAATCGAAGAAACAACATATAGTCAGTGGCTAGAGTTGGCTACATGAATATGGATTTTTTTTTTTTTTTTTTTTTTTTTTTTTTTTTTTTTTTTACAGTGGAGCCCCAGTTGGTCTGTAAGTACTGCCATATGATTTCAACTTAACTCAGCTGCAGAGGGGGATTTTATTCCGAGCAGGTGCACCATGCCAGTGTAGCAATTATGATATGCATGACTTACTGTAAAGTGCATATTTATTGCTGATGTTTATTTAAACATCAGCTCCTGCGACTCCAGGTGATTACCGTGTTTTCCTCTGTTTGTCCGATGCATGTACATATAAACTCTACCTTGTTCATGTGCCAGTTATGTCATCATAAAACATAAGGTGTGGAACATTGAGCAGCAAAGGTATGCTTAGTAACCTCAGTTCTGTGGGCACAGGCGAGGAGTGTTATGAAATATACATGTCCTGCCCAGCTCACTCAACATCCACAATGTAAGAACATCTTAGATTAAGGTTGCAGGGCTCCACCTGTACTATAAGGTGACATTACATTTATTATTTTTAACCCACACCTTTCCCTCCAGACAGGCTCTAGTTCAGAGGGCAACAAAAATCCCCAGGAGCAGCAACACGTTATTTTTGCATAGAGGCTACAGTAGAAACTGCAAGTCACATGATGCACCAGAGATATGTTCCCACACAAAGCCATGACAAAAAAAAACAACCATCAATAATCAAGCCTGTAAAGTTTTGTTTAGAATTTTTTTCTTGAAATGTTACAAAACTAAGCCACACAACTAAAAAAAAAATGCCTTTAAAGGTTAAAAAAAAAAAAAGAAAAAAAAAAAAAAGCATAATCGGTAAGAAAATTGCAAAACAACAATTTGGATTGGGTCCTTGCTTCTTAGATATTGAATGCCATTTCTAAGAGCAGTACTGCAACACTAAACTATGTAAAGTGGGAACTGTGACTTGTTATAAATTTACATTTTGAGCATCTTCTGCTGTGTCTAAAGTGTTTGCTGCCTTTGCTTTTCTTCCCATGGTGGTTTCTGAATTAGTAATAGAGATCACTGACAACTAGTTATTTTTTAATGCAGTTAAATAGTATACAGTAAGCTCATTTCACTGGTAGAAACCCATTAGTTTAAGTCTTATAATGGATTGTTCCCTGATCATCAGATTGTACCTCCAATTCTATCAACGTACACCATCCTGCAGGCAGACTGTGATTGTTGCTGTATCTATATATGCAGCTAAGATAACAGGCCATCTCTTTCTCACGTTAATTTTGCATCTTTTTTCACATTTGATGAAAGTAATGATTTCAGCTGCAGTGCCTGTGTCTTTCTACCGATTGAGCAATCCTTACAATTAATGCAATGCTATTTTTATTAGAAGGGAATACATTTGCAGCGCATGATTAAGGTGAGTAATAATACATAATACTGGATTTTGATTTTGTTCTCTACAAATCCATGGAAGATGATAAAAAGATGATGATGCCCCCAAAACTATACGATCTATAGTTTTTTTTCTAGACACAATAATGACTGACTTCATTGTCCTGGATGTAAAAGAACCCCTGTTGTTCTTTGGCACGAGATGAGTTATCACTATTTTTAGTACTTTAAATGAGAGGAGAGCTCAATTTAACCAATAGGGAGCACAAACTGCTCATTTACATGGCCAAGGTCAGTGTTACCGACAAAGCAGTTTGAATGAATATTCTCTGTGGGTTTAAATTGTTCCTTTGACAGAACCTGGGGACCTACAGGAAGGATTCACTGCTGGACTGACAGAGCCACAGGCAGACTCTTGCTCCCTGACCCTCAACAGGAAGCATTTTGAGGCGAGATACTTAATGCACAAGTCTCGCTGAAATATAATCAGCAGGTTAAAAAAACGACAACGGCTGCCCAATCCAGATCTGGTTTAGGCTACAACATCGGGGTAAAGCCTTAACCTCTATGATGGGGACTTTAATTGTCCTATTTGTCCTAAAAAAGTAGTAAAAAAGCGATAGCAAACCCAATGTTTTCGTCAGTCATACCTTGTGGAACTCAACCATTTAAGTTCAGTTGAAATGCCTTATTTATGAAAAAGAGACCGCTTCACTCCCTGCATACAAGTTGGGGAAGGAAGTGAGCTTGTGAAGCCTGAAATGCAAAGATCCCCACCATCATTGTCTTCCGTACCATGTTCTGGACTGCTTAACCTATCATGACAAAGTTGAATGTTGCTGAGGCTGAATCGAGGGAGGCAACGCACAGAAGAAACAATGCTGACAGCGGCAGAGCAGCTGTAGTATTGCTGAGGAAGGCTGGAGCAGGAATGTTAAAGTAAAATAGTCAAAGGTCATGCTTGACCGCAGGAAGTCATCTGAATGTCACGTTGTCATGGTAAAAGACTGAGGCTCATTCTGATTACCAGATCCATTTGAAATTCAGTGCACTGCTTTGCAGAGGAGTGTGGTCAAGCTTAAATAGGCCATTACAGCTTGAAGCCTGGGCGAAAAAAGGAACTTGTATAACCTCCTCATAACACACGGAACACACACATCCTGTATTTAATTTTAATGGGATTGTCAGGAACACTTGAGCTGCCGATTGTTTGAAATGTGTCTGCTTTTCCCAAACTGGACTGCCGGCCAATATCAAGAGAGGGCAGGACTAGATGAAGAATGTCAGACGGCATCCAAATGAAACAAATCTCAGAGAGACCCTATGGAGCAAAACTGAAGAGCTGCAACAGCTGCTACAGTGTGCTCCATGAATTTGTCCCTGTGCTCTTTGATTTGTTTGAATTATTTAACTTTGTTTTTCCAAAGCATTTGTTTTTCTTTGATATAGACACAAACAGACTGATGGTGCTCTGAGGAGTTTCATTCCCACTTTTTTTTTTTTACTTTAGAGTTTCATTCTTCCATGAAGTGAAATACCCAAAAATTGTGAAAGTGAAAGGAAGTTGAAAGTTACTTTTATGTGTCACCAAATTTGTATGTGAATGACAGTTGACAGAGAATTAGAGAACGAGGCAATGAAACTGCATGGGCTCATCTTTGAGCCAAAAACTATGAAACTATAAATGCTCACAGGGGGAAGAAATTAATGTGTTTGCTGAGTCTGTTCATTCCTGCTATAATAACAAACACACGGAGTTCTGACTACAGGCCTTTTAAATAGGCCCTTTGTGACGTTTGAAGGTAGCTGTTGCTGCCATATCGGAGCAAAGGAATTTACGCTCGGATGTGGTATTTTCTATTTCTATTTCAAACAGACACGGGTGGCAGCGCACTATACCTTTGACCTCAGAAGTTTCCGAAGCTGCAGAACAACTGACCTTCTCTCTTCTTCCCAGCCAGGTGGGTGGTGTGTGCAAGCTGTCCGCGGAGTCGTCCCTGCGCCGCTGCCGGACGCCTGATGGCAAGATCTGCAGTGGGAGGGGCAGGTGTGACTGCGGCATCTGCATCTGCGAGGCCACGGATCCCGGGAAGTTCTACGGGCCCCGCTGCAACTGCCATGACTGGGTCTGTACCACATATAATGGGAAACTTTGCAATGGTGAGTACAGTGGTAACAAAGTGATGGTTTGGTATTACAGTGAAAAGTTTGAAATGTTACATCACCGCTGGCTATTCTTTAATCCGTACTGTTGTAAAAAATATTTGACATTTGACGTGACTCTGCAGTGCAGGTACAGGGCTCCACATCTTTTACTACTTGGATACGGTTGTTAGTGATGGGTCAGTAAGTGAGACAGCAGATATCTTCACTGTGGGTTTACATCAGAGGAGTTTGGCAAATGGACTCTCCAGCTGATGTTGGGTGTGTGTTTCAGCCAGGTGCTGGAGCAATAGTAACATAACTGTGTCATTCAAAATCCTACTGCATTAGTTTAAACTTTAACAGGCTCCAATATCCCATCCATTTGATATAATTTTAAATCAAGAAATAGGTATTTTAGACTCGGAGTGGTTTGAGACTATTTTGGTTACCCTGTGTCTTTCTTTATTGGCAACTCAGAGGGGTGTAGCAGTATTGTGTCTTTGAGAGCCAACATTGCCTTGGCAGCACTTCAAAGGGTTTCACTGGTAACAGGCAGCTGGTTAGTTCATTAATGTTACCAAGGCATTAGCTTTCATTGGTACGCACGGCTTTGAACTCACCGTATTGGCTGACATTTGACAAGTTCTCGTAGAGAACACTTCAGGGTGCATCCACACTCAAAAACGAGTTGAATCATGGTTGATCAGGAACTCAACTTTACTTCACAAAGCCTATTAAGCAGCTTTGACATCATCAGAAAAGCTGTTACATCACTAAATAGAAAAGGGATATTGATTTTACACTCAGTTGCCAATTTATTAGCCAGACTTAGCTAAAACTAATGCAATCTAATACAACAGTCCTGCAATATATCTGACCTTCATCTAGGTTACAATGAGCCATTTTCCTTAAAACTAGTTAAGGCAGATTTGGTCGTATTTAAAGGCAGTAGTTTATGGAGCTTTTTTGTTAAATCTGACACAATCAATATTTATATTATTAACAATGAATAAAAGTGGTTGCATGTAACGTGAATAAGATTGCTCCTATTGATTGCTTTTCGAGCATCTTTTATCTCATGTTTTGTTTTGGTTCATTTTGGATTTATTTATTTATTTACTTCTCACTGCGCTCATCAGTGTCGTTTTCAGATGCAAGTAGCTGTTTTCAGCATAAAAAGCTCTAAAAACCTGCTGTACACTGCAGCCAGATGGCACAGACAAAGTTTGCAATGACCTGATAAACCTAAGAGAGCATTCAGAGACAGATATTTCCATCAGGAGTAGTTGGAGAGCAGAACAGATCTAAAAAGGGAGTTAATGTTGGACGAAAAACATGACTCCAAGTGAGTATTACTCTTGCTCCATTTCTGCTTGATGTCAACTTAATAATACCTCATTGCTATGTTTAAAGTTTATTCTGGTACCCCTAAAGTGTTCAAAAATGTTTTAATAGAGGCTCAAAACACTTGATTTGGACAAAACAATGTTTAGGTGTTGATTTGATTCCCACAAGGGTAGGATGTATTGCAGAGTTATTGCATTAGCTGCATTAGTTTTATCGAAATGTACCTAATGTTCTGGTAAATGAGGCAGAGCAGTAACTTCTCTAAAAGAGGTCTGCTTGCAACCTGTTACCTTGAAAGTTGTCAGAGAGGCTCGCTTCTGTATGTTGAACAAATATTTCTCATCTTTTTGTTTGTTCAGTGTCCTCTGTAGTTACCGGGCTATGAGTGTCAACGTTTAATGGAGATATGTGTGCATGCAGAACAGGTCTAATGGAGATATGTGTGCATGCAGAACGGGTCTAATGGAGATATGTGTGTGTGTTGTGTGTGTGTGTGTGTGTGTGTGTGTGTGTGTGTGTGTGTGTGTGTGTGTGTGTGTGTGTGTGTGCGCGTGTGTGTGTGTGCATGCACGTGCGGGGACGAGTGATTTATTTGGGTAGACAAGTTGGCTGCTGTGAGGAACTCATTATGGTTCAGCAGTCTGGAGCGAGGCCCTGGTTCAGCCTGATAATGGGGTTTCACTCACTGGTACACAGACTGCCAATAGAACCTAGATGCATCAGAAGAGGGATGGGGTTTCACACACACACACACACACACACACACACGCACACGCACACGCGCGCGCACACACACACACACACACACACACACACACACACACACACACACACACACACACACACACACATAAAAAGGATCAGGTTCATTCTCAAAGTGTAACACTCAACTACACATACAAATGTGTACAATCATAATGCACAATGCCACATGTTCATACAATCATATGCCCATGTGGCTATAGGGCCTTGCGATTACATTCAAAGCGTGTTAAAAAGAAGATCCCTCTATACACATACACCCACACACACACACACACACACACACACACACACACACACACACACACACACACACACACACACACACACACACACACACACAAACACCCAATGCCTATGCAGCATGCATGGTCTGCTTCCTGAGATGAGCAGCCAATTCCTCTCCCTGCGGCTCCCTTATCGCTGCCTCTCACAACTGCCCACTGATAAGATCCAATAGATTTTTCTCCTTAGGGATAAAGTGTGTGCTTTTCTTTTCCAAAAACATTAGCTTTCCTGGCATTGAGATGTTATTTTACCTTGCATTTGATTTAACACAGGCTAATTAAAACCCTCTCAATGAGAGCAACAATTCAAAGTGGATGTTTTTTCTTTTTTTTGGGGGGGGGGGGGGGGGGGGGGTATGATAGCACGTTCAAGAAGTTGATATAATTTTAAGTTATTGTTTTTTGTATAGGGATACGTAGTACACAAAAGAGGTTTGAAGTGAGTTCTCAATTCTTTTTGGAAGGAGTTTCCATTGTCTTTGGTGCACAGATGGGTTTCTGTGCAACGTCATCACAGAACTACACCAAAATTAGCAAACTGCTGCAAAGTAGCGCCTTGAATTGACAGAAAAAAAACACTCCGGGTTTTATCATGTCGCTGTTTTTTTTATACTATGGCCAATATTATGGTACACTATTCAATTTCTCAATTCAGTTTTATTTATATAGCTCCAAATCACAACATAAGTCATTGCAGGGCTTTTGGGACAGTAAGGTTCTTAAAATAATATAAAGAGGTACCCAGATTTACAATTCCTGCAACAGTTGGAAGGAAAACTCCCTCGTAACAGGAAGAAATGAGACAAAAGCAGTCTACGGGGTGGCCGGCTATCTGCCTCAACCGACTGGAGTGAGAGGAGAGCTGGGAGAGAAATGAACAACATAGAGGAACAACAAACAATACACACTGGCAAGTGTGGTGGGGCCAGTAACCGCACATCACAATCATGCAACTCCAAAGCCAGAGATTCAGAAAAAGCACGACTTGATCTGGGGAAGAACTAATACCCATTACCATGATATGTTCCATGATAAAACTGCAAATATCTTATATTCTATCAAAATAGAAGTTATTTTTAACTGACATAACATGACATATCTAGCAGTAACACCACTGGAGCAATGATGTTATTTAATACACGAGGCACTGAAACTGTCATGTGTTTTTTTTCCTCCCACACACATCCCATTTTATAGCAGAGCAACAGGATGATGACATGGTGAACATCTGTTCACCAACTGTGCAAAAACCTCCTGTCATTTCACTCCTCTGTTTGTTTTTGACTTATATGCTTCTGCTGTGTTTCTCTGACTCCCTTTTAAAATAATCTACAGCACATGATAAACACAGTGTCTGACAAGTGTTCCAGCAGAACAGTTAACACTGTTTTGACTGCTTGAAGGAATATTCAAATAAAGTTTATGTGGAAACTTTCCTGTTATCTGAGATGAAGGTCAACGTGGCAAAGTTTCCATACTCTTTCTCACACGCCTCTCCCTTTTTCCCCTTCATAGAAGAGCCAGATGAAAACTCTCTCCGTCTCACTCTCCACGTCTGTGCCGAACGGAGCAGTGCATTCTTTTGGATATATGGTTTGAACATAAAACTATTTCAACATTTTTAGTAACTACAATGTTTTGAACTAAATCCGCTTGCACCATACTTTAGCTAAATATCTTAGCTAGTGCAAGCTATAGTGCTCTCCAATCAAGAGCAATTAAATGCAATTGTACCATCACCGGCTAACATAACTTTCAAGTGTGTGTGTGTGTGTGTGTGTGTGTGTGTGTGTGTGTGTGTGTGTGTGCGTGCGTGCGTGCGTGTGTGCGTATATATATATATATATACATGAATAGTTTGTGTGGTTTAATCTCTATAGACGGATAACTTCATTTAAAAGCAGAATCTGTTGGCAACGATGTGGGTATGGGAAACACTTGAGGTTCTGTTTGTAGTCCATTTATAGTCCAAGAAGTACCAACCAATCAGGTTTGAGCAGGCTTTGGTTGCATGCAGGTAAACAATTGGTGTGGAAAGCAAAAGAGGCGGATCAAAGACTTGATGCAGCAACACTACCAGTACATAAAATGTTTGATCCAACAGGGGTCAAAAGTTCTCACCACATCTTGACGAACAACTACCATCTCCGCTGCCACTGAAGTGGATTGAGGGAGAAAGTCGAGTATATCTGCAATCCAGAACAATCTGTAACTGTGTGATTCTTGCAGACTTTATCGTACGCGTGGCCTTCTCACCCCATCTCAAAGGAGCAGTTGCAATAGAGAGGTGCAAGCATAAGAGCAAAAAGTTTCCCCCGATGGATGGCTGTTTCGGGGTTCTGTCAGAACACATTTTAACCTCTCTACCTCTGCCTCTATCGCTCAGGCTCTGGGCTTTCAGAGCCTCCGTTCTTTCCCTGGTGCTGCCCCGAGCCTCTGCGCCCTCTGTGAGAGCCACCCAAGGGGGTTTTATGACGGCAGCACATGTGAAGTCAGTTTGGCCACTGCTGTTCCACAATAAACTCCTCCAGATTCACTTTCTGTCAGTATTGCATAAGTTTATGATGTTGCTTCCAATATGGACACATTACAGACAGATGATATAAACTAATCATGGGAGAACAACTAATTATTGGATGTCTGTCCAAAGTCACCAATAGGTTTAGTGCATAATTTCTGTTGATCTCCCAGAGAAAGAGAAAAAAAAACAGCAAATAGCGAGCTGCAGTGCAATGCAGTCCTTGAGCTGTTACAGCCCATTAAATTGTTCATCGCTCTATCTTTTTTTTCAAATACATATTTTGATGTGCTCTCATTTAGATATTCTGAGCTTTGCCGGGCAGTGTGCCCATGTGGTGAGTCACCTAATGATTTCAGCGTGGGCTGCAAGGAGAAAGAGCCACTTAAGTCCGTCCAAGTCTACTGGTAAAAGGCAATTTTGATTGGGACCCATTATGACTCCCAAGACTTCTTGCTGTAGGAACAAGTGCTTTTGCGTTACAGTGATCCTGCCCACAATGGGCTCCAAAATGTCTTCAGAGGTATTCCAAAGGTATTATAAAGTCACCAGTGCTGCCAATGAATGTTGAGGTGGGGTGTTGTAAAAACTGGAAGGATGAAAGCAGGAGTTCCTTGTTCTGTGGACAGCACACACACAGAGAATGAGTTATTACCTGAAACAGGTGTCTCACACATCTTTTCCTCAGAACACAAGCTGACGTGCTGTCGTTTCATGCTCCACAACCTGCAGGGAGATGGAGGCAAGCCGGAATAATTACTCGCTGAAATGAGTATCATGTTATGGGGAACTCAATCTAAATAAACAAAGGAAGTAGGGAAATGCTATTTGGAGAGGAAACATCAAGTGCAAGTAATAAATTAGCACAGAGACAGTCTCAGGGAGTTTTTAGATTTGAAATATGTAATGTATGCCTTGCATTACAGTTTTGTAATTTAAACTGCATGAGAATTTAAAATAGCTTTCTCAAATGTAAGCGAATTGTAATTGTAATTTTATATTGGAACACTTCAAGTACATTTAACTACAAACTGAAACTATTATGTTCTATACAAACCAATTTCCCTCTCATTATTGTAGTTTATTATCTATCTAACAGACTGAAGCTGAAATTAGCTTCCTACATGAGTCACCATCCTCTCCTCATCAACAGTTAATAATGGTAACGCTGTATCACCTGTTATTATTGCCATTGATGCTGGCACAGACGCACCCCTTCTCTCCAACCCCCATTGGATGTATCTGGGCCCTGGTCGGGACCTGATTGGCTGGGAGCCTGTGTCCGTCGGTGGAGCGTAGGAAGGACCCTGACACCCTCACACCACAGAGAATTACTGCTCAGGAAGCCCCAGAAAAGATAAACTGTCGACAGACAGGAACCTTCCCACCCACATAAATTCTGGCCGAGCAGACAAAGAGGGCCGTTTTATGTGTCAGAGTGATTGTCAAGTGGAGATTAATGGGGGCTAGTGGGTGGCAGTGACTTTGTAATATTCTACAGAATTAAGTTTGGGGGTGTTAAATCTAATTCTGTTTTACAATGGTCAACAAGCTTAAAGGATAAATCCAAGCAGACAATTATAATATTACTGTAGATTATGTCCATGAGTCTATGTTAATTTTGTGCTTAAAAAAAATCAAATAATAATCACAAAGAAATAACAGAGCAAAAATTGTACAGTCTACAGTAGATGTTTTTGGTGCAAGTGATCCAAGAATGACTAATCTCTGGACTGTTGGTACTAAGTTTGACAGTCTCAGTACTCAAGAGAGGTTCAGTAAGTCTGAAGGAAATTTCTAATGCAGACCTGAAGTAAGAGAACAGTCTACCCAGAGCTTTACGGATTCTTTCTAACTAATATACAGCGAAATTATGACAAAAATGGCATCTAAAACTTGATTTGCAGAAGTGTCATTATTTTTTAAAACAGATGAATGTCCCGCTGTCATAATATGATTAATACATTTAATTGCATTGTCTGGTAAGAAGGCAAAGATACAGTCTTCTCTTTGTCTTTAATAGCGTGGCTCCGCCCACCTAATGCCCACAACTTCTGTTTTTGCGGTGATTTCAGTCTGGAAACCCTGTTCGCATTAAAACTCGCTCACCCACTCTGACCAATCAGCAATTAGTGGGAGTGGCTAAATGCGATGACGTAGAAGTTGTGTATTTGTTTCTAAATATAGTTGCAACAATGGCAATGGTGGTAGAGCTAGATGAACCAATAAAACCAGTTGTAGCAATTCTAGCAAATATTGAGGAATTGGAAATTTACAAAAAAAAGAGGACGTCTCCTACGGTTATTTATCGACATGGTGTTAAACTCTGCTAACATTGAGGGAGAGTCTCTGTTACAGCTCGGCGAGTTTCAGGGTACGACATACAGTACTTCACATGGTGGTCAATGCTGATTGGTTATAACGAAGTGACAACAACAACAACTAACAACCAACCTACAGGCAGCTCCAATAGTTTCACAAAATAAGCCTAGATCTACGCCCATCAGGATGCAACGACTTGGAAGAATCTTCAACGGAGCACAGCCAGATGCTATGTATTAACAACGTGAATTTGGTAATAAAGATCTTTCATTTAAATAGTTCAAATTTAAACACTTATAAAAAACACAGATCTTCCTCAAAATTGTATTGTCTCTGTAGTGCAACTGTCTTTAAAGTGCACTTTCCATATTCTTCTTTTCCTTGAACCTGTCGCCATGGGTCCCCTGAGATGTATCGATAATGAGGAGAGACAGGAGACTTGCATGTTGTTAATGACTGATGGATAGCCCTTGAAAAGGACACCACATTTACATGATGCACGAGTCAGGAAAATGATTGAGTGTGACATACAAGGCCCCTCGCCGCTAAATGCAATGAGAGCAACATTTATAATAACTTGTCAACAGTCTTCATTTGCATCATACGGCTCGTCCTGTTTTTCATATTCCTCTCTATGGCCATCAGAATGATAAGAAATAAGGACACCAAACTGCCTGTGTGGGTCCTTTGAACACTGAACAAGGTAATGTTGTCACTGAGTGATTGATGTGGGACGCTCGTATACCCTGAAATATTGTAACAAGAAGGTTTTTACTGCAAATAAAACTTGCCCCCGTGCTCACTATATGTACATTTATACTTCTCAAGGCACATATTTCATATTTCGCAACCATTAAAACAGTCACCCGCGAATAAAATAAGTCTTTTACAATGATTTGATTTCAAAGGGGAAATGATTCTATAACCCCAATTCGAGCTACTGAAGATGTCCTTTTATTTATGGGGTGTTGTGAAGCACTACAACAGGTGTGCTTTTCAGGACTTGTAAACAGCATGTGGTGTGTTGTGCTTCCCTTTAGACCGTGGCTACTGTGACTGTGGGATGTGTGAGTGTGATGAAGGCTGGTTTGGAGATGCCTGCCAGTTCCAGGAGGAGTGTAACCTACCCAGCAAGAAGAGCAAAGAGCTGTGCAAAAACCAACAGGGGGTGGTCTGCTCCAACAGAGGTACTGCGAACGCATACACACACACACACACACACACAAGCACACACACATGTACACGCAATGCGTCAACTGTATACGATTGCGAGAAAATCAATAAAAACCTGCATCAAACAACCACTACTGCATCTTCATATGCAGGCAGAAAAAATACACACAATAATTACATAAAACTGCTTTTTTTTTTTTTTTAATTCTGTTTGTCATTTTCTAATAATGCCTTCTCTAACTAACAGCTTATTCGTTCTTACATGCTTTGTGGACCGGTAAGCCATAATTAAATATGTGTTCTTGACTAATGGGTTATGAAATCTGCTGATATAACCACACTTTTTTTTATATATATATAAATATATATCGTCTCATTTGCCAATAAGCCTGCAGTTAATAAGTTAGTATCAGTTTGTCTTTTTTAATGACCAAAACATAAAAAATATTAACCATAATAAAACTATCCAGCTAGAAATGTTTTGTTCTAAAAACATTCTCTGAATATTATGCAATGTTCTTGTAATATTACAACAATATGAAAACATTACAAGAACATTGCATAATATTCAGAGAATGTTTTCTATGCAATGTTCTTGTAATATTACAACAATATGAAAACATTACAAGAACATTGCATAATATTCAGAGAATGTTTTTAGAACAAAACATTTCTAGCTGGATAGTTTTATTATGGTTAATATTTTTTAATAATAACATTCAGGGGGGATGTTATTATTTTAAAGTAGGATGAAATACTTCAAAAACATCATACAAATGTTTTGTGGCAACATTCTTGCCACTAAAGATGTTTTTAAATGTTATGGCCTAAGTTCTGACAATGTTATAAAAACATTCCCAGAAACTTCAAACAAAATATTTTGAGACCATTTTTACCTTTTAAAAACATTCTGGAAACAACAACAACAAACAAATTGCTCCTTAAAGCATTACAAGAACGTTGCATCATTTCTAGCTGGGTGTCAGAAACAACTTACGCACCCCTTTGTCTTTTCCAGGCAGATTACTTTGCTCTCATGCACACTCTATCAATATAAACAATCTATTTTCCACTAACACAGGTGCATTAACAAATTCATGCACGAAAGAGCACCATTGGGAAGACTGACTTCTTGATGCAACAATACTCCAAGTATTGATAATTTAATTTAGCCTTAAATCTCACAAGCCACAGTGTATCAGATTCACACAGTCCCACTTTGTGTGTTTATCTCCGTGGACACATGATTAAGTATTGGCACACTGACAATGCTAATGTTGTTTTCCACACACTGACAGCCCCTCACCCACCTGGGCTTAACCTCGCCACTGGCCTGCTGCGCCTCGAGCTACGTGAAGGATAAGCATGATTTTATGTGTCTGTGCATGTGTGTGTGCGTATGTGTGTGAAAGCATGCACTGTAGTGTGTGGCCCGTTCGAATGTGAAGAAAATGCAAATGTATTCACAGTATGTGGCTGTCTGGCCTTCTGCTTCTATAGCACTGAATTGAAAATGCCCCAGCAGACACACAACAACACACCAGTCTAGACCGGTTGGCACTCCAAGCACGAACAGTGCTTCCAATGCACAGCTGCAAACCAGCTGGCTTCCAAGTCTTCTAGTGCAAATGTACAAGCTTCCTTCCATCAATAAGCAATTACTGTAAACTGACACACAGAAACTTGACCTTTTCCAATGAATACGCTTCAGCTGTGTCTAAAGCTGGTATATTTCGTAGGAACCTGCCACTGTGGTAGCTGCATGTGTGACAACAAGGACGGCAAGGGCTTGGTGACGGGGCGCTTCTGTGAGTGTGATGACAGTGAGTGTCTGGACGAGGACACTGGGGAGGTTTGTGGAGGTACGTCCCTCAGCTGTTGAATAAGCCCCCTCACTCTCCTTTCACAACGGAACATTACCTTGGTTTAACAAATAGTCATTCAAGGACCATCCATCCTTGTTATTCTATATTAGCAGCTGTCACACCAACTGGAGTAGGTCTCGGTATGAATAAGTATATTAAAGGAATGCTGCCACCATTCATCTATTCGCTGTTATGAGGTTTCCCCAGACATGTCGATTTGCTGTATGCTCGAGGGCTTCTCAAGTCTGATCCTGTCCGAGTCATTGGGTGCTGGAACACACGATAATTCTTGCCTCCCGCAACAACTGTGGGTCGATACTGATGAAGCATTTGTTGCGTTGTTGTATGAAGGTCGATCAAAAAGTTCAGAGGCTGCTCCTGTTGCACACAAATGGGGCCCAACATCGTGACATGCACCGGTGGGGCACCATTCAAAGTCTCTCGACCAACATCAGCACCTGAGAAACACACGGTTTTGTGAACAGCGGTCCGGGTGTGTCTACGATTTCTTTGGAGACATGAGCAGACACAAATTTTGCGTCAAACTGCGGACATCAACAACAGACACCCTTGAAATGCTTCAGAAAAGCCGACGGCAATGATGCGATGATCCTGGAGAGGTTTTGAGTGATGTCGTGTTTCCGAGTGCTCCCCCTGCTCCGTGCACATCACGGCGTGCGTAACAGGGGCAGTCTCTGAACTTGCACTGAATAGAAACTCGTATCTCATCCATCAGCACAGATCATGCCCATTAAGTCCAATTCAACTTGAAAGCAACAGTTTTTGAATCGCAACCAAAGAGACCTGAATTGCAATAAAACGTTTTTGTGACACAATAAACAGGCTTCGTAAGCTAAATTCACAAGTCTGTGACCAAAAAAAAAAAAAAAAAAAAAAAAAAAACTGTATTGGGGATTATTTGTTTGTATTCCAGGTAATTTTATTCTCAGTTCATATGTTTTCACTTATAAATTTAATTCTAAGTGTGAGAAATTTGCTGTGAAAACTGTCTTTTATGCTTAAAAACACAAAACAAATTTTCTGAGTGTGACGCCTTTTTGGGCAATTTGACGACTCAATACACAGTGGGTACGGAAAGTATTCAGACCCCTTTACATTTTTCACTCTTTGTTTCATTGCAGCCATTTGCTAAAATCAAAAAAGTTAATTTTATTTCTCATTAATGTACACTAAGCACCCCATCTTGACAGAAAAAAACAGAAATGTAGAAATTTGTGCAAATTTATTAAAAAAGAAAAACTGAAATATCACATGGTCATAAGTATTCAGACCCTTTGCTGTGACACTCATATTTAACTCACATGCTGTCCATTTCTTCTGATCCTCCTTGAGATGGTTCTACTCCTTCATTGGAGTCCAGCTGTGTTTAATTAAACTGATTGGACTTGATTAGGAAAGGCACACACCTGTCTATATAAGACCTTACAGCTCACAGTGCATGTCAGAGCAAATGAGAATCATGAGGTCAAAGGAACTGTCCAAGGAGCTCAGAGACAGAATTGTGGCAAGGCACAGATCTGGCCAGGGTTACAAAATAATTTGTGGAGCACTCAAGGTTCCTAAGAGCACAGTGGCCTCCATAATCCTTAAATGGAAGAAGTTTGGGACGACCAGAACTCTTCCTAGACCTGGCCGTCCAGCCAAACTGAGCAATCGTGGGAGAAGAGCCTTGGTGAGAGAGGTAAAGAAGAACCCAAAGATCACTGTGGCTGAGCTCCAGAGATGCAGTAGGGAGATGGGAGAAAGTTCCACAAAGTCAACTATCACTGCAGCCCTCCACCAGTCGGGGCTTTATGGCAGAGTGGCCCGACGGAAGTCTCTCCTCAGTGCAAGACATATGAAAGCCCGCATAGAGTTTGCCAAAAAACACATGAAGGACTCCCAGACTATGAGAAATAAGATTCTCTGGTCTGATGAGACCAAGATTGAACTTTTTGGCGTTAATTCTAAGCGGTATGTGTGGAGAAAACCAGGCACTGCTCATCACCTGCCCAATACAATCCCAACAGTGAAACATGGTGGTGGCAGCATCATGCTATGGGGGTGTTTTTCAGCTGCAGGGACAGGACGACTGGTTGCAATTGAAGGAAAGATGAATGCGGCCAAGTACAGAGATATCCTGGAAGAAAACCTCTTCCAGAGTGCTCTGGACCTCAGACTGGGCCGAAGGTTCACCTTCCAACAAGACAATGACCCTAAGCACACAGCTAAAATAACAAAGGAGTGGCTTCGGAACAACTCTGTGACCATTCTTGACTGGCCCAGCCAGAGCCCTGACCTAAACCCAATTGAGCATCTCTGGAGAGACCTGAAAATGGCTGTCCACCAATGTTCACCATCCAACCTGACGGAACTGGAGAGGATCTGCAAGGAAGAATGGCAGAGGATCCCCAAATCCAGGTGTGAAAAGCTTGTTGCATCATTCCCAAGAAGACTCATGGCTGTACTAGCTCAAAAGGGTGCTTCTACTCAATACTGAGCAAAGGGTCTGAATACTTATGACCATGTGATATTTCAGTTTTTCTTTTTTAATAAATTTGCACAAATGTCTACATTTCTGTTTTTTTCTGTCAAGATGGGGTGCTGAGTGTACATTAATGAGAAATAAAATGAACTTTTTTGATTTTAGCAAATGGCTGCAATGAAACAAAGAGTGAAAAATTGAAAGGGGTCTGAATACTTTCCGTACCCACTGTAAAATAGGGATAAACATCTGGATTTCACTAACACGTGGTACTGTGAAGTGTACTTTGAGTTATAATTTCTACTGCATATGATGGTCTTATACTCATCTCTGTTCCCTTAAAACATTCATAATGTCAATACAAACAAATGATAAAGTGTGCCAATCAAGCTTATAAGTATGTGACATGGAGCTTTTATTAAAGAAAATATAATTTCAATTAAAAAAAAAAAAAAAAGTAAGGTTTGGGTAACCGAAGACGCAACATTGCCACTATTTGTAGTAAGTTGAGATCTTAAACCCTGGCAGTTGAAATAAGGGAGAATTTGTGAAATCTGTATTGTCAATCTCCTACACTGCTACAGGAGTACTCATCCGTTGTTGCATGTGTGTGTTCTGATCTCCTTCCAGGCCATGGCCAGTGTTACTGTGGAAACTGTTACTGTGCTGCTGGTTGGCATGGAGACAAATGTGAGTTCCAATGTGACATCAGCCCATGGGAAAGCAAGCGGAGATGCTCATCTCCAGATGGCAAAATCTGCAGCAACAGAGGTCTGTTTACCCGCTTCAAAGTCACTTTACACTACCGAGTAGTCTGGGATCCCATTTTCAAATTCTCATTTTTAATTAAATGATCACAAGAAATTTCAAATGGTCTATTGTCACTATATTACCATGACATCCACAACTATACAATACATAGAAAAAAAAATAATAATAAAATATATATATATATATATATATATAGATATATATATATATATATATATATATATAAATTCCCAGCAGTTTTTAAGGGGATATTTATTATCAGTATTTACAAAGCCATATAACACTGGAATGATGAGAATGGCCCAGAAATGATGTTGTCAGCTCATCTTTAAGTCCATTACAATCCAACACATCATAATATTCAGTAGAATTATGTTGCTAAGCTACAGGAAACAAACAATCTAAATGAGGTCAAGTTCATTTCCTGTCTATTTGCTAGGATTATGAGGAGGAGGAGGGAAATACACTGGCATGGAAATAGTGAAGCAGTGTTTTCTGATGTATCTCTGCTTTGGTTGTTGTTTTTGTTTTTGCTAAACAATGTCCAACAATGTCCAACAATGAAGATCTGTTATCTTGTCTGCTGTTGTTTCCTGGTTTTATGTTACTTTTTAAAAAAAATAATTACAAAATGTAGTCTTCCTCTTATGATGCTAATCCAATCAATTCAAACAACAGCTAATAAACGTTTAATCATTTAGAATATTTGAATTTTAATCATGCTATACAGGACAGAACAAAAGGGACATTCCCAAAAGAAAGAATTGTCTGTTAGCTATGGATATAGTCAAAGGGGTCAGCTATCACAGAAAAAGTATACATTTATTTTAATGTACGATTGACAAGATATATGTGGTTTTTTTTGGTGTGAAATATTATTAAGAATGTGGAGCAGAGTGATTAAGATTATTATACAAGTCAACATGTATAACAAGAGATCCCCAGGTCGATGTGTCTTCTCTCATTTGAATATTTTGGATGAAAAATAGTCACCTTTAACATCCACCTTTGAAACTGAGAATGAAGACAGACATGGAGACAAAGGGAAAAAAGACAATAGAGAAATATGTGTAGAGAGAGAGAGAACAGAGAGAACACACTGCTTTAAAAAAAAAAAAAAATCATGTAAATTCTCGTGAAAGTCATCGCAGCTTGGCGAACGGGCAGACACATAGCTTCACTGACCTTCCTCCTGTGGGATTCCACTAAATCTCTCTCAAATTAATTACAGTGAACTGGCTGAGGGCCGGATAAGTGGTGGGGTGAAACGGAAGGCTACATGGACAGAGCCCCTTCTAAAGCTGCGATTTATGGTTAAGTGCACAACTGACACAGCATGAACAACCACAGCATGAACAAGTCTGGTCATGCTGCAGCAGACCGTTGCACAAGAGAAAGAGTTAGCAGAGAAAAGAACAAAGCAAATTACACAAATGAAAAGTAGTCAATCCAGTTCTGGAAGTAGGCCAGAATTTACTGATTTTCTGGCACTTTTACATTTTACTCTTTAGAGTATCGTGACTTTTCCTTTCGAACCGGCACTTTTTTCTCCCAAGATGCTGGTACCTTTCCTACGCTCTCCACACCAGGTTATCTGGGGGATCATACTGCCTATAAAAGAACTTCTTTACACAGGGGGGCATTACGCCTGCCAGCTTTTCCCTGTCGACAGCTAGTCCAGGTAATGTTATATTGTCCTTATAACAATGTTGGCCTGCCTCTTAAATGGCACAAAGAGAGCACAAAAGTACTAAAATGCAAGCCGGAAGCAGCAAGTCAACTTTAGCGCCACTACTAGCAGAGAATACGTTAGCATCAGCAAAAACACCTGCAGCTACAACTCGTGTCAACCCTAGAACATACTAGGAACAAGTGAACAACTTATTCATTATGTATAAAAGTGTCCCCAAAATGTCTACCATTTGCTGGATTTGTGCTACCAGCAAATATTCAAACAGATAACATGCTTGTCCAACTGTTTCTTCTGCCTCTGTTCATGTGAAAATGGTTGAAGTCACCACTGCTCAGCCAAATGCTTTGACTTCTTGTGTCAGTTTCAAATTAAAAGCCTTGGTTTCAAATGAACAGCCCGTCATCGTTTCATACACGCTCCAGCCATATACTAGGTTTTGACCTACTCTTGTTGCTGATCTGATGTTGTTGATCATGGCTGTAAATATTATAAACACCATATTTTGCCCTCCAAGTTTGGTGAAATGTGCCAAGATATCCAAACCTCTTTTCAGTCTGCTTCATTCTTATGTTAAGCAATTCTCAGAAGTTAGACAATTTGGTCCTGATTAGAATGGGAATTATTCACGCAACCATTTTACTCTGCATTAATCCCGCTTTAAAGCACTGTGAAGATAATACCTGATGATTATAGGCAATGGAACAAGGACGATGATTACATAATAGAGGGTTGATTTGATTTCATCATGCTGTATAGATGTAGAGGGGTGAAGTGTTTTGTGCAAGACTGTATAATGTCCTCCCACTTTCCTTTACTTTGCTCATGGCCTGCTCACTCTCTGAGATGAATGAGTGACTGATTTCACTGATAGTACCCAAAACATAATTCTGTTTCAATCCAGCAAACTGCCAACCTCCCCTGTCTGTTAGCTTCACCTAGTTTTCACAGCAGGGATACAAATACGCTAGCTGGCAGGAGTCTCCATGTTGTATCATCCTCATAGTGCCAGCTGCTAAAAACATGCATCTACAGTATATGATTTCTTGATCAAAACAAAGTCCCTCTGAGAGTACGCGCTTGCATGGTTTTGTGTGTAGTTGGAGGTATAAAATGTTAAAAACTGTCTCTGAGTAAAGAGAAGGCGAATGGCCTCCTAATTTTAAGAGTTTATTGAACATTTATTGAACAATAACTAAAACTGGTGTTGCAATCTGCTCTGGTGAAGCTCTGTGACATTTGTGGCAGATATTAAAGTGCATGGGTCTATTAAACCAGGACTCAAAGGGTTATGAGGTAGTGAGGGAAACCGAACTTAGGGCCAGCGCCTGACACGCACCAGCGACAGCCCACAGGCTTGCCAGCTGGCCTGTCTCCCCTGGGGTTCCCCGAGCTCTGTCACTGCTGATAAGAGAAAATGGGATTTCCGCTGGCTGCTGCTCAGCCGATGCCCTGGCTAAGATGTACAACAAAAGAGAAAGGACGGACAGACAGACAGACATAGATAAAAGGGAGAAAGAAATGAGACAGAAGAAGAAGTATTTATCCTGTTGGGTGCAGCCTTTGCTCAAGTTATAAAATATGTCCTCCAACTCCCACCCACAGCTTCGAGATGCCAGAGACAACAATTTTGCTTTGTTTCGAATTTTCTTTTCACAGTTAAATCTTGATCTACTTAAGAGTGTACAGCTGAAATCAATAAAGAACAGTAATGAATTGATACAGTGTGAATTAACAGTGTGTGTCTTTGTGTTTTCTGTGGCTGTCAGGGACCTGTGTGTGTGGGGAGTGTAACTGTTATGATGTTGATCCCTCGGGCGACTGGGGAGATATTCACGGAGACACCTGCGAGTGTGATGAGAGGAACTGCCATGCAACATACGACCGGTACACAGATGACTTCTGCTCAGGTTAGCAAGCTTCTTCTTTTTTTTTTGCATTAAAACAAAATTACATTCACATACCCGGTAGGCAGAATATTGTTAACTTTTGACCGAGATAGTCGAGGGGTTTCCCCTCGGTTCCAGTCCTTACACTTGGCCGAGCTGCAGGCTGCAGCTACATATTTAGTGCTGATTTGAATGTCACGATTAAACTTAGGGACGGCCCCTGAATGCACAACAGGCGGGTTGAAACAAACAAAGATTGTTGAGTTGTGAAAATACCAAGTCCAGGCTGGCGAACCACAAATCAGGAGCAGAAACCCAAATCCAGGCATGAGTAAGCTGACAACAATTACTTACAAAACAGATCTCTGGGAAACTGGCAAACAACCCAAGAAACAAAGACTGCAGAGAAAGACTTATGATCAAGACTTTCAACGAATCCTTGATCTGACTGACTGGGAGTATCGCTGCTTTCAAATGGAACTCACGAGCTCGTGTTTACAACACAGGAAGGAAGTTGTGTGCACCGTATTCTTGGCGGTCAAGTGGTTGAGTTGTAGGGGAGTAACGTAATGCTGGAAATGCAAAGACACAGCAGGAAAAGATGAGGCCGTTGGGAAGATCAACCTTTTCCTCAGACGTAGGCTATTATCTAAGTTATGCACACTTGACATGACTAAAATTACAATATATTATCTTAACAGCCTCTGCCATTTCTGTAAACGTCAGCAAGCACATCACAACTCATGAACTCGAGGCTTACAGAAGATTTTGAGTTTCAACTTCGGGAATATCACAAAGGGGCCGTCCACGTGGACTCTTCTTTTACACGCTGTAAATACGACCCATTTTAAATGCAGCAAGGGACTGGGGACCTCTGGTGGATGGAGGGAGCGACGCCGGGAGCAAACGAAACGTTGAGGCAGAATAATAAGCATATGTCCCAAAATGTTGTACCCGTGCTTTCATTCAGGAAAACTGGCATCTTCAGCTACTGGTACATAATATTGTTTTTGTCAGTACTAAGCTTTGTTGGTCTTCAACTTTAAGTAACTGCAGTTGTTTTCGCCTCATTAATGCTAACAACACTTTGCCATACTGTTAAGAAAAAAGAAAGAAAAAATTAATGGCATATAATAGGTGCAACCATGATGCCTAACCTTCATTAAATTAATCATTTCCACATCAGAAAGTTTACCGCCAATGCTCCCTGTCCAAAGCCTGTACAAAGCCACCACTTGGTTTAACTTCTCTGTCTTCTCCAACCCTTACTCCGTCCTCTTGGCAGGTCATGGCCAGTGTAACTGTGGCAGGTGTGACTGCAAGGAAGGATGGGCGGGGAAGAAGTGTGAGCATCCTCTGTCCTGCTCCCTGTCTTTGGACAGCAGTCTGAAGAAGTGCAGAGGGACGTCCAATTTGCCCTGTTTCGGACGAGGTACCTGGTCTTGCTGTTGCCATGGTTACTGCAGCAGATCTATACTCTGTTCTCACCTCTCGGTGTAAAATAGGCCATTTCCAGCTTTACACGTCTCTTTATCGAGCCTTCAGAGGGATTTAAAGATATCAGCGTGCCCATCAATCAAATCCACGAGCTTAACAGCAATCACTCATCTTAAGTGTCATACGTATCATCATTATACATTCATGTGTGTTTTGTTCTACATCGATTTGATGTGTTGTTGTTTTTTTTGTATGGTTTGTGCACTTGTGCTAATACATATGCATATGTGCGCAGGCTTTTGTGGAAGTTGTGAGACAGCTTGAGGGACAGTTTTGGCAAGAAACAATGTAATCCATGGCTGGAACAACTCTCAGTAGAACAGGCGGCGGATCGATGTGTCTAGATTTATTACAGTACCACTATATGCTTCATTAGTGGCCCTTTTGGACAGAGGAAGCTTGTTTCCTTGGAATCTCCAAATGTTAGGCTTAATGCTAATATTGGACACAGAGACGGTGCCAACACTCGTGGTTACAAAACAAAGGTCCAGGTTGTGCTTGTCTTAGTCGTGCACCCTTGAGCCTGCTGATGGATGGCAGTAAGGTGAAAGTGGGGGAATTCAGTAGGTGTAGAAAACCAACTATAGAGGCTACGAAGTTCTGTATCGTTATTAACATTTTTATACTGAAAACACGGTTCTAAATCTTATCTTAAGCTATTTAAATATTCATGACTATGAGCCACAATAAAGTTCAGGGAAACAAACTTATTTATGTAACATTTATCAAGAGGGAAGGACTTAAAAACTCAATGTATCTGCTTCATCAGGATTGTGTGGATGACAGTGCTGGCAATAGTACGATCAGATTTCAACTCAGACTGGTGCACGGAAGTATGTGATAATTCCCACTTCTAACTAGTGAGCAGAGCTCAGGCAAAACAGTGCACATATCTCTCAATTGAAATAACCAGTATTATCTTTGGCAGAAATGTGTTCATATAGGAATATCATTTATAGTATGAAGTTAATATGGTCTCGGATTTAAACAGGAATGTCGAACAAGAAAACAAAATATTTAGCACCACAAAAAAAAAAAAACATAATTTCCCTACAATAGCATTGTAGATTTGAGGGACTGTGCAGATGTAAAACCTGCGGCAGGACCATTAACAGCCCAACTGTTACATCATTAATCGATCAAAGCATTAATTAACACTAAACTATAACAAATCTACAAAACCCAAAGCTTCTAAGTCAACAAAGTCATAAAAAATTAGCTCTTTCAAAGCTGCGATGATTAATCTTTACAGACAGTGAGCTCAAATGCCTCTGGCCACTTCTACACTATACTGTTCTGAACTGAAATAGCCTACCATAAAACTAATTGGGTGAGGTAAAAATCACATTTTGAGTCAAGTAATCAAAAAAGTAATGTGCTTTGTAGTCAGGCTTCAGCAGGAGATCGGAAATTGGAAATTAAAAGCAAATTAATGAAAAATCGTAGAAGGGACAGCAAGCTGCCGCTGTTTGTGGTCTTCGGAGGACAAAAGACTGCACAGCTCCAGCCAAAAACAAATCACAGAGTTATTGGCACAAAACAGAGATGCTTTCTTCTAAACCTGGGCAAATCTCAGCATTTTACTTGTTCTTAAAATTGACTGACTTATTCTTCGTCACTTTACATAAGGAGCACAAAAAGAGTAACGAATAATTAAGTAATGAATAATGAATGAGTTACTACTGCTCTAAGGCTGTATCAGAGGTAACCCACTGATCACGGAGGAAAATTTGCAACGATTTATCAAATTAGTATCCCCCAGTATCTTCTCTGATAACTAATCATTATCTACTATACAGTCCTGGACCCAGAGTGATCAAGGAGCAACCCATTAAGGATTTATTATCAAATCATTCCTCATCCATTCATCAGTAGCTGCTCATATCTTTGTGCAGTGTATTGTTAAATGTTCGAGATGTTCATCCTGTATGTGTGTGTGGATACCCAGAGGCAAAGCAGTGTCATAGAAAAACATTAATGAAACAAGAAGTAATTAGGAACTTAAGAATAGTTGTTGTGTGCTCATTTTTTTCCCTAGGATTTATGTAAAAGATGATTTAGCAATGTTTCCAGAAAGCGCTGCAGTTTTTCAGCTTGAAAATAAGAAGTAATGAGGAGTAAAGACAAATGACAACCTGTAAAGTATATAAAATAAAGGCAATTATCTAGTGCTTAACCCTCTTCAAATGATTGAAGTCCAAAACAACCGAAATTTAGACTTGGCAGACAACAATACTTTGGCAGTTACAATACATACCATGCCTTCATTCGGAGTTAACAATGCACAATGGTCACATTACAGTCATCCTAAAACTATTCGACAACCTTCATTGTTCCAAAGTACACTATGGCCATTTGTTAATAAGACAAATTGTTTAGCAGCACTGCAGCACACACTTGCGTGTCTTCGGAGGTATCTCTTGTACTTGAATTTTACACTGATGCAGCAGCCCTAATCAATCAGTTTTACGGTGGTGTATGAGCCACTGTTCAGGGTTCTTCTACTCCATTCATTTTATCCAAACCGTGTTGGAGTTTTCTGAGGAATACCTGGCAGCGTCTCTGTCCTTCAGGAGAAGGTACAGTAAAGCCTGCTGTGTTCTGCTCGTCTCACAGTGATTCAACTTAATAATGGAGTTGGCGGTGGTCGTTACTACAAGGACACAACCTGCTTGGTCTCGGGGCTCTGTGGATTTGTCAGGGGTTAATGTGAGGCATTGATTTCATGTTTCAGTTGACTGTGGGGGAGGTCTGTGGAGAATCCACAGCTTCTCAACTACTGCTATGTTCCAAGTGAAGCGAGGGAAAATGTGCACTGTTGTCTACTGTATGTTAATTATAATGGCCATAGAAAGTCCTCATACTCTTGGCTGAGAAAGCTGCTGATTAGATGAGGCACCAGAAAGCACATAAGGTAAGGCTCCTACATGGAGATAACTAAATTAAAAAGTAAACATCACCGCAGGCCAAAAGTGGAATAACGACAGCGAGTGTGCACTCAAAACAGAGCCAATTTGGTGTGCTTTTAATATGTTAACTATTCATCACACACTGCGTTAGACAGACTTTGATTCTGATGGTCGCAAACCAATGCCAAAACAACAGGGTTGAGGACACGCGGAGCTGCGCCTTACATAATGAAACAGCAAAGATTAACTTGTGCTGGGGGAGTTAATTAGCTTTAATTCCTCCAGCAGTACCTTTGCATTATCTCTAAATGCTGCAACAAAATGGAACTTTAAATTACCCTGTGCAATAGAATAATTAATGGGATTCATGAATGCCTCCTTTTCAAAATTGTATTTTTATTTTCAGTCCCTTCAATAACAGTTGAAAGTGCACATTTATTTCACCTATAGCACATTGCTGAATTACATTTCTCCTGTTCATACACCTAAATGAGCAAATTGTGATGAGGACTTGGAATAAAACTGGGAGATGCTATTCTAGAGAGTTCAAATGTCTAACATCTGCTGAGGCTGACAGTTTCTATCCATTACATGTTGAAGCAGTCTCGGCATGTCATAAATTTACAATGTCTGCTGCTTCTGCTCCTCCTCTATTATTAGTAATAAATGTCTGAATGTACTATTCATTGCCACGGTTCAAATAGACAGAGGATGGCAACTGTCAGAGTAGTTACTATGTGCGCATGCATATCTGAGTGTTTATGGTGCCAAGCGTGTGCATACTGTGTGATTTTATTTACTTTAGTTTTCAGGGAATGCCCATTTGATTTAGCGTTTGGAGGATCACAGCAGTTGGAAAGAAATTAGTTTATTGCATGGCTTCGACGTCAAAAGATGCGGACGGAAAAGCAAAGGAAGAGAGGAACCAGGGTGGGAGAGGCAGCGAACGAGAGAGAAAGGGCGAGAAACTGGAGGAGACAGACGTAGAAAATCACTTAAGCATGGATGAATGCGGCTGGTACAGATGGCAGCCTGAGCGGAAAAGCCTTGAAATTTGAAACAGCAGCTTTAGAGCCTTTCTTCCTAAGAGATGGAGACAAGACGCTTGTGGATAGCACATTCTTTATGCTGTGGTATTTCCTCAAGGAAACACCTGCTTTCAACATCTTTCTGCTGATTCTTGGGATTCCTTTCCCTGCTCTCTGAAGAGGGGCCTGTAGTAAACATTAACTATGGGTGTGATGGTTAATATTTAATAGCGCAAACCCTTTGCAGGGCAATATTAACAGTGTCTAACAGTGGAGGGATGACGTTGCATTGGTTTAAGCAGGTATTTAACACTATCTGTGTTTCAATGGCGGCATTTACCTTTAAAATAATAAGATCCACAGTCTCTACGGCAAAATGAATTGATTACTTTGCGACACTAATGTTATTCACTTCACAGCATTTGTTTTAGATGACTATCATACATGATAGGTGCTGCTCTTGGGATACTAATGCGATGCTTTCGTTCACACCACGGGAAGAGACACATGAGCACAGGGTGAGACTGGGCCATCATCAGGCTGAATTTATTGTATTTACTGTGAAGCAGGACTTACAGCAGCTGTCACAGAACTGAAAGCAATTCCATTAAAAAAAAAAGAGAAGAAACAAGAGGGTAAGTGTTGGAAATAACAACGCTGCCAAAGTGTTTATTAAACTGAAACACGGATGTTAGATGATAAGTCCCTCTCTTTAAAATCTTTTGGACTCATTATTCCCAAAATGTAGATTTAATAATGTTCACTTTCTGTTCTTCTAAGTGCAGTGGAAATCCGTTTTTTAAATCCATAAAATTTTGCACAGTGACCCAAAGATGTTTTGTTGAGTCAAAGAGCTTTGTTTGTCTAAGTGCAAAATGGCAGAAGCCCAAATTGCAGGAGCATTTTTGCACTTTTGCCTGTATGTTGGTTTCAAGGCTCTCTGGGGAGAAGAGAGTTACACCTGTGCTTGTGTTTATGCAGATTAGTAACTGCAGCAGAGTTTTGTTATTCATTTTGGCACACATTTCCATCGGGTTCAGACCACTTTAGTGAAAAGGTGACAGCCTAGATGGAAGAGTCACACTGACATCCTCAAAATCACAAACCTTTTTCTTTGGTTGAATTTTGCAGCTTCTTTTAATTGAAAGTTTTCAAGTTCATATTTAAATGCACATCAAAACACCCTGTCAGGGTTTCTCTGCAGCAAGTTCGAATAACAGTTAATCTTCTACTACAGCTTCACCTTCACCTTCGATTTGATTAACTTTCTGTAAAAATGTTCCATCTTAAAGTCAGAAATAAATCTTTTTTTTGTTCCCCCTGTTAAATGCACACAATAAAAATACTGAGGGACTTTATCCTTCAGCAGTAAATAAGAAAATAAGAAGCTAACACGTTTGTGTGGGCATGTACAACTTGTCCTTTTCTAGTGCGGCGTTCTGCAACAGCTGCCGCCAACTCTCCTGCAGCAGTTTGAAAATACTGGAGGTCGTTGGTTGGTTCCTCCCTTTCCACTATGTACGTATAATGGCAACCATAGAGGGTGGAAAGAGTCCAACATTTCATAATTAATTTGTGGACTGTATTGACTACACTACACAGGTTCTAGTAGTGCACTGCATATTTCCATACTTGACAGTGTGAACTCACTAATGCACTCAAAATACAGTAGTACCCGTTATCAAGTTAGTATGAGATTTGAGACGCAGCCCAAGTTTCCCAGTAAGCCATGACGGTGAAGTAACATGCACAAAAGCAGGACTCCCTTAAGTATCACACAGCCATTATCAATTC
Source organism: Embiotoca jacksoni (assembly GCF_022577435.1). Classification (NCBI taxonomy): domain Eukaryota; kingdom Metazoa; phylum Chordata; class Actinopteri; family Embiotocidae; genus Embiotoca; species Embiotoca jacksoni. Next base: position 6,899,204 of record NW_027185340.1, read on the forward strand.
ACTCGTGCTTTTTCTACAAAGAAAAGTCAAAATGGCTGCTGTAAAAAAAGGTCCATTGCCCTCCAAAGTAGGCTAGGACTGCCTCGAAGACAGCGGGGGGAGAGGGATGGGGGTCACAAGTTCAACGAAAGCGTGCATGATTTAGACAGGGGGGACCCATGAACTAAAAACTCAGCATCTGGCTGTAAAATATTAAGTATACTACCTTCTGTTTTTGGTGAATAGAGTCCAAGTTAATAGACAGAAACTTCAGCATTTAAAGCTTTGCAAATCATAATGAGTACAGGAGATGTCCTTAAGGAAACATTGTGAACTCTACATAGTCACACAGCATTTATAGTATTTATTTTTGAAAATATTATAAGTTTTCAGTTTATGGAGTCATGTAAACTGCCCTTTCTGATTTCCCAGTAATTGTAGCGCTGTCATTAGTTTGCATATTTAAACATGACAAAGTGATGCAAAGAAAAAAAGAATGTAATTTGTGATTATCAGATTCTTTACGATGAATGTTAACAAATAAGGATGGAATTTAGGAGAGCATTATCTACCCTTGTAAACCTACTTGAATGCAGTACATTCATTTTGTGAGAAGCTGGCTTGGACATCCCTCCTGGCCCCTGAGGGAACTGTCTGCTGCTTTTTAGAAAGGAATGAGAGGAGCCGACAAGCTTGACTATTATTCAAACCAACGTACCACCTGCTGATTAAGTCCCCGTCCATTTAATGTGTTTAATGTATTAATGCTACTCTAGACCCTTTGCAGTTTTTTTCTATACTGCACCCATGACAAAGCTTTCACCTCTGCTCACTAAAACTGCAAAAATGAGCTTCCACGCCGTCAGCTGCTCCGTTTTGTACAAACATTTGTGCCTAGTTTTATGAAAATTTAGCCAGAATCGTCTTAACCTGCTGTCTGCTGATGAGACGTTGTCACTAGAGTCATTCACCTTAGACAGAAGGACAAATTAAGCATTAACACACGGTCACACACTGGCATAGATGGGTTGACGACTGCAGAGATAATCAATAAGGCAGGGGTGTTATGACATCACCCGTTGCTAGGGTAACCGAGTCCCCAGAGCAGATGGTGGTATGTTGTATGCGAAGCAGGAAGAGCTCTCTGTGTGTGTGTGTGTGTGTGTGTGTGTGTGGATGGGGGGGGGGGGGGGGGGGGGGCATAAGAAGTGACAGTGATGTGACATGGACAACAGATCAGATGACGCCGTCAGTCGAGTAGCTGTCTTGTAAATTCACGTTCGGCACTATTTATTGCCCCTAATTCCACTCAGTGAGTCATCTAAAGATAAAAGGCAGCCACATGCACATTATGGATATGTTTGTTGGTGTTATTTAGTGGCACTAAACTCAAAATTTACCCTGCAGGGCAACAAATAGAGAAAGCACTCGGAGTGAATAATGATTGTGCAAAAAGGATATACCCAGCTCATTAAAAACAGGGGAGAGGAGAAGAGAGGAACAGTCAGTGTGCTATGGTTGAACCATCTGTCTTTGTTGAGCTGGGAAATTCCCTTTGTGTAATTATTTTTTTTTTTGGTGGGCAGGTTACCTGTTTGTAGACCTTCTGGGTGTCTTTTGTCTGCAGTGAATAGAGACATTTTTTTTTTTTAAAAGGTGACCAAACTGTGTTTCTTAAAAAAGATAGACAAGTACATAGAAAGGTTGAATTGTACCATCAGTAACATGCTGATGTGAAATTACTATTACAAAAACATGGCTCGATTACTGTGTATCTTTAAGAACATTTAATGAAAGCAATATCCGCAAAGTTAGTTTGTACATATAACAACAATGTATAATACCAGGCCGGAGTGCAGTGATGAGCATTTCAAGACCTTTTTGCAACACTTTACTCTCTTTAGTACTCCGGTTCAGCATTTACAAGCAATATGTAAACATTTAATAAATTGTTTTTACCACCGCCCACTTACTGTTCGCAGCTTCTGTTTTGGCTGTGATTATAGTCTGGAAACCTTGTGCCAGTCTGAAGGGCGGACCCATCAGTGACCAGTGGGAGGGGGCTAAGTCTGATGTAACTTAAGTGAAGTGTTTTATTCAAAAAGTCCAAACGAAACAATGCGACAGAGGTAGAGATAGATGAATTGATACGAACAGTTGATAGAAATAATGAGGGACTGAAGCTGGAGCAAGGACAATACCTTTATTGCTTCATTCTGCTCACATTGGTGCAGGGTCTCCGTTGTTTACAGTGAGTTTCTAAGCATAGCATATGTTATATTGTGACGAGTGCTGATTGGTTAAAGGCTGAGGTCGACGCCCACTAGGATACAACAAGTGGAAACAATCCCCAACGGAGTGCAGCCAGAAACTATTGATTTAAAGGGAATTTGGGCATTTAGGCAGATTCAGTGTTTAGTTTTTTTTTTTCTTCTTATGCACTATAACACTTCCTGTGAACTCAAAAAAAGTAGAGGCCCACAGAAAAATGCATGACAATACCATTTACTCTTCATTACTAAGCAATTAAAAAAAATTTCTACCTGCATACAGCTCGGTTTTAGTTGATTATATACCGTTCATCAAAAGTTTGCATTCTTTGTATAAATATTAAATGGGGGAACTTTGAAGTATTACCAATATTTTTCCCCTAGTCTGCAGATACTACCCATGTGTGGCCTACACTATGCCTATAATTAATACAACTCTGAGAATCCTGGTAAGATAATCAATGGACAGGGATGCGGCACACCTCCAATGATAGTTCCGAACAGATGATGTTTTTCTAATGAGCTTCACCATTAGCGAGCGTGCTCACTCAGTAACCTCCCCTGTGGCCCTCTTCACTGGCAGCTCGCTGATTGAAGTGGGATAGCAGCATCTTGAGGTGTGTGCGTGTACGTGGAGGTGGGTGTTCATTATAGTCATGGATTTATGTATGAGATTTTGTGGCTTGAGGGAACGCCGTCAGGCAGATTAAATCTAGTTTAAATGTCAGTCACTGCACACATCTACAGTAGGTATGCAAATCAGGGTTGTAAATTGCAGATTGAATAGAAAAAAGTTTTAAAAAAAAAAATCGTACAGGAAAAGCAAGATTATGCTACTGAGCAACTATTAAAAACACAACTCTGCTATGAAACGCTGCTCGGATGTGAGGAAAAACCTCTCTGTCTTTGTAGGTCAGTGCCGGTGTGGACAGTGTACGTGCCACCCACCTGGGGACAGTCGTGTTCATGGTAAAAACTGTGAGTGTGATGACCGTCAGTGCGAGGACATCAGTGGAGAGGTCTGTGGAGGTGAGAGAACACACACACACACACACACACACACACACACACACACACACACCTTGACAATTAAGGCAAGCTGCATCAATAACAGGGATTTGACAGAACATGGCAATGTACAAGTCTGTTTTAACATTATAAGTCCAGTTGTAGAGAAGAGAAGTAGAGATTAATTTCAAGCATCAACTGTAGAATGAGTGAAAAACACTGTTCAACGACAAACACGCACTCAAGAACAGGTGGCAACAAGTGAATACAGAGAAGACAGATTGCTGAATCTAACTTGTACTCGCACATGAGGTGAGGAACAGTTGGATCACTTCCAAACTTATAAAATAAAAACAAAACTAATACTCAGAGGAATCAAATCACGGCACTTGGAATTCTGTTGCCTGCGATGCTACAGATTATGCTTTACAGAGACCTGAGCAGCTGTATGGTATGTGCACACACACTCACACTCACACTCGCCCACTTTGAAACTATGCCAACACTGTGCACGTGTGTGCGCGTGCGTGCGTGCATGTGTGTGTGAATTTGGAGATCAATACAGTGTGATCCTATCTGCTCTCATTGATATCCACGAGCACAACCCTTTAAACTCGCCGAGCTCAGTTTGGGAGAAATGGCTCGACGCCTTTGAAGCTTCTGTTTGAGGTTTTGGAAAGTTTGTGCTCTTAATTCGAGCCATTTAGGCACAGCCACTGTAATGGAAAGATCCCAGTGAAGCATTAGAGGCTCAATTGAAATTGATATTTCCCATCGCAGAAGCTGCCAGAAAGAGAGCGAGAACAAAGGAAGTCAGATGAAGGAAGCATGCGATAAAGGACTGTAGTGCAGAAAACTGATAATTGCCGAGTTCCCTGTTTGATTTGAGTTCAGTGCACAGTATCTTCTGGACACGTGCACCAATCTGACATCAGCTCTTCCGTTTTCCTGTACTTTAAGCGCTGGAAAAGTGATAAACCATGACACACAGCTCTCCAAGGAAGTGCAGATTTTGACATTCCTCTTTAACAGCAGTGAGGATTGTTTTCACCACGGATGTATCAAACAGGGAAGGAGCTTAGTGAAACTCGGTTCAGTGTTCAGTCGCTGTTGTCAGAGACATTTGCTGCCACGCTTAAAATCGCAAACTATTTTTCTCTATTCTTAAATTGACATGTGAACTGTCGATCTGATTACCAAACAGATATGCATGCGTACGTGGCCCCATTGATGTTCCAGCAGGCTGTGCCGTTTTGTATCAGTGGTGCATTGCAGCATCTGAGGGTACATTTCTCTTTTAAAGGGGATGCAGTATTTATGTGAATGGATTACTGGCACTCATTGTGTGCTGGGCTGTCCAGAGACAATCCTTCACGAGGCTTCCGGGGAGAGCCTGCCTGAGCACCAAACACCAACGCTGTTACACACACACACAAACAGTACACCCACCCACCCACAAATGCACACGCACACGCTGTGAGGCTGATAATTAAGCCTGTGTACTCACAGGCCTGTGGAAGTTATTGGGTGATTTGAGAAGCTGAGAGGCCCTCTAAAGCAAAGGTACCCAGAGTGACAGGAGGGGATCAAACAGAGACGGGCTTCATGGTGAGGGGGTTGTGAGAAAACTTCCAAAGCCACGGTGCCGTCAGCGCCTCTGGATGTTTGGGCCTCGCTGCACACAACAGAGAAGAGACAAGTGCATATAATTCAGTCCTTCAGTGTTAACAAGCTTGTCAGTCAGCTCAGGCCACACTCGGCTCTTCTAACACAAAGAAGGCGAGAGAGCTGGCAAAACAGCCGCACTGCAATTAAGTTGAGTGCTCTTTTCTTCAGCTCTCCCGAGGCACCTTTATAATATGTTGAAACCGGGTTTCACATGGGAAAGACGGTAGGGATAGAAAGTCCCATGTCGATGAAATGTGTGTTTTGTCATAACTGTGCATATAGATGGTTAAATAACTGCAGAACTGGATTTTTGAGGGTTAAAAAATAATGTGCATTAACAATATAGCACAGTAGAAATTAGGGTTTAACTTTGGACCTGAGGTTTCAATGTCCGCTTGCTTTCTCAGGTATTTGTGTATTTTTAAGTACAAATTATCAGACCTTTTGAAAATGTCCCAGACATAATTATGACTTCAATTGTGACATGAGCAGTATTAAAAAGTCAGAAACAAAAAAAAAAGTCATTATCTTAACCCCCACAGGACATGAGCCAGGTTGCAGACTGCAGGTATTCAAGAATCCGCTCTGCTTTCTCCAAGACTTTAAGTGATTTCCACTTAACACCTGCGTTACTGCTTACGTTAATGACGGCTTTCCTCCCATGCAGACGCGCAGTGGTCGCACCACGCTTAATACCCAGACCTTGGAACCAGGTTGCCGAAACTTAGTGCAGCCATTGTTAATGTTATTCATTTCACTTCTCTCACGCGCTTTCTGTTATTTCTTAAATGTCTGCTGTGAAAGTTAAATGAAAGCTGCTGGATACCTGGTGTGACCAGTCCTGAAGATGCTTTACAGGAGCTGCTGCCCTATTCAGGGGTTCGTCCTTGATCATGGGTCCGGGCTGGACCTGCTCGTCCTGCCCAGGCTACAGATGAGAAATAAGGTTGTGTTAGAGCAGTATTTGTGAAAAATGATATGACAAATTTTGTAACACCCAAGTATAATTCACATCAACACATGACGTCTTGTTAGCCAGTGACGGACATATTCCGCCTAAAAAGCGCAAAATTACTCGGAAACGTAGTGCAAAACCTCTCTCTCTCTCTCTCTCTCTCTCTCTTTATTTCAGTCCAGCAAATTGTTTGTTAAGTTGATACACCGTCACGCTCTTGGTAAAACGATTCCTGAAAATAGCTGCTCTCTATTAGAAACAGGATGAAACTGTGTTCTCTCGTTTACGTTGAAATAGATGAGTGACGAGGTAAACGTTTATTTTTTTTGCTGCGACAACAACGCTAACAGATGGGAAGCTTTAGATCTTCCCCCTGCTTCCTTATACTCCCCAGCTCCAGTGTTTCTCTGTGGTTATGAACTCTTCACCTCTGACAGACTCACCCTGCACACAGTCCAGATATTTACTGGGTTAAACGCCAGTCTTCACCTTCACCATCACCATCACCTCCAGCACCAGGAGGTGAGCTGGGGAAGGGATAGAAAGACAGTGTGGATATATATTATCTATAGCTGTAGAAAGAGAGTTTAATATTGTTGGAGTTGTGTTCTTTTGTTACTGAGGGCTTTGTTTCTTCCTCGCCCATTTTCTCAACAAAACTTCAGCATCTAACTCAGTTTAAAAGCACAGTTCAATATTGTGGGATATAACCTCATTTGTGTATTTCTGACTGAGAAGTCAGATGATTTTTTTTTTTCCATCTTGCTCGACCTCTAAAGCTGACAAATTAGCACATTATTTCTTGTTTAATCTGCACACAAAAAAAACGATAAAGCAAACGTGTTTAGATTTTTTTTTTTTTTTTTTTTTTTTTTTTTTTTTTTTTTACTGGCCAGGTGCAATTAACTTCTGGAGACTCTGCTGGTTGCCTGGTAACCTCGGTGGCAAAATGACTCCAGGTTCATCTCTGTTAATTAGAAAGCTTTAAGAGGTATTAGTGAAAGGATTTATTTATTTATTCATTTTACCTGGGACAGAGCCGTCAAACTTATTCCCCACCGCTACCACGAGCGACAGCACCCGGACGCACCACAGGAGGCGGAAGCTGAAACAAGCTGCGAGCTTTACGTACTTCTACAACTTTACTCACGTACTTCGGCCAAATTCAGGATAACAAGAAACACAGGAAGCCGGACTAAAACTCAGAAACGTGCAAGAGAGTAATAAGATGGAAAGCAATGAACTCACGTAGACGAAAAACGCCAGCTGAAGAGAAGATAGACAGGAGGGGGGGGGGCTGATTGGCCGACGAGAAGTGGCGGGGAAACATACACAAAAGCAGGAAGTAAACAAACATGTAGGATGCGTGATTACGAAATAAAACAGAAAATATACCAACTACAAAGACGGAACCATGACAGTGCATATAGCATCATATCTAATGCACAGACATGAGAGTGGGTTTTGTTCATTTCATCTTTAAAAAAAAATGAGTCAGCATCTATTTAATCTTTAAAAACGTTAATACGTCTTCTTCATATACTAGCTGCTTATCTTATTATACAAAGATGAAACAGAGAAATTAACGGATTGAATTAATTAACTTTTCTTTAAAATATGGTGATATTGCATGGGAATACTGAGTGCACCTTACACACCAGCACTACATATCATGCACTATTCTTTTAATTAATGCATATGTATGCATAAACTGAATAGCCATAACACTGAAAGATAAAGTATTTAGTGTAATAACCTACAACAGCCCTGCAATAAATCCCCTCTTCATAAGGATTTTATAGGTATTCTTAATATTTAATTTGTGATGGCAAAATATTAGGAACACCTCTCAGTATATGTCAGTGTACTTGAACAGCACCACAAATTACAGACTCCAAAACGATCATTTAAATCAATCCACACCTTTCTCAATCAGATTCAATAAAAACTGAACATCTTAAATGGGGGATTTAATACTGGCCGGACGTATTTCACCCATCAATGGTTTTAATGTTATAGCTTCTCTATGTGTGAGTTTTGAATGTCTGATTTTAAGAGGCATTGAGGCTTAAAACTGAATCTAATGGGTTTTATTAGATCAATGCATCTCTCCATCAACAATTTCCAGCAGCATCTTATGGATTTTCAATGTTGAAAATGATGGGAAAATGCTCTGCTCATTACCACCCCCTTCAACCTGGCATCTGTTAGCAGATATGAAAATAAAGGAATCAATCAATGATGCAACATGACATGATTTATATTGACACGAGCACACTGACACAGGGGTCCTGTTGGAGATGAAGGAGTGCATAATTGTTATAGCGCTTGTCAAAATCTCACAATGCTAACAGCTATTAAGACATCCCAATTCTCAACTGCCTTTTTCAACCAATTAAATGTCCCTGGTTTATTTTGTGTGTGTGTGTGTGTGTGTGTGTGTGTGTGTGTGTGTGTGTGTGTGTGTGTGTGTGTGTGTGTGTGTGTGTGTGTGTGTGTGAGAGAGAGAGAGAGAGGGTGTATGTGGTTGTGTGTTTAAGTGTGCCATTGCCATTCATTGTTTTTCATCTTTCTCTGAAGCACTGGAGATTTTTTTAAGGACCAGGACAAGACCAGTGATGACAGTTCCTTTCATGTCCCCAGGGGAAATACAATAAGCTCGCTGCGCCTCTCTCATCTCCCTGCCGCTCCGCCGTCGTTGTAGTGCCTATTAGTGTCAAGGTTCGATGTCTGCACTGTCAACTTTCTGTATTTATACGCTTTATTGCTATCTTTGCTCTCTCCGGCGGCATTTCTCTTGATTTCTGCTATCTGTGAATGCTTTGCTTTTTAACTTTTTTTTTTTTTTTTTTTTTTTCTAAAATGTGCGGTGTTTTCTCATGGCCGTGCTCCATATTCTGTCTCCTTTAAATGAAGGCCCTTCTGCCCTCCACCGCCAGGTCACGGTTACTGTTCATGTGGACGGTGCATCTGTGAGGAGGGTTGGTTCGGGAAGCTGTGCCAGTTCGCCAGGTCTTGTGACATGAGAGATGACCAGAGCAAGGAGCTGTGTGAGACCTCAGATGGAGTCATGTGCAGTGGAAAAGGTGAATGAGATGCTTTTATTTAATTTTTTATTGTTTTTAGTTTACTCACCGCCGCTGAGGAAAAGGTTTCATAAAAGTAAATATTCAAGTTTCTAAAAAGAGTGTCAACAATTTATGAATTAATGTTTTAGTAAACGGTTTAGCACACACATGCATACAGTAATGTACACAGCATATAGACACAAAACATAGCTATTTATCTTTTCGGAGAATGCACATTGTAATTTTGCATAAATGCAAAAGCCCTTGAAAGAACCTGTATGCAGGAAAAGAGAGTTTCAAATAGGATGGATGATTTCTGAAACTTCCAGCAGAAACCACTTTCAAAAAATGTTGATATTAAAATTACAACCTCTGAGATGTGTATTTAATTCTCTTTGGTGGCACATACAGTGATAAGAGGTAGGGGCAGCTGTGTGTCAGCATCACCTGTGTGACGCCGGACAGCGAGCCTGTTGAGTTAGCTCCGCCTACCAGAGGCCTTCATCAGCAGGTCACAGGCTCGATCACTGCTGCGTTACCTCATTCAGCGATACATAGTGACTGAACAGACCTTTATTTGGATGAAAATCTTCAAGATTACTACCAGCCATTATTGAGAGCCAACTTTCCCCCATTAGAAACTAACAGTGCTCTCCACATTTAAGATGGTAATTGCAGGACATTATAAGAAAGGGAACAGCAGTATAGAAGTCAACAAGGCACTTTAATAATAGGCGATTTTGCATTATGATTAGATTTAAAAGTTCTTTCTAGAGGTTTTCTGACCACTTTTATGTATTTTTATCATCAGTGTGATTGAACCTTCCAATTTCTCATGACATCCATCCAACCATCGTAACAAATTTCACACCACAATTTTTGTTTCACAGTTCTTTCTTTCTTTTATATTGTTGAAAATTGTTAAAATTGTTGAAAAATTACCTCAGTGAAATACATCTTAGTAAATCTCAGTTCAATAAAGTCTGCTTTATTTTCTATTTTTTTTACTAAATAAGGTCACTTTATGTTTAATGTCAGAAGAACTTCTATTTTAGATTTTGCCCCACGAATCCTCACGTTCTTCTTAATAAACCCACACAGCTTCTCTTCAATCAGTGTGAACATTACTTCATACTCGTCAAACAAGCCTCAGGAGCATTAACCGGGTCACTATATTGACCCTCTCTTAACGTTCTCCTTATTGTATGCACGTACTCCATTTGTTCTGTCCGTGTCATCACAAGTGTATTTCTTTTCTGAAGGAAATGTAGTCGATGTTACTGATTACAATCTGTCTTTTGAAATTTGCTGCAACAAGTAAAAAAATTTAAAAAAAAAAAAACATGATTATGATTACCATTATAATATTGAAACATATTCACAAAATTATAGAACAGCTCAATCAAACTGTCTATATGAAGGTCGGGCCTTATCTTATCTTACATTCACTGTCGATAAAATTTCAGATTGTCTGTGCTGAGTTTTTAGTACCGAGTGATTAAACTAAAAGCAATACTTTGCAACAGATCTGACACGATTAACATCAAATGTTCACACTGAACCCGTCTGTCGTTCTGTCACAGGTTAATGCCTTGTTCTTAATTAAAATAATAATTTGGACAATATTGACTTTGAGCATCAAAGATATGCTGTTATCTTTTTCCCCTGACACAATTTGACATGAATGTATTACACAAAAATTTGTTTCATACCACAACTGTACAGAAGCTGTACATCATTTTATTGGAATACACACTGTGTCATATTCAAGTAATTCAATACAAAATTCAGGACGACTCATGGAACAGAATAAATGGGGAATTGTTATTATTCACATCATGCGTTGTGCAGAAAGGCCAAATATTTAATGGCTCCAGCTTTTTCAATGATAATTTTGCTGATTTATTTAGGTTCATGTAATTGCTTCGTGATGATGTTCATGTAACAATCAACAACTTAAAAGTGTCATATTAGAAACAACTCACCTCTTTTCTGACGTTATAGACTAAACAATTAAAGTATTTATAGAAATTTGAATTGACATAATAACAAAATAATCATCAGTTGCAGCAGGTGCAGCTGTCAGCTTTGTCCTGTATGTTTATAATGAAGCTCTCTACATTGTCACTTCACTGTATGTGTCATTAGGTGGCAAATGAAAGCACACAACAGGATTCCTCCTCCGTTGTGTAGCAGTGAATCCACAAAAATCGAGCAGCTGCAGCGAGTCCAGGGCGTGAAAATGAAGATGAGCATGTTCATTCTCCATGCTCCACTACATTCAGACAGCAGAACTATCTCCCCTCATCTCATCCCCTTGTCTCACCTCTCTCCTCCATCGTCTCGCCATCTTCTCGTTCCGTCTGCCCCCACTTCTCATCGTGGGCGCCTGCAACCCGGGGTTTGACGAGAGAAATTGGGGAGATTGAAAACGTAGTTGCTGGACCTCTGGGTGTGAGCTTTGTAAAAGTGAAGCAGACAGCAGTAGATTTGTTTCTCTCTACCAACCCTTAATACCTTATTATCCTGCTGCTGCCCTTGAGAGTGAGAGAGAGGGGAAGAGAGAGGAAGGAAGAGAGAGCGAGAGAGAGAGAGAGAGAGGAATAGACGCTGATGGGGAAGAGAGGAAAGTTGAAGTGTGGGTGGGTTGGCATCCTGGTGGTAAAAGTATATTAGTAGCTGTTTCCCCAGGGAACATCTCATATCCATTCTGCCCAACACCATCAATCTCCTGTGTAAAAGAAACAATTTACAGGAAATAATACAAACAACATTTACAAAACAAAGACATGGGGGTGGGATTGAAAAAAAAAAAAAAAATACACTGTCAAAGTCTCAGCTTGGATAAAAACTGATGTTAATTAACAGTTCTGTGTGTGTGTGTTTGTGTGTGTGTGTGTGTGTGTGTGTGTGTGTGTGTGTGTGTGTGTGTGTGTGTGTGTGTGTGTGTGTGTGTGTGTGTGTGTTTTTTACAGGGTCCTGTCACTGTGGCCAGTGTATCTGCTCACCCCAAGACTGGTGGGTGTCTGGAGAGTACTGCGAGTGTGACGACCGGGAGTGTGATAAACATGACGGCCTCATCTGCACAGGTAAGGGCATACGCACAGTCACGAGATATTTTCCAGAAAAAAAGGGACCCAATCCAAACAGACACGATGATGATTAACGTGATATGACGTTGACCTGAGACGGTCCTTTATAGAGAGAGCGCACCAACACATTAGCTGGTGGTGCACAAAAGAAAAGAGCAGCAGTATAATAATACTGTCGAGGAAAAAATTTAGTCATAGAAACTAAAATAAACAAAAACAAAAAAAAACTTTTACAAATGTTGACAATTCATTTTTCATCTCAATAAAACTACAATAAATTAAATACAATTTTCTCACCAATTTCATATATCTTGGACTAAAATTCCTACAATTTCTCATCATATAATTGCTGTGGTGACGCATACATTTTCAGTGAGGATCAGAGCAAATTAATTCAATTTCAAAGTATATTACATTGAGCTTTAAGTTTAGTAGAGTTCAACTCTATCCTGATAATTCAATTCAAAGTGCTATTCAGATTCAGTTTTTCAATTAGGTTATTCAAGTTAAGCAATACAAATGTGAATGACTCGTATTCAGTTTCCGGTACATATATCTGCCCATAAAGAAAAAAAGTAGAATTAATAGAGACCAGACGTACCTCTATATAGCCATTTATCCACAGGAGCTGCAGTCTCCCCACTGATAATGGAAAGCTCAATACACGCATAATTATTTTTGCCCCGGGGCCAGTCAAAGTCTGGATAGCTGTTCACAAGCGTTTCTCATCATGACTTCATGACTTCAAATGTCAGCCTTAATGTCATTCAAATAAGCATCAGTGGTTCCAGATGCAGACCAGCGTTTCTTTACAATGGACAAAAACACGGCGCAAACAAAGAAAATGTATTTCAACATCTGTTAAATGTTCCAGACGACCAATACCGAACTGGAGTGTATTTGTAAAAACCACCATATGCGGGAAGATTATTTTAATGGGATGGTGTGTTTCACGTGAAAAAGCCATTGCAGAAAAGGATTGAAAATTCAGATTTAAAAAAAAAAAAATATATATATATATATATATATATATACATATATATATATATCTCTGTTTCTTTTTGTCAGATAGCAGAGATTGAGTCTTCTTTACCCTCCATTGTGATGTTAAAAAGATTATGTTCGGCAAGTTTCCCAATAAATTACTCTGCATCTGGAGATTTCATGGACCCTCGAAAGCTGTAAATTCTCATTACGCATACAACTGATGAGTGATGTGGAAAATTTAGCATATTAGGAATGCTTGCTGGTTAATTTTATGCACTGAATGGGATCATTTCAGAACCCCTTTCAGCAAAGAGACAAAAAGGTCTGTCAAAGTGCCTGCAACACCGGTAAACACATAAAAACAGATAGATTACAACATTTTGTCACCATGCAACACGGTCTATTCATGATTTATCAGCGGCATATTCATGAGTTTGCAGAAATTACTCAAGGTTTCAGTTCACAGGTGATCCATCAAACCTTTTTATAATGAACTAAAATGTTTATGTATCATCAATATAATTACAAAACTGGTTTGAGTAAATTCATAATGAATCTGAGCAATGATTCTCTAAACGCTAAACTTTACAAACAGGAGCAGAAACCACCAACATAGAGCCTCAAACTCAATACTTGGGGTCCTATTCTTAATTTTTCTTAATATCAGGCAAGTCCCTTGAAAACATTAGTGAACTGATCCGACTAACAAGTATTATCTGTGAAGCCAAAGCCTATTATAGCTCCTTATTCTGTGCCATAGGGCTCCATTGTTATCAGATACCATCGAAACACATGCAGTAAACGAACGAAGATATGTTCCTTCACTATAAGTGAGCACACTGTCCTTCTTCCATAAATACTCACCAAATGGGTATTAACCTGATAATAGAAATAGTCCCCAACAAATACAGTTTAGGCCCGTCTGAGAAATATTTTTTTTAAATGACCTAAATTTCCCGACTGTTTTAAGGGAAAAGTTTTTACTTCTAAAGTGAGAGCAAATGGACTTGTGTCTGAGTGCCACACAAAGGGTAGGGAAGTTGGAAAGTATTGGTGGTTTTTTTTGTTTTCATGGACTATATTGACAAAAACAGCAGCATGAAATACCACCAGACTGATCTTTTAATAAGAGGAAAGGTCTGTCTCATCAGCAGATCATCAAGCAGGCTGTGGGACGCCCCGTGTTGACTCCTGCTCTGTCCCGTTTTGTGGCATTTTACTTACCTATCTCACTTTCCTCTAATCTTTTTCTTTTTCTAACCTCCTTCATCCTCTCTGTTGCCTCCATCAGCCCTTTTCTCTCCTTAGACTCCTCTCTCCTCTCCCACAGAGACATTTTGCAATAGATGTGTCTTTTCAGCTGTGTGGCAGGGGGCCAGACAGAGTCCCCTTCTTAACCCCACCATCTCTGGTCTGACAGGGAGCTTGTGGGCAGCTTGGGTGGTACCAGTTTAAAACTCCTACTGGGTGTATTTATACCTAATTAAAGGAATAAAAAAAAAAAAAAGTATTGTCTTGTGTCCTTCCTGTCTGAAAATCCCCAAACAGTCAATATAAACATGTAGATGACCTGACTCCTCTATGGGCTGTAGGAGACTCCAGTCTCTTAAATTTTAGTCCAATGTTTTCAATCCACCCCAAACTCCACCGGAGACTTTGCCATCCATATTTCCTATTTTGCTAATGAATATACAATTAATCAGGGTGTATTCCATCACTATCACAGGAAGTAGGAAGAAAAGGAAGACTGATTATGCTTTGTACAAATGAGTTGAATATCTAAAGTATAATTTTCTCCTCTGCTGTGTGGGCAAAATAAAGCGGCAAAAAAGAAAAAAAAAAAAAAAACTGTCCTGAGCGATGTAGTTGGCCTCCATCCCCGATCAGAGAGCTGCACCCGGGGAGGCAGGGTGTGAAAAGAGGAACCTTGTTAAAGGTCAGGCATGATGGCGCAGCTCTTTTAATTCACAGCTTTTCTTCTCACATCTTCTCCTAGGGAACGGGTTGTGCAATTGTGGCAACTGCGAGTGTTGGGACGGCTGGACGGGGAACGCTTGTGAAATCTGGGTGGGAGCGGAGTACTGAGGAGAGCACGGACACTGGGGTTAGACACTAGAGGCCTGGCTGCCCGCAACTCACCAGGAGCACTCACCGCCAGTCACGACCAAGCCGGAAAAAAAACAACCCAGACAGAGAGGAAACCACGGGCAGAGGAAAATAACTACAGATGGATGTAATTCTGCATATCACTAACAGCATTCTTTATTGTACCGGTTACAAATGGTCCTTATTAAAACTGGGTTTTTGTAGGTGCAAAAAAAAACAAAAAAAAACAACAACCATGTTTGTCTGTTTAAAACATATTACAATGTAAACATTTAAGTTTTCAAAGGTTTTTTTTATATTGTAGGAACTCTTACATATTTCCAATGGCTACATGTAACAGGATGCAGATACATTACAAATCCAAACGCTGGAAAGAGAAGAACATGTTGCATTGTCCAGATAACATTGTTGGAATATGTGTGAAAGATAATGTAGGTCTGTTTTTACCTGGTACTGAGTGGTGTGTCATTCCCAAACTGGACTGAAAGTTTACTCGACAGCTCAAGGCAGAGGTTACTCTTTGAGGTTTTTTTTATTTCCTTTTCATAATAAAACATTAAATGTGCCGCATGACACAACAATTTGCATGGAAAACAATGCAAAGACCTTAATCATACATGGTTACAAATTTTGTTATAACATGACATAACTCCAATGGGCATACTTGCAATGGTATATATATATATATATCTTTTTTTTTTTTTTTTTTTTTTGAAAATAAATCATTTCAATAGTGCCTACTGTTCTCCGCAAGGAAAATCAACCCAAACAATCAACCATGAAATCTGCACTCTCTTAATAGTGATAAGGTTCAATTCTAAGTGGAGGAAACGAAGAGAAGGGCATAAATAGTTCAGTTGTGGCATGCTGGATGTCCATGTCACTTCAACAGGTGGTATCACGGGATGAGAGCTGCGTTGACACACGAGCTCAGTCACCACTTGAAAAGAGGACCGATAAGAAGTCACAAAGGAAATTTAATGTAAATTCTACTTTGGCCTTTTTCATGCTTAAACTAGCCAACCCCTCTGTTTTTCTTTGTCCCATCAAAAATGACAGGTGCAATAATATACTGCACACTATATTGCATTAAGTATGTTACTGACATTACAGTACACCTTTATATAAATATTTTATTCAATATGTTGTATATGTGTATACAACAAACACAAACTGTATAGTGTAGACAAACTCGTTGCATATATGTAAAATTAGCGGTACATACCAACAGTTCTTGATAGACATAGCCTACTACATGCAGTTCATCGATGCCAACCTCTCCCCATGCAACAGATGGGACCGAACGTACAAAATAAAGAAGCAACAAAGAAAACCGAGTTGCTAGAAACCCATTTTGAAGGGGGGCGGAAGGGGAGGGGGGGGGGGAATCTGGGATCTGGAGACGACATCACACACGACCCGTAAACAAGAGAAATGAGGACAAGAAATTAAAATTAAAAATAAATTTAAAAAAAAACCCGGTGGCTACAGAGATCCAAACAGAGATGTACATTTACACACTGGTCATTTACAAAAATAAAGTCAGCCTTGGAGGAGCCAGTTAACTGGACTGCAGGGCTGGAGCAGTAAACCAGCCCAGCATGGAGAGTTTTGTTAAGGGTGGAGGATGACTGGCTGTAACGAGGGGCAGAACATCAGCCCCGAATACAACTACAATGGTTTCAACCTCCTGTCCGTGTGAGTGTCCATGTGTGTGTGTGTGCGTGTGTGTGTGTGTGTATAGTATAGTACGCCATTTTTGTTATAATATCAACAGCTTTGTACAGACAAATATTGACGCCTAATGAATGTGCTTTGAGGTGCTGTAATAAGAAATGGTCATGTATAATCCCAATAAACTGAGAAAATTATAGTCACCAAATCAATTTCTTAATATAGTTGCACTTTTGTAGCAGCATATAGCAGCAACAATCTACTTAATAGTCTAAATCTTATCTAACAAAACTATTAGGAAAAAAATCATTAAAGCAAGACAAACGTTATAAATGTATTGATCAGATAGAGCTTTGATAAACTACGAACAGTCATGATGAGAATGCGAAACAAAGTGCAGTGAGTAACCTTCGGATTAGCTGTGAGTGTGCCGTATAGCCTACAACATGCCGTTTCAACCCCCAGCACCGGACTTCAGCGCTCTTCTGTTTGCACAGAGTGAAGAACAATGCCCATACCTTGCTCCGTATAGAAAAGACATGCATGTGATTACTTCAAGGTATATGTACTTCTCCAAAATGACATCAGTCACGACCCTTCCCGGGGTCTGAACGGAGTTGATTCTTTCGGACAGAACAAACGCTATCACAGTGAAAGCTTCGATGAGTTGAATCAGAGTGAGAGTCGGATTTGTTTTCTTTCTTTTTTTCTTTTTTTTTAAAGAATCAGTTCTTATTGGGATGAAGAAAAATACTTTGGTCATTTCAGGATGAGTACATCTGAGTGTGGTTTTTCCATGAACAATGCTACGTGTCCTCTACATGGATGTATCGGGTGGGTGAGGCACCTTTGGCCCAGTGGGGACTGGGAACCTGTTTTTGCATGCCGGGAATCAAGGTCCAAACAGGCACATGATAGGCCAAGATGATCAGTACTGGACTCTGCATGCTGAGCTAGAAGACAAATCCTCTCATAATAATAATAATAATAATAATAATAATAATAATAATAATAATAATAATATCTAGTCATTTAAAAAGTTATGATTTTTAGTAGTCATTTTCCCCTAAATTTTATACAGTGAAAATGTTACAATATAAGCCGTCTCTTGTATAACTGCTGCAAGAAGAGAGAACACAATAATAACCTTGTCCATGCTTTAGTTTGCTGAACCAAATAGGGATGCAGCCAGTATAAATGTCACCTACTGGTTTTCAGCCATGTTGTTTTCTGGCTTTAAGTAGACACTGCCATAAAATGGCTGCCAGTGCTGCAGTTATAGACCATCTGGGTCAAAGCCACAAGCCTTGCCTCGTAGTCCAAAGAAGTGGGTAAGTGAGGGACAGAGGCCTACAAGGCCTAGTGATATTCCTAGAGCCCACGCTCTGAAATAAGATTAAAGAAAAATAGACTTCAGGTTTTCTATTTACCAGAGAAGGCGGACTGAACCGCTGGTGGGACTTAGATAGTGATATGTATACACCATTCCTTACAGCACTCTCCCACCCACGCGCACATCTGTTTATAAATGTGTGTGTGTGTGTGTGTGTGTGTGTGTGTGTGTGTGTGTGTGTGTGTGTGTGTGTGTGTGTGTGTGTGTGTGTGTGTGTGTGTGTGTGTGTGTGTGTGTGTGTATGTGTGTGTAGAGAGCTCCTCGCATTGATTGCAGTGGCGGTAATTAGCACTTCATCAACTATGATTGCAGGAGCTATCTGCCAGCCTCCAGTGTGTTTTTATCGGCTGTAAAAAAAAAGAAGAAAAAAAAGAAGGAAAAAAAGCAACGCCTCTGATTCTCCACACAAACGTTGTGTGTCTGTCTTTAAGTGTGTGCATGTTGTAGGCAAGAAGGATATTTGGACAGTTATTTTTCTGTGTGTATGTGTGTGTGTGTGTGTGTGTGTGTGTGTGTGTGTGTGTGTGTGTGTGTGTGTGTGTGTGTGTGTGTGTGTGTGTGTGTGTGTGTGTGTTTTTATGCCACATCTGTGTTAATGTGTTCCTTAGAAAATCACACAACTCCCTTGCAAAATGTTTTTATCTTTTCTAGGTTACTTGACAAAGAGAAAAGTGTGTGACTAGAGATAGAAAGAGAGGCAGAGGGGAACATACTGGTAAAAAATAGAGGACAACAGTCCAAATATTTACTCTATCTATACAGTCTCTATCCCAGAACATAGCTGGTGAACTGTGGTATAGAAAATAGATCTGAAGGTACACAGACTCTGCTGCAACAGGGCATTATAGAGGGGGAGGTTGTTTTTTTTTTTTTGGTTTTTTTTTTGGGGGGGGGGGGGGTGAACTGTCATCAAGCAAAGTACCACAGGCGTCAATGTGAAACACGCGTTATTCACATGAACTCTCACAGTTTCAGAGGAATCAAAAGGCATTCCATGATCAGAGGTCCTCTTCCCTCCTGTGCTGGACAATCTCAGCCACCTCCGAATCCATCCGCCCGTGTGGATGCAGCTGGAGGAAGGGAGTACGGGCGGAGAAAGGAGGAGGAAGAGGAGGAGGAGGAGGAGCAAGAGAAGAAAGGAAGGGAGGTTCGCCCGGATCAGATCCACAGAAGAAAGAGGGTCTGGAGTCTGTTTGGGGGGGAAAAAAGCCCTGCCTCCGTCACACCCTTCCCCCTCCACACACACACACACACACACACACACACACACACACACACACACACACACACACACACACTGGGCACTGGTCAGGTGTGGCTATGTGGCGGGTTTGTCGGGCTTGCTGACAGGTTTACCTCCGTTCATCACTGCCGGCTCACTTGTGCTTTTACTGGGAGGTACTGCCGCCTTGGGCACTGTCTCTCCAACATCATGCAACGATGGCTCTCTGTACATGGCAACTGGACGAGCAGACATGAAGGAAAGAAAGCAGAGATGAGGGAAAAAAATCTGTTAGAGAGAACATCTACCTTGCACTTTTTGAGTTTACCTGTCTGCAACTATTGAAGAAGCATCTATCCCCGAAGAATATCGCTCCCTTTTTTTACAAAAGTTTGTATGCAAATAATTCCTCAAAACCTGCATTGAAGAGCTGCTGCGATCCAGAGCTGGATAAAAGCTGAAAGCTGATACATTTTTTGATTAACTGGGCTATCCTGACACTTCTTTCTCCTGACTCGAAATCCAAGCACATGCTTTTTTTCTACTTTTTTTTTGGACAAAACCTCAAAAAGTGTCTCATTATCCCCCACTTTACAGACACTACACTACAGCTGTATCACTGTCTTGACAGGACACTTCAACTTGATTCTTCGCTCAAATGATGGGAAGCAATCAGGCTGGTGGCTGACGAGAGTGGCGGTGGCGTCTGCTGGACTATCAACATTTCATGCTGCACTTTCGTAGCCGCCTTGCCTCCTGCACCGCGTGCTTACATCAGCAAAACAGTGAATCAGCACGACCATTACAAAAATATGTCAAACATAGACATGTGTACAGTAGTTGCACCATTTCTAAGTAAAGAATCCTGTCTTGTAGTGTGAGGCACTTTTTTTGATGTATGTCTCCTGCTGCAATGAGATTCAGTTTGCAATAACAAGGTCTCATGCAATGTTGACAGCTAAAAGAATGTGCTAAAACGTGTAAAAAAATTTTTTTAAAAAAGTGTAAACGTGTAAAAAAAAATACAACCAAAAGAGAGCTTTAAGGATTATAAAAGTACAACTTTCTTAAAAACATTTTTTTTAAGGCTATAACTTGTTCTGCCCTGACAGAATAGCACGTGTTTCCCATGTTTTCCACATGTTATCACATGTATGACACGTGTGTACCACATGTTGCAACTTATGATAACATGGAGGAAATATGTGGAAAAGTTATTACACCATGAAAATGTTTTTGCACGTGAAATTCATGTGTTTTTTTTCTGTAAGGGTGTCTTTTAGATACCTTCTAATGGCTTGGGCAGGAAGTGAGCAGCTGGTTTTGTTTTTTTCACTCGGTTCCCCTTCATGGCTTGGCCCTCCTTGTTGAGCCCGAGGAACCAAGCTCTCCCCGACTCCTGTTGTCTGTATAACATGGACGAGTAGATCACGTAGTAGTTCTCGAACACCGACTCTTTGAACTTGCATTCCGCTGTAAAGAGTTCCTGCAGAGACAGACAAAAACAATTCTTCTGAGATTTCCTCGGACTATAATGGTAGAATCAAATGAATGATTCAGACCTGTGTAAGAATGAAACAGTCAGATTCATAATATATATCCGAACTTGTATGGAGGTCACCAGGACAAACGTCACCTTTATTCCACGTTCGTATTGCACAGAGTAAAGTAACAGCAGGCGCACAAACTGCCTCACTCGGTAAAATGAACTTCATACTTCTACCTGTCCTGAAAAGGATGAGCGCTGCAGCGCCTGTCAAGCTATAATCATGTCTGATTCAGGCAAGCCTAATGACCTGCTCTGATGAAATGCAACTCTCACTCTCTCCTTGGCCTTCACCTTGACATCCGATGTAAGAGCACTCGTTTAGTCAATTAGTTAATGTTCCTGGCAGGAAGGGTATAGTGTTAGGCTCTGACCCCGGGACATCAGCGCTGGAAAAAAAAAACAGCCCCCCTCCCCCTTCACAGTCTTAGTTCTTAGCATGCTAGACTCACTTCGCTAGTTCCTCAAAATGTTTTAATTGGTAAAAACCCAAAGGGGATCATTCTTCCCAAATGCCATGCCTACTTTTAGCAATTTGTCCATGACTGTGTTCTGAACTTGGTTCGAATAATGATAGAACTAATCAAGTGATTCTTCCATCCTTTACACCTCAATCTGGCAATGACAAATGAACACAGAGGCACCACATCTCTCGCTGCTGTTACCAATTCATCTCCAACCAGAAGGGTAATAAAAAGCGTTTCCACACTGTCCGCCCTGCCAGGCTAAAAATAAAGGCATTCATTGGGGTGTATTAATCAAAGCACACTCTCTTTGCAATGGAGAGTTTTGCCACATATGTTGTGAGCAGCTCCCACTGAGCTGGTTCACTGACATTGGATGTAAAAACCTGTGATTCACTTCATACTGCTGTGGTTCTCATTGTCAGAGTCTGTGGTCATTAAGAGCATTTATTTATGGGTGAAACACACCGAAACTTTCATTTATCTGCTGTGGAAAATGTTTGTGCTATATGCAGTATCATCGCACAACCACTGTGAACTAATATCCATTCTAATTACTAAAGCAACAAACACACACAAAGTCTTATCAACCATGGTGTCTGATGATTAATTATCTGTATTTCTGTACCTCTTTGACATCCAGCAGGGATAATAGTGTTCATGTTCAAAGTCTTAGTTTTTGGCGTGTCAGCATGCTAACATTTAAGGCTAAGGCCGATGGGACTGTCCTCAGTTCTGCAGGTATCTGATCATGAATCAAAGTAAAATGTTGAAAGATCCTTGATTTCTGACATTTCACTCAAACCACAAAGGTCAACCTCATTGGGACAGTGGACGCAAAATCAATGGGTTACCAAAGTCAACAGGATTCAACGTCTAGGAACCATTAATGTCTGTACAAACTTTTGTGCCAATCCATCAAAATAAATGTTGATATATTTCACCGGATGAGAGAAATCTTGATGTGTTGGTAGTGCTAGTTGAAAAGTTGTTGGAGCCAAAGTCATTCAGGGTTCATCCTCTGGGCACCAGGCTAATTTGTACCAGCGTTCATGGAAATCCATCCACTAGATGTCACCAATAACCATAGACTGTATATAAAAGTGGACGTAGCTTCCGGCTCTGCAAAAACGAGGCTGATGAGGAAATGCCTTAATCTGTTTGATTGACATGCATGATGCAGTGTCAGGTTACGGCTATCGGTGGGCGGGACGTAGCATCGTCGGCTCTCCAATCAGATCGAGTCAGATCCACCACTCACTCCCCTCAGCTCGCCCAAATATGGTCACTTCCTGCTTCAAACTGCTCTGAAGTAGCAAGATGGCACCGGCTAAAGTCCGAACTCAAGTCTTCATAACGGCCGTTCACAAAACCGATGGGTGACGTTATTTGTGGTTGTCGCTTGCTAAAAAAAATGAACATGACAATGTGAGCTATTGCGAAAAGTAAGTCGGATGTATGTAGGGCCATGTTTACGTCTACAAAATGTGGCTGACATATTTCAGTCTGGAACAAAGCGGTGAACCAACTTACCGACGGACCGTGCAAACCCCCAAAAATGCTCACAATATTTTGACTTTCACTAATAATCACTCACATTTCCATGTTTCCCTGGACTTTTTATAGCTACCCTGGTTGTTCTGTCTCTTTATGCATCTCCACTAGCAGCACAATACATTATTTATGGGCTAGATTCTCAGTTTTGAACACAGGACACATGATGCCATGATTATCGTGCAATTAGCCCTTTGGTGAATTACCCCCTTTCAGAGCTTATCCTCCAGACAGTATTCAGCTGACAGCCGAGCTGTGCAGGAAGGAGTGGAGAGACACTTGGGGATGACAATAATGATCCCGAGAAGCACCCGGCTGTATATTGAAGGTCCTCTATCCTCGCTTGAGGACGTGTGGGCTTTTCTGAGTGGAAGGCACAAATGCACGATGCATAACAACAGGATGAGCTGCGATTCTGCACATTCAGCGACAGTGAGGAATGGTCCAAGCTGCCAACAGAGTCACAGAGAGGTCAGACAGTGGAGATCAGCTACGTGAGATCTGTGCTGGGAAACTCTACATCCTGACTTCGGTCTCGTCGGTGATTACATAACATGAGAGACTTAACTTTCAGAATATTACAGTGGTTAATGCAGGGATTAGGGTCACAACTACTAAAGCTGATTCTGTAGCAGACCGCAGATCAGTACAATCCATTGTACTGCAGACACATTACAGGCCGACAGAATAAAACCGAGACTTGCATGATAAAACCTTGAGCGCCAGGGCATCGAGCATGTTTCATTATCAAATGAACAAGCATTCCCTCAGGATGATGCACAGGCTCAAGCCTTATTGTTATTTATTGTGTGTCAGCAGCAAGCAGTAGTTTGTCAAATGGTTGCTTTTTGTGTCCAAGTTGTCAGAAGGGCTGCCAGGAAGGTGACAGAGTACCATTTTACAGACTGTACGCAACACATACTACTTTACAAATGCAAAATAATAGAGGAGAAGTTTCATCTCAAGGGAGGGCTGTCATTATATGCAAAACCTACTCCCTTGACTGATCTTCAGCCAAAAACACACAACAAAAGGTGTGTTTGTTAAACCAAGTACTCATTGTTCACAGAGAATGGTTAAATATGCTATTTTCATGCTATAGCAAACTCTGTTGCTGAGCCTATTAGGAGGCAAAACAGTTTTACCTTCATGCTTCCTTGAGTTGCTTCAATTAGGTAATTAATTCTACTTTTTCCTCATCAGTTGAGCTGCACCTCAGGTTGGTTGGCTTCTGTAATTAGACACATCGTTTTGATGCCGGTCCAGGTTTAGCCAAGCTCTGCCTGTTACGTGACACCTACAAAACAGCCTCGAGTCAAAGTAATCATACAATCCGGTGCCAATGCCGTAATTGTGGCTAATCAAATACCTTCACATAGTCGCCGGGCTTTGTTTATGGAGGCTGAGCCAGTGGAGGTGGTTTGTTTGTGGAATGACATGGCCTGTCACCGTAATCAGTTTGATTTGTAGCTCAGAGCGGTGAAGGCAGCTGACGTCAGACACGTTTCTTGGTTGATTGCATTTTCAGTGTGTCGAATGTCAGCAGCCAATCGAATACTTTTATCTTCTTCTTTCATTTCATCACATTAGCCAAAGTATGTGGACATTTAAAAAGAAAACACATTATTGATAGCAATTTTTGGCCATGAAGATGTACTGATCAACATTTTATCGTTACAACAATTACAACATCAAGATCAAATGCTGTGAAATGGGGTTGCTCAAAGTGACAAAACCACAGACTCTCATCACTCAGCTGTGTAGGTCCCCCTCAGTGTAAAAAAAAATACTAATCTTTCAGCCTCTTTTACATATTTGTTTTGGTTTTACAGTCTGCAACTTTACTGTTTTAGTACAGTTTGACCTGGTCTCACATAGCCAGACTTTCCTCCACCACACTTTACCAGCACTGGCTACACCCATATTTCATTCTGGCAGAGGAGAAAACAATGTCTGGCTCGTTTATGTTTATTGAAACCAATAAAGTCTTCATAGGCAGTCCTAAGCCAGGATGCAGCGACAGTGCCATTGTAAAACAGGGGATTTTTGTTTTGGGGTACATTTGCAAGTGGAGAGGCCAGCTCTAGCATAGAAATGGCTAAATCCTTGCAAAAAAACAAAAAGAATCAAACACAATTATTGCATGATCCAAATATTTGTCAAAACCTGATATTTTCAGCCTCTTGGAGCTTGCTATTTCCAGTTGTGATAGACGTTTTAGGAAAAAGTAATGCATAGCAGAAGAGAAGGCGAACACTGGCTGAAATAGTTGGCAGAAGGCAGGTTTATGCCAACATGTACTTAATGACAACTTAATGAGGTTATGATATGTCAGTGTGTAGTTTGTTTTGCTGCCCCAAAGTGGCAAAAAAAAAGGCTTAATAACTAACCTACATTTAATGAAGTCTTTGCTATGACCCACTAACAAATGTCTTTGACTGGTTAACCAATATTTTACACATTTTTTTGAGCATAAAACAGTGGCACAGCTTACCCACCTTTCCAGTGGGAGTTTGTTTCAGTAACAACCATTGTTCCTTACTTAAACATCCTACTGTGCTTTTCGAGCAGAAACATTTTCCCTGCGGCTTTCACTGTAATGTTTTTTATTAATTCTCCCTCACTGGTGGCTCGGAGTGGTTTCAGGACAATATGGTGCAGTTAGAAGAAACTGGGCATCCCTGTTGTGTCTATACATACAAATCATGATCTATTGGAAACACAAAAAATCCACTGCTGTATTCTGACCTAATCCATAACGCTATTATTAAGACAAAAACCAAATCAATTTTGTACTCGTTAAATTTCCTTTGGCATTCATTCTCCCTTATTAAAGAAAAATCAAACACAGACACACACACCAACCCTGAGCCTTTCTGAATTTCAAAGCAGCAGAGAAACTAGAAACTGAACTATCTTTACATTCAGAGCTGCCTGCTGTATAATTCTACCCAGCATCAAGCTAATATTTTGGGGATGTGGGTGACATTGAAGGAGAAGACAGAGCCCACACTTTCACACCAGTGGAAAATCAAATCATTTTTGAGGCACCACACGGTAGATTTTCTTCCCGCTCGATCTCCCCCGCCTGCCGCTCCACATCAGTGGCTCCCTGGCTCGTGATTGGCCATGCTCTGAATGGGAAGGCCATAATTGACCTTGGCCACAGACAGCGTGAGGGCCAAAACTGCTCAGCCCTACATAATCAGCCCCCGTCACCAAAGCAAAAAAGGACAGGGACAGAAAAAAAAAAGAACAGTCACAGCAAAACAGAAAGACTTGACTTGTAGAGAAAAACCAGGCAGACTGATTTAGAGAGAGAGAAAGGTGTGTGGATGGGGGTGAAGGGTGGATCCAGAGAGGAATACTGCTTCTGCAGAAAAAAAAAACAACAGATAAAAAAAAGAGGCAAATGGATGCAGACAGATGGAGAGAGTGGGAGTTTAAAATAAAAAAAGAGTGAATAGGCATTAATGACGCGAGCTAAGGGAGTCACTCTAAAACAAAGACCCTTTAGAAAAAAATCACGAAACAGGTCGTGATTGCAGAGCACGACCGTCTAAAAGTAGGTGAGAGGAGTTTCATTTGGGGGGTGGGTGCACATTAATATGCAGAGTGATTGCTCACTACCCCACTGTGGAAACGAAGAAATTGTTTATTAATGCTGCCAGCATAAAACCTATTAATCCATGGAAAAAAGGTCAACCTCCAGAAAGCTGAGCTGCATTCACAATGTTAAGCTGTTCTCATATGTATAAGAGTCACGTCGGCAGTGTGTGCAGACAATGAGGCTTCGGCAGACCTGTCTGATTATCAAACTCAGAGGAGGAAGAGGAGACAGGGACCAAATGAGGAGAGACTCCAGTAAACAGCTGGATGAATTGGGACCACAGACAGTGTAAAGTTTTCGTTTTTCTTCTTCTTTTTTTTTTTTACTTTAAATGGTCTGAATCCACATGGCGTGACCAGAAGGATGTGCACAGATAAGAAACATATAAAAATAAAACAAATCAGATGATTATATTTATACCTTGAAGGTGCATTACAATAACTAATCAGAAACCTAAACTACAGGCAGAGTTTAGTATTAAAAGGTAAAGGGTCTGAGATAGTATTTTTTTGTGCAAAGCCTTTGAGAAACTACAGATTTGAGACTGAAACCAGAGGAAAGAAGTCAAAGTCACATGAAGGGGACTTCCGGGCGAAGCCTGAAAGTCAAAATGTCAAGTGTCTCTTGACTTTGTTCCTTGTCTTCACAGATCTCTGGATCTTTGCACAGATCTTTGAATAGCAAGAGTGTTGTCATACTTTCTAACAGATGTCTCATTCAGATGTGCTAAAAATACCATGTTTTATGAGGATAAAAAAAAAAAACATCTAAATGATGGTTGATTCATTAAGTCTCTGTGTAATATCAGAAAAACTGATTTAAAAAAACAACATTATTTTTAGCGACCAAACATGTGTGCACTTTATGAGGCTGCACTACATACTTTTTATTGGATTGACAAAATACAGTGACACCTTTAAAGTGTTTGGACACA
This sequence comes from Embiotoca jacksoni, assembly GCF_022577435.1. NCBI lineage: Eukaryota > Metazoa > Chordata > Actinopteri > Embiotocidae > Embiotoca > Embiotoca jacksoni. The sequence continues at coordinate 6,926,734 of NW_027185340.1, forward strand.
AGAAGCACTTAAGCTTTCAATAAAGTGTCCCTGAAGGCAAAGACCCTTTAACACGGAACCAGTACAGCTCCCCTGGCTCATTACACACACACACACACACACACACACACACACACACACACACACACACACACAGAAATATTGTACACAAGTGTTGCTGTTCTCTGTGGGAGATGAACCCGTGGCATGCAATGTCCAATGGAGATTTAGGATCTGGGTTTAAAAATGTGCCAAGGGTGCCTTTTTCAGTGTGAAGTACTCTTCTGGTTGAGTAAGACAGTCCAGAAATGTCTTAAAGAGAATTCAATAAAAACAAAAAAACAAAATATATATTCTCTGATGCTGTCAAAAATGACTGGAGGGCAACTTAATGATGTCAGCAAAATGGATGATTAAACATCGTGTAATGTTAACTGCACTTCAGGCACAACTAAAAACAGGCAAAGTAAAAAAAAATTTTTTAAAAAGGAATCATGCACGTGTCACGTATTTGATTGAACCAAATCTGCAATCGACTGCACTGTAGGTAACTGTATTTCTATCTGAAATAGGATTTATGATAACCATTGAGTTGAATTGAAATATTCAAGGTTTTTGCTGTGAAATATTGAAATTAGGTATTTGATTTGATTGTTTGTTGCGTTAGTTTCAAATGCAATGACGAAAAAGCGGTCAGTCAGTACAGTACATTACATTGCATTACATTTAGCTGACGCTTTTATCCAAAGCGACTTACAATAAGTGCATTTCAACCATTAGGGTACAAAACCCAGAACAACAAGAATCAAGAAAATACAATTTCTTCAAGAAAGCCAAACTACAAAGTGCTATCAGTAAGTGCCATTTTAAGCGCTACTAAAGTCTGGAAAGGCAAACATGTTAATGCCATGGACTAAATCGTTGCATAAACAGTAAAGTCTGCAGGACTAAAATGCTTCGCTCATACTCGGTAAATAAAGCGCGACATCGTCACAGAGCCTGTTGGTGCACAAACACACAAAGCGCAGCCACCCATGCCTATCAGTGAGGGTTCAAGTGTGTGTGTGTGTGTGTGTGTGTGTGTGTGTGTGTGTGTGTGTGTGTGTGTGTGTGTGTGTGTGTGTGTGTGTGTGCGTGTCCACTCTGCTGCTGTTGATCCGTAAATTGGTGCCAGATTGGAGTCAAGGCGGCCAGAATTTTGCTAGATTGCCTCGTCATCTCTTGTCAGGCAACCCAGCAGTCTACCCTGTGCAACAAGCTGACAAGCAGATCTCAGACATGTTGCACACACACACACGCACACGCACGCACTCACACACACACGCGCACACAGACACACACACACACACACACACACACACACAAAAGCATAGACACTCATGAGGCAGAGTAACAGTGTGCACACAAGAAAAAAATAAGAGAGGTGTGTGCAGGTATGGAGCTGCTTCTCCTCTCTGTGTGTTTCTCTCTGCTGTTTGTGTTGTTTACACCCTTAGGAACAGTGTCCCAGTTTTTTGTTGGGTTTTTTTTTAAAGAGGAAGTGCATGTCCTCTTCTTGTAAATTCCCTTGTTTGCTGACTCTCTCGCTACTTTTTAAACACCTCCCTCATTTCAGCTCTCAAATCCAGGAAGCATTCATTTATATGAATAGATGACAAAATGTGAGGAGAGACCAACTTTTTGTTGCCTCTAATGATATATGAAACTGTACCACGTAAAACGTGTGTGTGCTGTTGCTGTTTTAACATTAGAGGAGTTGGTCTCCTGCTATGTCAGTGATGGTGCTCCATCACGAAGACACTGACGTAAGGCTAGGGACGATCTTTTTTTTGTCATCAAGTCAAATGAAAAACCTAAAGAAATGATTCAACTAACAAGTATCCGGTGGAATATGACAGCTGCATATGTAGCAATGAGTGTGTGCAAGCGTGCGTGATTGTATGAGGTTGTGTACTTCATACTTCGCAGACTTTTATATTCATTTGATATACTTTTATACTGCTATTCTTTTTTGTTTTATGGGAGCTATGCTCAGGTGACATGCCTGGAAATATTGTTGAATACCAGCACAATGACAATGAAGAAATTCCATTATATTGGCTGAATATCCAAAGCTTGATACTCTATATGTCTTTCCCTCTGTGCCATAGACTCCTATTGGAGTCCAAAAAACACTTCTTTCATCCCCACTTTCTCAGTAGGTGATTTAACTGGTGCCATAAATAGCCTTGTTTTTATTACCAAATGAGGTGTAAAGGAAACTATGTATTTGCGACAATTTTTGTCCCAGAGATTTACATCTTCCGTGCACTTCATCCTATCATCATGTTGGATTTGATCTTTTCATGAGATTAACTGACAGAAAAAGGAAAAAAAAAAAAAAGAAAAAAAAAGGAAAATGGATGACTCATGGATAGCCAGCTCTCCTGAACTATAAAATAATTTTCCATAGTCGTCTTTATATCATATCCTACACCTTTGTGCCTTCCTTTGGGAATGAGCTGAACTATGGCTGCAATATGCTCTTTTAACTCCAAATAAATCCCTCGTCTGGCTGAAGGATGAAGAGCTTTATTTTCAGATCAAATGCAGGTGCAATGCCATTTTCATCAGGCACACCTGCATTTTTGGGGGGTTTTGTTTGCCCTTTTGTCTTCTGTGACACCTTGCACTGAGTGGGTGGAATTGGCAGAACAGAAGTTGTGTTCATGCAGATAAAATGATGTGCAGAACAATTTTGGTGCCAGGTTTGGCATGAAATTCCCAGAGCACCATCTCTTATCACAAATCCTTGCACACTAAAATTTTCATGGTTTAATTCATGCCACATATGGAACCTGGATGATTCAGGGGGCCAAAAGCTTGACAAGGGTCGCAGAACATGGCAGGGATTTTAACGAGTTGCTGCCAAAGTAGTGGCAATGTGTGTTTGTTGCACACATTTTTTTTCTATGGGTTGTATATTAAATGTTGCCTTTTTCATAAAAAAAAAGAAATTAATAAGTACAGTTGTATATTAAAATGCCCTGCTGTGAGTGACTAATCAATGAAAAATAATGCTATCCATCGCTGCTTAGGATTAGTGAAAGCCTTTCTTTTTAGTTGATTATGTCATTTTTGCCCAAAACATGGCAACACGACTCATATGATTTCCATCTGCAATCTGTAATTTTAATTTCCTCTCTGACTAACTTTACAGTGCATATTGCTGGAATATGACAGGTGTCTCCATGATACAGCTTAACCTCCGCTGACTATTGTGGTTCATGGTGAGTGCCATGACCCTAAACCACCAAGAAGTCCTGCTTTTCTGCTGGTTAGTCAAGTGGAAACCCACTGTGACATCATCCACTGGTGTGTAAATGGTTTTGAAGCCTTTAGTGCGGCATTTCAGCTGTCGCCATCTTGGTTTGTTGGAACCAGAAGTGACCATATTTGGACGAGCTGTGGTGGAGCCAGCGGTAGATCTGACTTTGAACCCAAGGACTTTGTATTTTATGAGAGAAGTTGAGGCCCTTTGTGGCCCTCTGGGGTATTGCACTTTAAGGCATTACCACATTGGCTTTACTTTTCCGGCCCGAAGACATCCATTTCTACATACAGTCTATATACGGAAAAATCCCAATGATATATTTTGTCTTGTAAAAAGGATTGTAATTGATGGCCACATTCACTGATGTCCAAATTTAGCTCTAGGTCTACACATAGATCAAGCCAGACAGATTAGAGCTATCCGTGTTTGCGAGAGGCATGTCAGAAATAGCCATTAATGGTAATATTATGGAAGGGGGCACTAATGAGGTCATTCACTGGCGTGGGCTTTAGTCCAGTGCGTAATCTGGATGCTAGAGCATTACATAAAAAGACGTAACTACTGTTTCGCATTATGAAGTGATACCCAGGTTTTATCCCACGCTTACAACCACGTGTGTGATGAAGGATGCACATAAAGCAGGTTGTTGCAGCTGCACAGTAGTAAACCTGGAACAGCTCAATCTTAACGGCTACATTAGAACTGTGATTTCTTCAGACTTCCCCGTTCAATAAATCATAAGATGAGGGATTTGGATATCCCTGCTTACCTTTTAAATTTGACTGTAAAGTGACCGTTTCACAATGTCCGTTCGTCCTGGAACCTTGCTGACAAGCAGCCTGAGCACTCAGCCTGAGTGTGCGTGCATGAGGGGAAGACAGCAGAGGATTCCCCAACAGTCTGTCTCTCTCTCTGAGGATGAAATGTGGCGTGGCTACAGCTGGAGGGCTGAGTGAGTCTACCAGTCAGCCAGAGAGGAACCATGAGACCAACTGACCTGTCCATCAGTCGTTCAACCATAAGCTAAGTCCTGTCACTCACGCTGTCGGAGAGTTTGTTTTTCAAATGCCGCACACCGAATTCAAACAAACTGGACTGTGAATATGCAGAGACTCTCAATAAAGCTGTTGATGAGTTGTTGCTGGGCACACTGGGGTTGGGTAGGACTGCCATATTTGAGCTGGCGGTTATCACCAGCAGCTCAAAATGTCACCGAAGTTTGCCATCTTTCAACAATTAATAAAGGCAGGATCAAACTGTTGCAAAGCAGGCTTTAACCTGAAACTGAGGCATACATCTTTACTAACACCCAAACTCGTTCACTGTAACATTTTTATTTGCTGTCTTAAGGGCTTGTCCTTGACACAAATGTATCCAGACATTAGTTAAGCCCTGTAGAAATAGAAGTGATGTTAAAGTGTTCCTCGTGGCACATGGTTTTGCTTCACCGTGCTTAATAAACCTCATATTCCCCATTTACTTTTTGCATGCTCTGAGATTCCTCTTTTCTCTGCAGAGAAAATTCCTTAACACACAGCATGCTTGAGTTGACCAGGTCTGCTTTACCTTGACTGTCAAACACATAAAGCAGAACTACTGACAGGACAACGAAATAGATCATCTGTCTTTGGTCTAAGGTGTTCTGTTACCAACTGAACTAAATGATCTTATGCTGAAACATGGTGTCTATTATAGACAACCTACAATGAGCATAGACGTTAACTATGTAAACACCTCCGGTTCAGATAAGGTCTATGGTCCCTGCTCCCAGGTGACGACCTTTCAACGACCCCAAGCAGAGATTTCACGAAGACTACATTTCAAAGAACTGCTCTTTGGTGCATAACAGTACACAACATGGAGTTGCATGGGGAAAAAAACATCCTCTTGTTTCTCTCGGGAAAAGGTTTGTCAAAATCCCTACATTCTGTAAGTGTTTCCGCAAAAGACCCCAATCATTCCACAAAACTGCAGATAAAAATCACTCCTTTGCTGGCGTCGGCGTGAGAGAAATGTTTACTTTCCAAATGCAAAGGCCAGAGGTGTTGAAGGTCTTATAGTGGCCAAGCGGATATTCAACCCTTTCTTGTGTTTTTATATAAAAGTCAAACAAATGTGAGCTTCTGTTGGCCCTGTTTCCTTATCTGAATGGCTGTTTAGTGGAATAGTAAGCGTGGGTGTGTCGCACAATAACTCCCTCTGACCTGCTGGCCTCTGCAGTGAAGCTGTGGTGAAAGCGTCGTAAGCACAAGATAATGCCGTACAAATGTTTACGTGTTTAAACGTCGCAGCTATTTTTACTCGAGCTTAGAGATGATACTTTCCACACAGAATAAATATAATCCTACACGCAGATGTCTGATAACTATAAAATAAAATATATCACCATTCTGCATGAAGTATTAAGAGTATAACTCAAAGACAGATAATGTATTTATTGCTTCAGAAATACAGTGCGTATACACAATTACACTTTCTAGTGCTCCTGCAGCAGCTGTTGTGTTGACTGGTTCACAGTGTGAAGAACATACACGGTGGAGGCAGGCTTAGCTCTGATTTAAGACAATGAATTTCCATGATTTACAACCTTTCTGCTAGAGCTCTCCTTGTATTGATTTTTACAACTTCAGGGATGAAGCTTGATAAAATGTTACTTTAATTTCACGGGTGGAAACAGAAAAGGAAGATGGATTCTTGTGGAGTAAAAGAGAGGACCACGGCGGCTATTACGCCTGCAGGCGGGCTGAACACTGAGGGCTTTTCTGTCACAGCAAAAGAACCTCCATCCTTCACACATACACCCACACTTTGATACAGCTATTGAAGAACAGCTTGAACAAGATTTGAACCTGCAACCCCGTGGGCATGACACAAAAGTCCTTCTCAGGCTTAAACCACGATGAAATAGCCCCATAACAGATTTTCACTCAAAAATCCCTGTGTTTTGCAAATTCCACATTCCCACATCTAAAAATGGTGGTATTTCCTTCACTGCAGTTTATATTTTGGTAATTGAGGTCCACTTTAAGCAAAGACTGAATTTCTTCCTGTTAAAAGGCAGTTTTTCCTTCCCACTGTCGGAGATTTTTCTTCCTTTTAAAGGGGAGTTTTTTCATCCCAACCGCTCACGTGGGAACTGTTGAATTGTTGGTTGTAAAGTTCTATTGTAAGGACTTTACTATGTTAGGAAATAACCTATTGTGTTGTGATTTGGCACTACATGAACAAAGTGAATTGAATAGTTTTTTTTACCCTTTGGTGAGATTTGAAATAAACACTGAATTAAAAAGTAAATAATAATAATTGGAAATAATCAATCATTGGCAAACTAAGAGCCTGTGTGTTGGTAATGGGAGGAACTCTCCTCTGGCCCTGTGCTTTGTTTGCCTTTGTTGGCTCCCACAAGGTTAAACAAGCTCATTAGGGTTGGCTAAGTATATGCATGTCTGAACTGTGATAAAAGAACTAAAAATACAAAGTAGCTAGCCAAGAGGACTGCTAAGTGCACAGTCTGGAGTGAGTTTGCAAATGATCAGCATGATGTTACTGTTTGGATACTGACTTCCAGAGCACTACTTGTTGCTCTATGACCTCTCATCACTCTGGTGCTCATTTGCACATAACACTGCTCTTGAGGCAACAAGCACAAGTGACCCATTTGTATTTGCATGGTGCTTGACATTTACACACTGGAAAAGCAATTAGGCCAGAGCTCGGGTCATTAATACGGCGAACAGGCTAGATGTGTTTGCTCTGATAGCTACTGCAATATGCATTCATGGGGAAGTGACAATGGTGCCATCTGCATTTCTACATAGCAACATATCCTCCGTGAGTCTCATGGAGGAACAAAGATGAAAATCTGAATTCCCAGTTCTGCGCGCCTACTCTTCTTCTGTTTCTCCTTTATTGTGCTGCTCAGTGGTGTAAACACGCACTTTCAGTCACACAAACAAACCCGTGCACTCTAAAAGTGCCTCTTTGTTTTGTCAGAAGCCGCCTGAATCTGTGCTTTATAAGAATCCCACACTTTGAACATGCATTTTCAAGCTGTTTCAAAGTAAAAACAAGATAAAACAGGCAATAACTCTGGAAACAAGGAGACATTAACGGAGGCTCATAGTGTTTGGTTTGCTGCTTGTTGATGCCAATCCGGGACACTAAATGCTGACATGCAGACATTTTTAAAATAGTTGAACCAATAGAGTGGCAAGTGGAAAGTCATCATGAATTAATAGTTCATGTCTGCATGCTGCTGTTTAAAAAAACACAACGCTGACATGTCTATTCAAATGAATAACTTAAAAAAATGCAGTTTACAGCTCTCCAACTGAATTAATATGTAGTTTCTTTTTTTTTTTTTTTACAATCTAATGAACAACGCAAACCACCTGAACACAAAAGACAAAAATAAATGCACATTGGTGGTTGGCAGGTGACAGTGGCGCTGTGCGGTTTCATCCCAAACGATGATTGGTGGCCACTTCGGACAGATTACTGGCAAACAAATCAAGAATGTTCCTAAAAACTATTGAGACTTTTGTAGTTGTCAAAAATTATGATTTACCCTGTGTAATTGAATAAGTTAAAAAATGTCCATTACTAAGCAGAGGGTACGCCAATCAACGGTGAACTGTCTGTATCAAATGATTTAATGTGTGACAAAGGCAGAAAAGAGAAAAGAGGAACGTGTGCACTGTGGCTTTTCCTACAACAGACAGTTAAACCTGATTAAGTCTTACTGTGCGTGCAGCTTCTCTGTACATACTGAAACAGTTATCAAGAGGAGGCATAAGGAAGACCTCAGGCAACGTGGTGTCATGCAGGTATAACCGCACTGCAGAACTTCATCAGCAAAACATATTCACTGATATTCTGTTTCTAAAAACAAGTGTGTTCCTTTAAAATAAGTTCCATTGTCATAATGCTTTCTCTAAGATGACTTAATGACTTAAAGCTTAGCCGTTTTCAGTGCAGTTGACAAAGCCGATATCCACTTCAAATGCACACTTCGGGACGGCCTTGTTGAATGTTGACATGAAACACAGTCTTATATTGCATTGCCAAGCTCCTGTAAGAAACTGTGTCAAAAAAATGAATACATAAAAAAAAAATATATATATATATATATATATATATATAAACATTATTTCAGTACTCGTGGTTAAGGAACATACTGTACCACATAACCGCAACATCCATGGTTAAACTATGGTTCATCAGGACCTCATTTCATTCCTCTCCCTCGTCTTCCTCACTTCCTGTCTGCATTTCGACAAAACGACTTGTGTTTTTCCATTGATTTTTCCAACCATCTCTTGGGGCATTTTAAATTTATTTTAGGTGTTGTTAAATGGCCTTCAAACGACCGAGGTTTATTATTTATTAATGGTTAAATGGGGGCATTTAGTCTGATTGAAAAGCAACCACAGCACAAGCCCACATGAATAGATTAAAACTCCCTTGTGGAAATTAGCGTATCTAAAGACAATCTCTTATAATCCCAGAGAGGAGATGGGATTCATAACATTTCCAGTATCCTTTCATTCAACAGCTGCAGGGAACACAAATAATAATCCGCATGTGAGATGAGGCGTTCATTAACCTGCCACGGTAATGAAATTAATACAATGATATTGTTGGATGTTATTCCAAAAAGCTGTTGGTTTTGTTCGATGGTTTTCTTGTTGATCGTAGCAGAAGGAGCAACAGACAAACGGGGGCAACCAGCAGAGGTTGTCTACGCGCTACATTGATTATATTGACCACAGCAGGGCTTTCCCTGCCAAACACCTCTCGGAGTTCCCTCTGCCCTTTTTCTCTCTCCAAACTCTTGTTCTCCCAACCAGTCCATGCACAATTTCCATTGTTTCCTGCCTCCTCATTATCTGTCAGCAGCACACAATTCCAATAGTTTTTTCCTGCAGCATCCATACCAACTAACCAGTGCCTGTGTGTTTTTTTTTGGCCACTTAATTTTAATAGAGATGTGAGCATTATCCCCAAAGCATAAAAGAGATTCAGGGTAAGTTCTAGCTGACAGATTGATAGTTAGCTAATGGCCACCATAGTAAAAGTCAGTACTGTGGGAGGAGAAATGGAACATGCTTCTATAAGGAAACAGTTAAGAAAAAAAAACAAAACGTATTTTTTTATGCAGAAGAGGAATATCTGCGAGGCTCAGAGAGGCTTGCACAGGCTCTGAGCTCAGCCAGCACACACGTTGCTATATTTATGCAACTCAGGTTTTGTTGAGTACAACGCTGGGTGATAAAGGCAATGGCACTGTGCAACGTTAAAAGGTGGGGTCATTACCGAATCAAAGCACTAAAACAAAGATACCAGATGGCAGAACTAGAATGTAGAATGGAGCAGTTCAAAAAGTGACTTGTAGTGGAGAGTTGATTATAATAACGCTTAAAAACTATGTAAAAGAAAAGGCTGCACCTCTGTTTGCTTTCTAAAGTTTCTTTTGGCCACCTTTTGGTTATATATCGATCCATCAATGTCAGGTTTTAGGAAATAAATCGTAAACAACGAGTAGATCGATTGGTCTGTAAGCATGGGACAGAAAGTGTGGGTGAACAAAAAAACCTGCCAATCAGAACCCAGACACGACCGAAAGACGTCGGTTTAATGTCTTTGCCAGATGTTCAAATGTCTTCCAGAATGATATCGAACCCATCTTGGACGTCCGTGGATGTCTCGAGGGTCCTACTCAAACTCAGAAGTATCAGAACCAGCAGAGTAATTGTGTAAAAAGTTAGGCTATAATACATGATTGAATGTTTTATTGTATATAACTGATTGTCAAGAAGCTAAAAAAAATTAGCCACTTATAATGAAGCAGCTGATGAGAGCACGACTTCGACCTCGGTACTATACAAATCAAAGTTGTTATCGGAGGAAACCTTGCAGGGATCTCACTTGAAATCCACTCATTCATTCAATCATAAATATGTGTCATGTAAACCAGTGATTCGGAAAACAGCTGCTGTGGCCCACTTTTAATTGCTTTCAATAAACTGGGGAATAACAGAGGAGGACACGTGATATTAATAGACCTTAAGCTGTTCACCTGGAAAGACATGGTGGACAAACCAGCTGTGTTGTGTATTTATGATTTATTGTTCAGCGGTCTAATCCCCACAGGTACAGCCAAACACAGTGTGTGTGTGTGTGTGTGTGTGAGGGGGGGGGGGGGGCTCCCTGTGTTAGGCCAGGTAACTCACTGCCGTGATGCAAAACTCTTCCTTCCTCTGGCTCAACTCAAACTACAGCTGCACAGATCGAACCGACACGCTTCTGCAAGGAAGGAAGATGTCGGACAAAAATATTCCAACAGAGTGTAAAGTAATTTATAACAACAGCGATATTAAATGGCTGAAGGACTGCTCGATCTATTCTTATCCCGCCTCGGCCCCGGCCAGCAGTTCACCAGTTCAGTTTTGACGCCTACCTCCAACCTTGTTGTTCATTAATGCATGAAGCTGCTCTCCCTCCAGCCCTTCTGACTGCTTCCCTTCCTGACACTGACACTGCATTAAAGGTGGGAGAGAGCAACACTTTGGAAATAATGAGGCTACCCCCACCTCAGCTCTGAGGCTGACACTCCTCCAGAGGCGAAATCATCTGAGTAATTACTATAGGTACCTGAGATCTGTGGGAATATGAAAATATTGTGGTCAGCACCCTTTCACAGTCTTTGCTGCTAGACTACTATGTTTTTAGGTGTCTGCTGGTTTGTTTTAAGACATAAAGGCAACTTTTAATAAGCATAGTTAAAAAAAATGACAGTTACATGTGCTTTAATCCCTGAATGATGATGCAAAAAATTATTTAGAGGTGCCACATTTGAAAGCAGGATGTCAGCTTTTTATTATTTTCTGTTTCAGACTAACAGTGAGTCTCCCACCTTTTTCAGAATGCATTACATTGCATTTATATGGATATGTATACATAATTATGCTCTATATGCTCCAAATACATAGAATAGCTTTATTCATTTTAGGATAGGGTTCAGTCAATTTTCTTTTCTTTTTTTTTTTTTTTTTTTTTTAGCCCTGTTAAGTTTATCCAATTAGCATCTTGCTTATAATAAGCTCACACTGAGTGGCAACCCACCTTGATGTCACCCATTGGTTTGTTATCTGTCGGGGGTTTTTTGGAGCCAGAAGTGACCGTATATGGATGAGCTAGGGAGGATCGGGCAGGTGGATCTGCCTCAGAACCCCCAGGCCTGTAGCCTGGATTCCTCGACTGTGGCTCACAGCTTCAATTTTATTCGCTGTGATAACCGTCTGTAACCCGGCTCGTATTAGCACTAGAAGGATGGACCAATCAGCGAGTAGTGTTGGTGGTTACCTGCGTTTGTCCCGCCCCTCCTTCACTGGGATTGGACGGCTGGTGGTGGTATTACCGCACATTAAGCGTTCAGCACAGAATAAACGCTCAACAACTCGTCAAGTTGCTGCCGTTTATTTAAACAATTTAAAAAACATGCTGTACTCAGGAAAAAAATGCTTTGGTGGACAATTGTCGTAGGTAGTTGCAGCGGTGCCAGAGTGTTGGCTGGTTTTGGTGCATGCTGATAAAATGAACTGGAGGTCTACGCCAGCAGGATGGAACAACTACAAACGCTTCCCTATGGAGGGTGCCCAGACCCATATATTAACAGAGTGTAATCTGGTTTGGGTTCGCACCAGACTACCAGGCTCGCCCACCTGTACCAGAAACCTGACTGCACCTCAGACATAAACCATAACTCCTTTTGAGGCCTGATATCTAATTAATGATGGAATTATTTTCAGAAAGACCACCCAAACACTGATCAGAAGGAGTTAATTTAGCAAATAGGACATAATGACTTGTTGAAAAAAAATCCATTTCGTTTTTTTAAATACCCTGAGTCTTCTGTGGTTTCAAACTGAAATATTTAAAAACTGCTTCACCACCCATGAAATGTCATCTTTGCAAGACATCCAGAGAAGGGTGTCCCTGGTGGGCAGAAAATTTGAGAGAAGCGTTAGAAAAACAGCCTAAGAGGTCGGGAGATGAATAAGAATGTTGGTAGGAAAATATCAAATACCCGAACCCAGGGGAATCCTGGCTTGAGCATTTTTCAAAAGAATCACTTGGTTTCACGCCACTGACACTGAAAAAAGTGCTCCTCTTTATTCTTCCCTACACTCAACCACCATGCACTGTCATTTTCATATTGATGTAAACTGAAGGATCCCTCCCATCAAGCTCTTTGGAGCTTTCATACAGCCTGAACTGGTCGCGACAGGAAACAGATTCCCTCAGTCTTTTGTTCTCACACGGCCAAAGATATAGCCTTTAACAAGTGAAGCTAAAGCTACCGCACTGTTCCAGATTGGCCCTTTCAAAGACTCCATTTCTAAAAGGACCACTCAAGTGATGTGGCAAGTCAATTTGACAATCATGAAAGGTAGCACTAACAAGTGCAGGCTCCTGATAAAGAAAGCCTGCAGTGAGAGACTCCAGTGAAGTGAGGAACGGGGAACAAGTTCTAAAGAAAACCAGCCAACCATGTCATGCCGAACCTTAACACTTGAAAGACGGTAGGAGACTCTATAAGCAGGACAGTAAAATGACAACAAATTCAGCACAAGGGAGTTGCATTCTCTGCTACCACAATTTCATCATGTGTAACAAAGCTATACAATCCAACACTTCCTTGTTTGCTTTTAGGGATGTAATGTAGTAGTCCCTGCAGAACAATTAAGGCTTTTATGTTTTGTCTCATTTGAATGTGTCTGTTTTTGCAATAAGAGTTCAATTATAGCTATCTCGAGACTTTCCTAACTCCCATTTCTGTTACCTTCTATGACAAGCTGGGAGAATTACCTCTCTTCTTTTTAGATTTGAGAAGAAATCCAGGGAGCAGCCTGGAGGAGAAATTAGCCAGGAGTTTATTGGCTCAGATACAAAAGGAGCAGATTGAAAAGGGGTGAGATGATTGAACTCGCCTTTATTCCGTGGTGTGTCCTTTGTGCCAGGCTGCACAGTCACTTTGATGCTATCTCTGTCAGTTGAGCCGCACACAGTGCCTTGGGTGCCTCACACAAAAGAATATGATGCACCACCAGAGGACCTGAATGGGTTTTCCATCTATTTTCTGAAAGAGTGGAACTCTGCCTTTGATTCACTTTGAGTGTCACTCATTATCAGAGTACATCATCATAGTAAAAGCCTCAGTAATGTATTTAACATCGTCACTGAATACAACTGCCAAGTGAATTGTGCTGAATGAAAATGACCTGGCTTTAGAGAAATTAAGAATTGAAAATTAATCATTTTTCAGATAAATATATCTCGTATTTTGCAGATGATGTGGAGATCACAAATCAATGTTTTAATAATTAATATAGCCGTTAAAGTACCGTCTGAAAATGTGAGCGCACTAAAATCAAACACCCCAAATGGGTAGAAAAGGTCGACTGCCAGATTGTCGCTTGTGAAGGAACAGTGATAATGGGAGGAATGGTTGTACCTTGCTTACAGAGGAGAAGAGAGGAGGCAGAAAGGAAGGAAGGGGTGGTGGAGATGGTGGAGGATGAAGAACATCTTATAAGGCTGCCATTAGCGGACTAATTCACAAAAAGAGACCTTTGAGTGGGTGGTTGGATAGTTGAGGTCTGATCAAAACCACCATTAGCACAGAAATAAGCTGCAAATGGACCAGGGAGGAACACGGCACTTCGACTAAGCACAACGAGACCCACTTCGCAGCACATATGCTTGGTCTGAACATGTCAAGAGGCTGCTGGACAAAATAACAAAAACACTTGATCTAACGTAATCCCAGTTACGACCACCGCCGCAGAAAAAGAGGGGGTGGGGGGGTGGAGAGGTTAGCTTGAATGCCAGTTAGCAGCGTTTATCAGCTATTAAGCACGTCTGGCAATCAACACTATGTACGAGCTTTCACAGCAACAATTTTCAGCCTACCACTGAGATGGCAAACCATCAGCGATCTACTCACAACTGTCAAAAACACTTCAGCATGACAAGTGGAGCGGCATGAAAAATCATGCGAACGTATGTCCCAGACAGACACATACACACATCTAACCAACAGAGATGTGGAAGGTTGACAGTACAGCACTGACACGTGACATAATTGAACCACTTTCTGCGATCGGTTTTAAATTGTAAATGAGTGACTCAAGTGATTGTGTGAACGTTCTACACCAATTTTCTTATCGTGCAGACAGATTTCGTGTTTTGTAAGTTTTATTGTTTGTCTAAACGTTGGAGTTATCCTGCGTACACATGGGAGCCCATGCAAAAAGAGGGAAGTGTTAAACAGCCTGTACAAATGAGGGCTGAATAAACTTCGTGAAAGAAAAACATCTTGATTACAGTGTCTGCATCTTTATGATTGAATATGAAAATCGACATACTATTTTTTATGGGAACATCTCTGCAATCAAATGTGTTGTTGTGTTGGAGTGTGTGTTTGCAGATGGAAAAAAGATTGCACAATTAGGTCTCCTAGTGTGTTTTGCATTGTAGTCTATCCATAGTTAGTATATATTAATTTATAATCCCTACTGTGCAATTCCATAACAAAATCCACAGGATTCTAGGTCAATCCTCTCCAAATGAATTTCATTTCATGGCTGAAGTCAAGCCGTGATTAAATGTTAGACAATTCCACTGGAATACCAGCACAGGAAGAGAAGTAGCCCCTCTAAACCTCTCAGGTAATTAGATGGAGTACAATAAAATGGCAATTTCTGGTTCCGCGCTCTGGGGATTAGGACCATGAGGACAGCAGAAGGAAGAAGAGACAGTGACTCTGATGGATACTCCTGTCTGGGAGAGGGGCGCTACTCCCAATGTTCTTCCTGCTGATTGATTTGAATGACTGGGAGAGACTAGCAGCGCTATCTGTGTGGGTGAGGTCTTATCACTCCCTCGGCTGTCTAGCCTGCTGAACGCTAGTATATTTTGAAGAGAGGTAGTCAATAGTGGTGGGTGACGATGTAGTGGGAAAAAAAATGGCTGCTCCAAAGATGTCCTACCACTGCTCCAAAATAGTTTTGCTCTGATAACATGTGCTAAACATCTACTGTTTGTCACATAATACCAGCATTCTCTATTAATAACGTACATATAATTAAGCTTTATAGATCACTAGATTAAAAAAATATGCATGAAGGCAGATCCCATGTGAGAGAGCTAAACATCTGCTCCTCCTGAATTATGTAATGTAATGCAAATGTATTTTCATATAGAAAACTCTGGGGGCATTAATGGGATCCCTAATCCTGACTGAGATGCAATAATCAATGTGGTAAATATTAATGTTCAGATCCGATTATTGGAAAAAGTGTCTTGCTTGACGTGAAAATTGATGATTTAATACATATCTACATACATATCTGAACTGCTTTCAATATACATGTAAAACGTACACTCACCAGCCACTTCGTCCGGAACAACTGCTCATTTATGCAAATATCTAATCAACCAATCATGTGGCCGAAACTCAGCGGATTTAGCCATGTAGACATGGTGGTGACGAGCTACTGAAGTTCAAACAAAGCAGCAGAACAAGAGGAAAAAGGTGATTAAAAGACTTTGAATGTTTCTTGATTGTTGGTAGCAGAAGGGCTGGTTTGATTATTTCGTAAACTGCTGATCTACTGTGATTTTTCATGTTACAACAATCCAAAAATCATCCAGTGAGCAGCAGCTCTCTGGGCTGAAAAGCCTTGTTGATGGCAGGAGTCAAAGAAGAAAGGTCCGACAGCTTCAAGCTTTTTGAAAAGGCAATAGTAACTTAAATAACCACTCGTTACGTCCAAGGTACGAAGAAGAGCATCTCTGAACGTACAACACGTCGGACCTCGAAGCAAACAGGCTTCAGCAGCATCTGAGACGGTGGGAATGGGCTCAAGTTTGACAGTGGAAGATTGGAAAACTGTTGTCTGGTCTAATGAGTCTCCATTTCTGCTGTGATATTCCGATGTAGGGTCAGAATTTATGGTAAACATGAAGGCATGGTTTGATCCTGTCTTGTATGAAGATTTCAGGCTGCTGCTGGTGGTGTACTGGTGTGAAGGATGTTTTCTTGGTGCAGTTTGGATCCTTTAATACCAACTGAGCATCATTGAAACACCACAGCCTACCCGAGTATGATTGTTGACCCTGTCCATCTCTGAAAGTCCAGAGTGTACCCAGCCTCTAATAGCTATTTACAGCAGGATAACACAAGTCACAAGGCTCATATCACCCCAGATTGGTTTCCTGAAAATGACAGTGTTCACTTAACTGAAATAGCCTCCACAGTCACCAGATCTCAATCCAATAGAGTCTCTTTAGGATGTGATGGAACGGGACATTCACATCATGGAGGTGCTGCCTACAAATCTGCAGCAGCTGTGTGACGCTATCATGTTTAAATTATCAAAATCTCTGAGGACTGTTTCCAGCAGCTTGTTTAATCCTGCCACCAAAAAAAAGAGGCAGTTCTGAAGGCATAACTGAGTCCAACCGGGTAGCAGCAAGGTGTACTTGATGAAGTGTCTGGTGAGTGCATAACACATACAGCACAGACTAGAACATTATTGACATAATACTTCATAATTTTGTGTTGTTTTTGCGGTATTTGTGCACAACCGAACCGAACTATTGTCTTTAAACAAATAGAATAAAAACAGAATAAGAATACTGAACTGAATATAATAAAATACAACAGAACAGAACAAAACTCAATAGAACACAACAGAACAGGGAAAAACTGAATATAATAGAAAATAAAATAGAATAGAATAGAAAAAACAGGACAGGACAGAACAGAATATAATATAATAGAACAGAAAAGAAAAGAAACCAATAGAATAGAATAGAATAGAATAGAATAGAATAGAATAGAATAGAATAGAATAGAATAGAATAGAATAAAACAGAATAAAATAATAATAATAACTGTATTTATATAGCACCTTTAAAAACAGAGTTTACAAAGTGATCTATAGAGAAGCAAAGCATAGTCATACATAACGTCAATACCGGTAAACATTTAAGAAAACAGGAGGTAAAAAAGACCATACCATAAAGGTAATGAATACAAGAAAACCAAACAAATAACCAAAATAGAATAGAATAGTGTTCTTACTGATGTGTACAGATGGCCCTCCCCATTCATGGCGATGTATAACCCTGTCTTCACGGACTGAATGGCGACAACTCTGAGGCCCACAGGAATAAGGTTGAATAAAGCTGGAAAACACACAGGTAAAGAGGCAAACACAAAAATATCACCAAACATCATTAACACACACACACGGTCCTAACATTAACTAAACATGAAATACAGAGGGAGGGGAAAACATTAGAGCACAATTCATCATCTGAGTAAAAGCTGCCGATCATTAATGCTTCACAAAGAATAGATGATGCAATTGCTCACTGTTGTATTTGGGTAATGGCTGAAGACGAATTGCAGGCTTGGCTGGTGGACGCGACTAGTCGAGCATAGTCTCGGCCACCCAGCGCTACCTCAGAATCAGTTGTAATTGGTGCCACCGCTGGTGTGTGGCAGATTTAATAGCACCTTTGTTGTTGTAGCAGACTCCTTGGGTCTGGGAGGTAATGGCTATTGTTTGTACTGGTGAGAAACAACAGGTCTGGACTGGCTGTGACATTAAGTATGTGTGGAAAGGAGAATTAAAGGCACATAATAACCTCTGCAGACCCTGTAAGTAATTGATGTTGGCCGGTTCGTAGCCTGGGAGACAATCGGTGGGGGATAAATGTGCAATCATTGGATTTTTTTTTTTTTTTGGTGACTTCAAATTCAATTTTGGTCAATTTTCAAAAGTCTAACGTAGAAACAGTCGATGACAGCGCCTGATCAACTGTGCACACTATCTATGATGCTCACTGTTTCAATAACTCCCTTCAGCCTCTCAGACGTGACATGTGCCACATCTCCTCATGCTGACAGGAGTAAGTGACACAATGTGGAGTGTCAGGCTAGCGTTAGCACCAAGCACTGGAATCAAATTAACCACCTAGCCTGAAGTGCAAGAGGAGCAGTGCCAGAACAAGCTAATAATACCGTTCTCTCCCCGTTAAGCCCACTGTTTCCTGGTCCACTTTCCCTCTCGGAGAAGGGGGACAAATCTGTGTGATCCTGTGGCGGCATTTTAAGAAGCCAATTTCGCTCCAATGACAAAAAAATTAGAGGATAGCCCGAGGGTTAGAGGAGGGTGACTGTAGGGTTGACGGCTCATTTTCTGCAATCTAGAAACAGGAAGTAATCCTCTCCAACGGTTACATTTTACGGTGTTTAAGTGTAATTCAGTCTGCAAGTCTACTAAAAAGGAAACTACTGTATATAATCAAGGTTTTAAATGATGAGAGTTTGCTGGGAAATGGTTCACCATGTCCTCTCTTAGCCATTTGTCGAACATTTTTCACACACCTATCAAATGTTTGACGTAAAAGTCCGACAGATACGGTCACGGTACTCACAGGAATTACTGCTGTCATCCTTGGTCCCATCAAGAGAGCCATCGGGGTTCATTTGCAAGTAGTATCCCTGCCTGCAATATAACCTGGTCACTATACCCTTGAGCTGGGGATCTGCAGGGAAGAAAAAGAGAAAGAACAGGGAGAATGATTAGGAGTCCAACAGCAAACCAAATTACACTTATTATCTCAAATGAAAGACAGGATTCTTTACTGTAATATGTTGTGTTTTGAGGGTCTTTACTGCCAAACCCCATGAAACAGTGGCAAACTATTGTGGCTCTTTTCACAGGCAAATCCGAGCACCAACTTTCCGGGCACATAAGCCACATCCTGCTCAGAGATAGACCATCCAATTATACGCGGCAGAATTAATCTGTGGTCGCCTGACTCCCATAATGAACCCAACAGCACCCTCTCTGGGTCCTCAGTGTGTAGGATGTGAGAGTGTCTCGGCTCTGTCTCTTTCAGCTGACCCTACCGGGGGAATGAGCCACATATCTACTCTAAATAAATCAGCACCGTGGTTGAATTGCCCGGAGCCGCCGCAGCTCAACGAGTCATGTTGTAATTTAGTTGGCATTTTGTGGGATTGTAATAACGTGACGAAAAGTGAAAGTGAAAATGTAAAAAGAAAAAAAAGAAAAAAGTATGAGACTGAAAAGGACAGGTTTTAATAAACCTGTGTGTGGGTGCATATTGGGATGTCTGGGGAAAAATATTGCTTGTGCCCAAGCAGTATGACAATATTTCTTCATCTGTGTGCGTGTGTATGTAGGCGTGTGTGTGATATTGGGGTCATGTACCATCAACATTAAACTTATTGTTGAGACAGCCATCACACCAGATTTCATTCTAAGAAAGCCCTGGGGCGGTGAACAATCAACCTCACCTGGACCTAAACCATGTTCCCGGCAAGCTACTGTGTGCATGTGTGTGTGTGTAGGTGGGGGGAGGGGGAGTATGTGTCATAGACAGAGAAAGAAAAGAGAGCGAAGGTGGCCACAGAGGACAACTCAAGAGGTCTTGCAGAGGGCAGAGTCAGACTTTTTTTTTTTTCCTGTTGGCGTTCGGCTCAGGGCATTCTCCTCTGAAATGGCTTTGCCGGGTGACGGCATTAGGCTGCTTTGAGACCTTTTCCCCGCTGCCTGAAAGGGGCAGAAAATGCCTCTCTGCCGGTGCATCCAAGCAATACCGCCACGGCATTCACCGCTTTGTTGCCTCACCAGAACAATGAAAAGGTGGCTACAGCAGAAGCTGACTGTCGGTGCCTCTGCTGTGCGTGATGCAGGCTGACAGGACGGTGACAGTATCTCTCTGGTTTACAATAACACTGAGGCCAGTCAAAACTGTAGCAGCTATTCAGCCTGAGACAGATGTCACTGAGCAGACATCATCCTCTGTCCATTTACTGTTTAATACCTGATGAATGTAGAATACTACTGGCATCCTTTTAATGTCCTCCGTTATCCTTTATATATATTTATTAAACAGTCTCATGATGAATAAAAACTGAGATAAAATGTCAAAATGTTGACGTAAAACATCAAAGGTGCAAGTTTCTCCTGTAATTTATTTGACGTCTCATTAATTTGGTTATTACGATTTCATTTATCCTCATTCATTTATATTTTTTTCATCTTTTGGTAGAAATTAACTACAGTTGGTTCATAAAATGTCAGAAAACAGTAACAGTTTCTGAGCCCATTGTGACACCTTCAAATGTCTTGTCTTGCTCAACTATTCAAACCTCAATTATTCGATTTACAATGATTTAAAAGGAAGAAATGTAAGCACATTTCTGGTTAGAGAAGCTGAAACAGACAAACATCTGGAAATTTAGCTTAATACGTGACCTGAACGACAGAAAATTAACCAACGTATCAATTCAGTTGGAATTCAGTGTTAAAACAAAACAAAAAAATAAAGTCTAAAGTAAAACAATAGAAGACTGCAATGGATCCATTTATAGAAGACTGAGACACTCAAGAAATACTGTTTGTGCTCAAGCAGCGCAGCAATATCTCTTAACTTTCTGCGACGAGTAGACTAACTGATTAATCCACTAAATATTTCTGCACTTCTGTACTTTGTATTTCAGACAGTATTGCATCAAAACGATGGTTGTCAAGTCACGTTGAAGCTACTAGAGTGGGAAAAAAACAAAAATTTAAATCCACTACTGCCTTTTTTGTAGCGCTCTCAACAATTATTTTCAATTTAATCTTAATTAATCAGTTATGGTTTCAAACGAGCCAAAGTTTGTTACGCACCGGTCAGTCCTACAGGAGACTGTGTCAGTGCCACGTTTTGCCTCACCGAGGCATGAAAGGCATGACCGTGGTCAAACCAGAGGGTCATGTGATGGAGGTCGTGTGACAAAGTACAAAGATTGATGAAGTCAGAGTAGTGAAAAGGTTGTGGGCGGTCGGACGGAACAAACACATGACTTTCGCCTGGAAGAAGGATGTTCAAGTTTGTGAGAAAGCAAAAAGTCGACGTGGAGTTCTTTTCAGTAAGTTATTTAACTTTGGTACCGCATGTTAAGTAGCTTAAATGACATATGTGACTCGACTTGTGTAAAATTATTCATTTTGGCCCAAACCATGCTCCTTTCCTAAACCTAACCCCGTGGTTTTTGGTGCCTCCACCGAAGGCACCTCAATTTCCACGCCTTGTCGAGGCAAAATATGACACCGACACGGTCTCCTGTAGTGGCCTGACTGGCTTATTACACGCTTTGGCATTATACCAGATTGTTGGGTACTTGGGTACCCTGCAGATACCATACAGTACAACATTTAGACCACACGTAGAAAGTTCCTATAATCTAGTGACAGGAGGGGAGATATGCGAGTTCTCATACAGCAGGGAAACACGGTCACAGACACTCACTGAGCACATTGTCAAGAACACCACAACTAATACTGGGCTGGGCCTCCATTTGCTCTTGCAGCATTGTACACACATTTCCACATGGATTTTTAATGAGTGCACAATTCCCTTGAGCAAATACTTTTTGTGCAGATACAAGAAGTTGGTAAACCCGCCATCGATTAATGACGCTGACCAGCATTTAAACATTGTGGGGGAGTGAGATTGATTTTGAAGACAGATCAGTGGGGAGCAATCTGTAATAATTAAAACGGCGTAACTGGTGGCTGGCTGCGGGAATTCTTTCTGTATGTGCGTGTGTGTGTGCGTGTGCGTGCGTGTGCGTGTGTGTGAGTCTGTGTGTGTGTGTGTGAGAGAGAGATATACTGGCTTGCACGCCCCAGGGAACACAGCCAGCATCACATGATTTATAGCATGATGGAAGAGCCAAGTTCACCGCACGCACGCACACACGCACACACGCGCACACACACGCACACACAGATTTCCCCTCTAGCTTCGATCTCCAGTTATTCTGAGCAGCAACCAGACTGAGCTGAAAATGTGTCGAATTTTACTTAATTTGTCAAAAATTAAATAAACTGAAATGAAAAAAAAAAGAACATTTGAGATACGTCTCAGTAATATATGACTCCATCATGTCTTCAAATACCCAGTGCATTATTTATGACTGACAGTTTAACATCAGACATTCATGTATGCTTGTGCATGCATTAGAGTGACATAATGGCTTTTGTAATTTTAATAAAGCTGGCAACCCACTGATGCAATGCAGGTTTAAGGTCAAACTTACTCATGGTCAATAGATGGATTTATGTTAATTTATTCTCCTTTTTTTTTACACCACAAATATTCCCTGTTATTTTTGTACACGTGTCTATAAAACATTGAGCATATCGAATATTTAGTAAGTGGTGCAATATAAAAAAATAAATAAAAATCAACGAGAATCAGTGGAAGAAAACGAGAATAGAAAGGGTGTTAGCAAAAATATAAAAGGGAAGGTTGTGTGCTTTTAGAATGACAGCGTTTTCAGGTATGTCAGACAACCTTGATATGGTGCGTACACTCTTTTAAAACAGAAACTGTCTTGAAAATGTCTGTGGTATTCCCTAAGTGGAAAAGGACTTTGACTCATCAATATTCTCCTTCTATAACACATTCAAATGGTGAAACAACACTGTTCTATTGTCACAGATGGAGCATCCAGCCTCTACTCTCATTGGACTTTCCCACTCGCACTGCTATTGTTTTTTGGTTTTTTTTACAACAGTAGCACTGTATGTTTCTACATGCCACTTCTTTGTTTCTAGGGAGACCGAGTGGTGGCTTGGCAGCAGCAGGGGGAGTTTCCTCAGACAACGACGAGCACCAGAAGCAGAAAAACCTCAAATTGTGTTACCCTGCTGCAGAAGTCTTGCCTACATATAAATCAAACTGTCGCAGATGGGTTGTGATTATTTATTTTGTTTCATAACTGGCCTCTCCAC
Organism: Embiotoca jacksoni; assembly: GCF_022577435.1. Lineage (NCBI taxonomy): Eukaryota > Metazoa > Chordata > Actinopteri > Embiotocidae > Embiotoca > Embiotoca jacksoni. The sequence continues at coordinate 6,949,921 of NW_027185340.1, forward strand.
AGCTCCTTCATTCCCTTTCGTCCTTATTGTCTTTTGTGTCCTCTGTCTGTGTGTGTGCAGAGACACATGTTCAGCTCAGTGCGAATCGAGCAGAGCACGTAGTATAAGGAAACACGCACACACGGGCACAGCTGCAGCAGCAGTACTTGTAGACTGCTGTCAGCCCTGCCCTGTCTGACCCACTTTGGATGTTTCTGGAAAAGGAGAAGGGCTTTTCCAGCCTGCGAAGGAAAAGCCCCTCTACAGTGTGTTACTTCTGGCCTTATGTACAAGGAAGCAAAACGACAACGTCGTCACCCCTTTCCCATTTCTCTTCTATCAACAACATCTCTGACATCTCGCCGATAACTCATCTGATACAGGCAGCTCTGAAAGCTGACTGATGACGCACTGCTGTGTCCCGTCATGCTCTTGAATAAACAGCCAAGCTGCAGGAGATCTTTCATCTCGCACCGGCTTCTAGATCATCAAAGCTAATCTAATGGTCTGATCTATGTAACATGATCTAATGATTTATGGATCTAATCTAGAGAGATAATTAGAAACAGGGCAGTGAGATTATGGGTGAGCCCAAACTGGATGCGTCCACCTTAGCTCACTTACTGGGTTTTGACTGTAATAGGATTTACAATTCACATCTAATCCCTTAAAAAGAAAACAGGGTGATCCCTGGCTCTGCATCTGCTATCAAAATGCATGGATAACTTCAAATTAAAGCTGATATGAGAGACACAACTCAAAGTGATGCTGACATATTCCTTTGGGTGTTGGAGGAGGACAGAAAATCCCCATCTCATTATTAGACCGTTATATCTAAAAAATAAAATGATATAAAATGAAGAATGGGTAAAGGTGTACATTGTTGATAGTTACAGTAAAGTTTTGGGTTTTTTTGGACCGAGATGCTCCGGCTCAGAAACACAAAGGATGTCAGTGCAAATCAATGCAGCCCATAAGAATAGATAATCCACTGTGTCTCTCACAAGATCAATACTCAAAGCCGGAAGGAATACCGGCTCCTTAAGAAACCCCCCAATTCCCTCATTCTGACACGTCTCAGCGGGAATCTGAATGCGACCTCAATGTATAATCACAGTTGGGATGGTCAGAAAGAAGCTCTTCTCTCTGCAGCCTCAGCTGTCACAGTGAAGCCATAATGTTCTTCCTCACCTGGGAAATAAAGACGAGCGTGGAAGCGTATCTGTGTTATCACGGCACATGTGATCGGTGGTGCATTCCTCTTTATTTACCCACCGGGGAAAGGAAAAAAAAAAAAAAAAAAAAAACTCCTTTCAGGGTCTAATATTAAATTAAGCACACCAAACAAGTCATTAAGTCTTCCTAAGATGTGTGCTCTGGTGATAATACAGTGAATAACAGGGGAGAAAAGAGAGGGAGGAGCATAGGGTGAGGGTGAGCAGGCAAACAGTGGCATGTGCAGGATTTTCAAGCCAACCCCCCTAACAGCAAAGCCTGATCTCACTTGGTAAAGATTTCCCTAATTCTCATGTGAGTATGAAAATTAATGAAGTATAGTCCAGCTGTAATGTAATGTAATGTAATGTAATATTCCCATTAGGCCCTTTAATCACAAATAGTACAACATTAAAGCAAGAGAAAACAGTGTAGACTCTGATTAGAAGCTTCAGTAATGAGGACAAAATTCCTCTTTTTAAAGAGCTTTCCCCTCTTCATTGTATTTTCATTTGAACCGGAGTTTATCTCATCTTCCAGGCAGCATGCAGGTCAAGCTTTTTGAGGCCTCATGACACAGTTCACCAACACTCACTGCTGCCACTCTTACCGTGGATTATCATCACTATTCTGAGTTGCTGTAGAAAATGGCCATTCCAGGTGTGATGTTGTCATTTTAGGGCTGCCAGTTCAGGTTGACTTCGCATCCACATTTCTGACTCAGATTTACTTGTGCCAACCAAAACCGAGCGTATTTGCACCCACATCGTACTAAGATACACACCACACCAAGAAAAATATGTCATCTTACAGCCTTTTCATGTTTTCTTTTTTTCTCTTGACGTGGCAAGACATTAATTCGAAAATGACAGCATCGTCTGTCCACATCTGTGGTCTGTGGGGACTTCCGAACACCACTGACAATTCCCAAAGAAAAAGATTGATATGCAACAAGCCAATTGAGAGTCACACACACACACACACACACACACACACACAGACACACACACCGATTGTAACACTTGCACACTGTGGGCAGAAGTAGCAACAGCAGCCTGGAGGATAGCCGATAATAGCTCCATTCTGATGCACTCTAACCCATGTCCAGATGTGTCCTCTATGGGCTATTATATAGATCCTGTTTTATCGAAGCAATTTTTAATCCATGTAATCACCAAGGGTTGGTGAAGGAGACATTTCATTGTGTTGTTCAATTCCATAGGATGAGAAAGACTCAGTGATCAAAATGGCTCTCTCAATAAGAAACACAGCTTCTGAGTGCTTTCAACAACAAACAAAATGCAGTTTGTTAAATGAGGAGGCCGTTAAAGGATAAATTCTGAGCAGCATTTAATCAGCTGGAGTTATAAAATGTGTGATGCAACAGGTTTGATACCTGATGATTCAGGGAGGACCATGCATCCACCTTCTGTCTTTCACTAACAAGGGGAAATAACTGGAGTAATTTATTTCCTAAATGAATTATCCTAATTCCTTTTTGTAAGAAAAATTATCCTCACTGCTGGGACTGATTCCAACAGTGAAATAATTGTTGACTGCTCTTTAACAATCCCAGGTTGCCACATTATGGCAAAAAGTGCTCCTGACATTTTCATAATTGGAATGAAAATGAACTGGAGCAATAAGAGGCCACTGGCCCCCCAAATTCATAGCATTATGTGAGAAAAGATTATGTTTGAAAGGCGTAACCTCCATTCCGTGGGAGATATTGACCTTTTTACTTGCATAGAAATGAGTTTCATTTCTGGCTCTTGTGAAGTGCTGATGCACTAAGCACTTCAGCGAATTTTCTATGTGCTTCATAACGATCAGGCCCTTTTCAGAATCGCGGAGGTGACAGCTCGGTAAACCTGCCTAAACCATTTGGAACAACTCGTCAGGAGCCTGTCAGCTACCTGGGATTGCATATAAATCTGAGGCAGGTTTGTTATTTTCAGCCAACTGGCCAATATACAGAAACTGGAAGCTTTCCTTGCCTCATTTTTTTTTTTTACTTTTTACGCACGAAGGTGCAATTTGGCAAATCAGCGTGTTAAGTAATGAGTTTATTTCCTAATTTGTGCTTTAACTACACAGGTGGCAATGGTGTTACGTTAGTTATAGGCCTAATTACGCTATCAATCAGTGGTTGCATGTATGCACATGTTTACACTGAACCCCAAACGCCATCAAAGCAGGCACTTCACACACTGAAGTTCCCCAGACCTTGTCTCCGTAGTCTCCGCTTCCTGAGGCCGAAGATGCGCACTTTAGAGAAGATGTCGACCAGGTTCCCATTGCAGAGCCCCTTGTTCTTGTTGGGGCTCTTTCTCCGTCGGTTGGTTGCCGGTCGGTCCAAATGCTGCTCCCGTGCCTGTCTCTTCTGTCTGATCAGCCCACTCGCGATAGCAGCAGCCATGGCTCAAAATGTCACAACTGCACAGGTCCAGTCTGCACACGGAGCACAGACTACACAAACAGCCGCCTCTGAGAGCTCGCAGCCCGGGTCACAGTCCCATGGTGGCGGCTAAGTGGTCCGTTCCGTGATGTCAAATGTCAAATATATATTTTAGAAGCTGGCTTTCTTTTTTTAGTCCAAACACTACATGATAATTGTGATATTAAAAATCAGCTGTCAGTCGAAAATTTTTTGGACATGATGAAAAAATGAGCTCAGTTCATGCGTAATTCCATACATCAATGACCACAGCCTTGATGAAGAGCTATGCCAAACTCACGCAGATTTCGGAGGATTATTCATACCTGCACGGTGTTGTGTTTGATCATTGTCTGTGAAATCGCCTCCTTAAATGTCCAACACCGGCTGCAGCGTCCTCACGGCAAATTCACCCACTCTTTCCTCCTTTCACCCTCCGTTTTCTCCTCCTTCTGCCAGACGAGCTTGCTCTATTAGAAGTCGCCGTTTAGGTTGCGGTGAGGACGCCTGTGCATGTGCGCCGCCAGCAATTAAACAAATGCAGACGCCTCCTACGAGGACCACAACCCGGCTGAAGGCACAGCAGCCCGGGCGAAACGAACTCCAAGTTTGCAAGAGGCGATCGGCGACAGGAACCCCGCGATGACTGATCTGGAGCCACACGTTTGGAGATGCACAGAAATACGCAACCGTAGCAGAGTGGAGTTATTATTTGATGCAGCAAGCTGAATTAATACCAAGTTATATTCCAACTAGCAGACGATCTGTCGGATAATGTTCTCCAAACATATTGTCTTCACTGTATTCCACATCACAACACAAGCAGTTGGTCGCGATAGGAGCCAGGGAGGAAAAAAGCACAACCAAAGCTGATCTGAGTCCTGTGGAGATGACGTCTGCATTGTGTGACAAGCTGCATACAAATATACAAACTTAAACCCCCCGGCGATCAGCACACAATGCGACCCGGTGCATCTTTTTTCCCTAAAGCCTCCTGCGTGGGAGATGCATTGATGTCGATCAGTGCGTAATGAGAATAAAAGGAAAGCAAGGAACGCCACTGACAAACAGCGCAATTTATTTTCCCAAGCTCAAAAGAGAGAGGGGGAAGAAAAAAAAACCGATAGGAAGTGGTGGTCACTCGTTTCAGTCTGTATGCCCCCAGATCAACAAATCTTTCCCATCAACAAGTCACCACTCGTTAGTACACGCATGAGTGAGGAGTGAGGAGGATGCCTCCCCCCGCCCGCCGTCCCACACTCCCTCCCTCTCGACCACCAAGCCCTTGCTTGAAGGGGAATGAGCAGAAGATTGTAATCCTTCAGTTTGGGCTCTGCAGGATACATTTACTTTAAAATTAGACAGATCCCTGCAGAAACAGTAGAGCCACACCTGAGGTGACAAAGTGCAATTTCTGTATTTGTTTTTCCCTTCATATTATAGCCAAATGTACATAGTTGAAAATGATACAAAATAAGAGACCCCAGTAGATTACTATAACTCTTTGCTCCATCTAACGAGACAAACAAGTGTCACATGCTGTGTGATAAAGGCGCGCATTCATATTGTTTTAATAACGAGCTATCCTGGCTGAGCTCTCCGCTGGCTCCGTGTGGTTTCAGCACCACGGACAGCACCTCTAATTTCAACCCCGCACACTGATGATGGAAGGAGGGAAATGTTTTCTAGAGTCGAACATTAAAACCTTCACTTGATCGTCCTCCACAGACTGCGGGATGTCTCGGGTAAATCACAAGCATCCGAGGTACACTTTGCCCCACTCCATCCACTACCTCCACCTCAATGTAAATGCTGAATAGGACTCGTCTGTTCCACACAATAAACGCCAGTGGAAGACACAATATCATTTTTCTTGATTTTAGGGGGGTGAATATCGTCGAAGTCTCAATCACAGGCACACTGAAATTAAAACTCAAGAGAGCCATCTGCTGTTTGTGGCTGTAATTAAACATTTGGGCTCGCAGGGGGACTGGAGCGCCGTTTTGCATTGCCCTGCCGTGGTGTGCGTTAAATTCTGCGCACGCCACACACACCTGTTGATATCCAGCTGTGAGGATGAACGAATTTATAGAATGGATTAAACTGGAAAACACACAAGAAAAAGTGTCTGAGAACAGATGTTATTTACAACAGCTGGACAGTGGAGCGAAAGCTAGTTGTTCCTGCACGCCAGATGAAGAAATACTCCCACATTAAAATGCAAACAGAGTTCCAGCTAACCACCGTGGTCACCAGACTACTAGGATCATCCATATATAAAATCACGCTTATGTTTGGGCAAAAAAACGCTAGGTGCATGATAGCACCGCACTGTGTCTCACATTCTGTGCATGAATACAAAGTTTATGTCCCGTGGCTGTTCAGGAGCCTCCCGCTCAGCAGGCGCTGTATAGGAGACATGCAGTTAAAGCTCCAACCAGCAGCGGACACTGTCAGCTCAACAATGGTCCCACAACAGCTCGCAGAGCAGCACTGTCGGCTCTGAAACGGAGAGGGTTTCTATTTTGCTTCCGTGGATAATCGATTTTTCTTCAGTCCTCTGGGGCACTTTGCATCGTTGCACTGTACAAGCTGTGTACTGTAGTCAAAGCTCAAAGAAAAATAGAGGAGAGTTGGACATTTTGGAATATTATCATACATTTTCTGCAGCTATTTCAAACTAATAAAAACTAAAAAAAAAAAAAAATCACCATTTGGAATAATAGTTTTAACAAATGGCCAAAAGAAAGCAAACATTTTCAATATTATTATCCGTTTGTTTTCAACAGAGAACTGTAAATCAGCCTTAGTGTGCTTCCATAGTTCAAGCGTTCCCATAAATTCTGCAAATGTGGTACAAAAAAGAAGAAAACGCTTCACTCTGGGCTGGATCAGGTCCAGAGGAGAGGCCTTGCACTTTGCACGCTTTTATCTTCTCCGTCACACAGCATGAGCTTGACTGCATGGATAGTTTTCTCCTCATAGCACAGACATTCACATGCAAAAGTCTTATCACAGAACACGCTGGAGGAGCAACAATAATCTAAAGTCTAAACCAGGAGTCCCATTAAACTCAACACAGCGCAGGGTGTCAAAAACCGTGTCGAAACCCCGTCACACATTCATTCATGAAGCAAAACGAGGGCGCACATACCTACATTTTTTTTCCTCCTGCATGTGAATTTATGAGAGTCCATGGCAGTCCCATTCAAAGGCCCTCTAAGCCAAGACCTTTTCCCTGTGACTTGTAATGCCTCCATTTATACTGCCCCTTCTAGGATCCTAACATGGTTACCTGACAGTCTGCCCCGAGCTGTTTACATTAATTTGTTCACGGAAACCTTGAACACTTCATTTGTTCTTTAAGTTGGTTGAGAAAGGAAGTTAGATTAACACATGTGGACACTTTGTCTGGAGGCCAGCTACGAATGCAATCGGACTAAATGTTGCCTTGGCAGGGAGGAAATGCAAGAAATTAAGCAGTCGCTAAGACGACAGACGACTCACATGAGCTTCTACACCTTTATCATCAAGACCTTGTTGTCACAGAATAACGCCATTTCCTGTATGGAAACACGGCAACCCAAATGCACTGAGATTCGATGAAAGCAGAAGCTGCAGAGATTTCAGCCACAGCCTCATCAAGTCGGAACATTTAAATCCAATCTCCTCAGAGGAAATTAAATTATCCGAGTTAGATGCCCTGCTGCCGAGGCAAAGCAAATGTCACCCTACAGAACTGGGGGTAAACAACCCATTTGATTATTGCTATTACACTTTGCTTCGGGCCGTGTTCTTTTATCACCCGTCCTGATGGGAAAAAACAGGCAAGCGGGGCTCAGCACTTCTCAGGCCCAGAGAAATAAAAGAAGCTTAACTTGCCGGAATCAAATTACACTGCATTATCAAAGACACAGAGTTAATTTAATTTGAGATGCGTAATGATTTTGCTTAGCTGGGATTTATGTAATTTCTCTTTCTCCCCTGTCTTTCTCCTCCTCCCCGTACTTCTGCTGTTTAATCACCGAATATCAGGAATCCATCTCCTGAAGCAATAAAAGCTTAGAGAGCCGGCTGTAAGTATCTTACAGTGGTTGTGTATGTGTCTCATTTGTTTTGATGAGTGTAATACAGTCTAATAAAGACAGACGAGAGCACATAAAGAGCTTGTAAGGGGGGATGAATATGAAGAGCTTTTGTTAAGTGCTCATGAATTAAGAGCGCATGATACGGCCCTTGAGATGTATTAAGGGCCAGAAAGTTCATGGAGTGATGATCTGAGGACCAGGAAAGTCACGACCCGTTTTCAGAAATGGCAAACGAGTATGCAGAGAGTTATTATAGTAAATAAATGTATCTATATTCAAAAATAACAAAGATGACAGAACAGAGCTATAGAGAATATTTTATTTAAAATTATTTAAAAAAAATTATTGTGTAAGATTGAACATGTTCACTATCTCGGGTTGGCATTTTAGCAGCTATCAAGCAGAACTAAACACAAGCTGAGGAAATTTCAGGTACAATCAGCTGTAAGACCCCTTTATACAAATGTCTTATTTGTCACAGGGTGCATGTGTCACAGTGATTTCCAGTTATTAGACTGTTTTTTTTCATTTTTATGACTAATACAATTTTTTTAGTGCCCCTCAAAACTCTCACCCAGCCCCCCTGCTCTACCTGTTTTACATCTGCATTAGTTGGACTTGTGCCGACATACTTTGGCAGCGTTACCGTTGCACAAAGTCACAAGATCATACCTGCTACACACGACCACCAATACCATTTCTTCACCAAATTCAGAGTCTAACCTGCTAGTATGACTTGTGCCTATATTGAACATCAAAACAAGAATAATGTTGAAAAAATGTGACAAATATAAGGATTTCATTGAAGAATTGTACTTTTCCTCTAGTTCACTGTGTCCCCTCACCACCCCTTAAAATCACCTTGCAACCCCCCAGGTTGGGAAACCACACTTCAGTCCCTCCCCCACTTTAGTAAATTCAAAATATCTACTAATCAAGTAAAGTAAAAAGTATGAATTACTTATAATGTTCTCAAGATTCACAGGCCACAAAATTGATGATTAAGACATGAGAGGAAACGATTATGTCTATGCTGTACTTTTTTACACTAAGGTCCCCATATGGTGAGTAGTGAACAATGATTAAGTGAATAACTTCAGTCACAGCTAATATGACATGAAGGCAAAGTATTAAAATCCTGAACGAAGGACATTGTCATGACTACTGCCCTCATTTGTGAGGGTTTCCAGCAGCAGTGTGACAACACGAATGAATGACCGACCAATAAGCAGTCTTTAAGTGTTGCTTTATAGCCAAAAGGATCGCTCGTGCTACAGTGTGAAAGAATGGTATATTTCCGAAGGAGAGACACAACCTTTAGAGATATTTAGTTTCAAACGAGTTGAACAGCTCAAACATAAAGTCTCCGCTCACAGACCTTTGAATAGCCAGTTCATCATCTCCTGCAGAGTGTCATAAAATAATTTAAATGTACGTCGCACCATCGCTGCAAGGTATACTAAATATGCCACCAGAGAATATGTATAGCCACATTACAATATGTCCCTCTGTTGTGAGCGTGATGGAGTGCTGCCTTTCCCCAGGGGATGAGATTAGAGTGGGCCTGAGGTGCCGAGCTCGCCGACAGAGACATTAATGAAACACGGTGGCTTCAAACTGTTTGCTTCACTTACCAATAGCCAACCCCCAGATAAAAAAAAAAAAAAAAATTAAAAAAAAAATGCAGTTAACCCTTTTGTTGCTGAACTAAACAGAGTAAAACAAAATCCAGTCCTGTAACAGAACAATTGGGACAGAGGAAGCTGGAAAATGAAATAATTGGACATAATGTCAAGTTGGAGGTCAAATAAAGGCATTTTGATTGAACTGTTGTGATAAAGCTGATGGGAGCTAATCAGGTCTTGTTGCAAATATAACTTTGGAATAAAAGGTCACTTGGTAAAAAAAAAAATATTATATCTGTGGCTGAGGGCTTTGCTGCCATGAACTCTGCCTTTTGAGTGGAATTGGGCACAAGTGGTGATCAGACAAAGCCCTGTGGCCCCCACCCAAGCAGTGATTGGTTAAATACTAAATAATAGCCCCAAATCACAACCCAGTTATGTGGTGCATAATTTGAGAGGCAGCAAAATGAGGGTCTCTAACGTGAGGGAGGAGACGAACAGAAAGAGAGTGACGCAAAATCCAAAGTAAGCGATCAAAAGTCAGACACGCAGAGGCAAAATATACCGTCACAATTTACCGGGGAGTCAACACAGTGGTCACATGGTCTCTCTCTGCCCCTCTCTCTCTGGATTTCTGTCTTGCACATGCGCGCGCACACACACACACACACACACACACACACACACACACAGAGAGAGACACACACAGAGCTCCATCCTTTGATCCTATTTTAAGTCTGCAGCAGTGATGGAATGTGCCTTGTCAGCAGCACTGCAGAGTGAGGTTCCTTGGAGAAGCCCTGGGCAATGTGGGAGAATATCAATTAGTCCAAACCCTTCTGGCATGGCCTGCTTCTGGAGCTGAGGGCTGACACAAAGTGTGTGTGCGTGTGTGTGCGTGCATGTGCGTGCGTGCGTGCGTGGGTGCGTGCGTGTGTGTGTGTGTGTGTGCATACTTTATCGTTTGCTTCTCTCTGAGGTAGTGTGTCTGGGTGCATGAGTGTGTGTAGGTAATGCAAAGACAATGTGTGTGCCCACTTGGAAATGCATAAAGTGTATAGTTGTGCAGGTTCATGTGAATAATTTCCCGATGAAGGTGAGGGAGCTGGATGTATTTCAGCGCTGGAAAACTTAATCGAATGGTAATGAGGGGGATGTCAGGTCAGGTCAGGTCAAGCTCTGTGACTTCAGCGATGAGATATGGAGGAAATGAGGGCCATAAAAGCTGCTGTGCATGGAAGAGGTATCGGTTTGGTTGCATCTGCAACATGCAAACACAGCACAGTGTACTTTACAGGAAGGAGGAATATTTTAAGACAATAATGCCTATTGGTCAAAGATATTCTTTCATGTTTCTTTTTAAAGACATAAAACTGAGTCACTGACCTTCAGGTGAGGTCAGTGTTTTTTTGTTGTTGTGTTTTTTTTTTTTTAAAGCTGGCTCTCTGTCAAGCTGCTGTCCACCGATGAGTCCAGATGGGAGTGCAGGTTGAAGACGACCACAGCTCCATCAGGATCAATGACTACCTTTGACAGCATTACCACTACTGACAGCTCTTACACTCTACTTTCAAATACCACACACGCACGCACGCACGCACTGTGTCCTCTTTAACGCAGGTCCTCTTTAAAGAACAAGCCCTAATCAAATAGCATGACAGAGGAAGCAGCATACTGACAGGCCATAATATGTTTTAGAGGAAATCCATTCTTACAAACACACACACAAGCAGTTTGTGTTTTCTGAAGGAAAGGTTGCTCCTTTTAACCCCAATTCATTAAATTAAACACACACCATACCTGCTAACCTGATTCTAACACCTAACCAAGACCCCGAATGAAACTCTAGCCATAAATCTAAACCGTCACGCGGACTTGACCAAATAACAATAATGCACCTTAACGTTCAAACCTTCAAGGAATAGTTTGGCATTTTGAGAACCACCAGATAGACACCACTACCGTGCCTGTACAGTAAATCATTTGGGGTGTTGTGTGCTGGAAGATGCTGTGCCAGGACCGGCGACCTCCTGGAGTTTCTGCTCATGGTCTGGTAACTAGTCCAGGCCAGAAATAGTCTTTCACAGAAATGCAAGTAAAATAACAAATAACTGCCTTCACACTTTTGTTTTATACGGATTAAACAAAAGAGCTATAAAGTGCTAATTGATTAATACCCGTTTTATTTTCAGTCTCCATGCAAAGCTTACAGCTGACCGGCTTATTTCTGATATCAGCAACAACTACAATAACTCAAAAATGCAAACACACCTTATATGACGGCACGACGGCTAAATGTTGAGGTAAAAGCAACTTAAACTGAACAGAGCTGCAGAGCAGAAGCAGCACACCTTCCACATTACAGGAGAAGAAATCTGAATTCACGGTTCATTTAAAAATAGTTTAAAGGAGCTTCACATTAATGAACTACCGTACAGGGGGGGGGGGGGGAGGCATAACCATGCTTATAAACTATAAAAACGTCCTTTATGACAAGATGACAGATGTCCTCTGGTTAATGAGAGAATCTCAGCCACAACCATAAAAATTACACCACCATGAAATATTCGGCAGTTCATATTGCTGTTATTTTAATGTTTTCCTCCTTGTGTTCTTTTAAGGTGCGCACATATAATATGCACCATAGACCTCCAATGAGCCACGTCAGCCCCCTCTGACTGAGAGAACCAATAAAATGTTCCCCAAGAGACAATGAAAGACTAATGATGTTTGTAATGACCAAAATAATGGTGCTAATCGTCATTAGCCAGAGCTGCACTTTTGGCCGCGGTGACTCTCGTGGCCCCGAGAATAAAGATAGAAAGAAGAAAAAAACCAGATGAAAGGCTGCCACTACAGAAGTAATGTGCATGTGCACAAGGGTTTGACCGCGAGCTAATGGAGGTGACAAGGAGTGCTGTGATTAGTCTGAAGTGACGAGGTTAATACTCTCGTATGACAGCAGTCATTACGACACACTCAGACAGCCATTAACACTGTCACAGATCAAATGTTACCACGGCTCCGAATACATCAAACACTTCCGCGGTGTGGACTGCAGTGGCGGCGTAGGGAGTCTCATCCCCGATACAGAAAATCCATTTGAGTTCAACTTTATTCAAATTACAAAGAAAGGTACAGTTTCTACGTATCAGTCCTGTGATAGATTGATAAGTTGTCCAGGGTGTGCCCTGCCTCTCGCCCCCGTGACCCTTGAGGATAAGAATATAGCTAATGGATAGATGAACAGTTTAAGACAACATATCTATGTGTTGTATTTCCCATATGTCCTCCGTTTAAAGGTCTGATGTGTAGGATTTAGTGGGATCCATCCACAAAGATGATCATGTTCTCATTAGAGTATAAATCACATGAAACTAAGAATCTTTATTTTTAATAGCTTAGAATGAACCTTTTATATCGACATACCCTCCAACCTAAGGCATCATGTTGCACCGCCATGTTTCTACACGAGACAAACCGAAACCCGGCTCCAGAAGGACTTTCTTGTTGTTTGTACTCGTTCTCACCACTAGATGTCACCAAATCCTACACACTGCTCCTTTAAAAATGAGTTGGGTTTACATTTAAACAGGCTGCTGTACATGCTTTTTGTTCACCACATATCTCCAGCTGTATCAGACATTGTAAGCATTAGTTTGTATTTGACTGTAGATTATTTTATTAGTCTTGCTTCAGTTTCAGTAATTGTAATATCTTTGGTCGGCACATTTACACACGTAGCCCACACAAACTCACCAACACAAACAGTACACACACATCTACAAGACAGACACCTAAAACTACTCCAGGATGTTTGTCCTTAAACTCAGAAAACATCCTCATACAGCACATTTTCTTTTTATTAGTTCTCAACAAAACTGGGCAACAAGAAATTGTGAATAAACCAATCACCTAAATTATGGAGGCCACAATTTTGTTTTTATAAAAAAAAAAAAGTTGAGTTCTTTATGACTTCGGTGTGTTTAGTCTTGTCTGTGTACCTCACTGATGGTACGGTGTGCTGCATAAAAATGTTAACATAAGATAGACTGCTTAAAACCTTTGTATATAAAACATATTTTAGAGATATGATACTTCTTAAAGAGGCGTTTTGAGGTACCCTCATATTTACACTTTGCGGTTAAGTGTGTATATGCAAACCCTGGTCACTGTGTAGCAATAAGTTTCTTAATGTTCTCTTGCTTTAAAAAAAAAATTAAGCTCGTTGATCTTTTGAAAAAAAGTTTTCAGATGAAAGAAATCGTGAGGACCAGCTGGATTTATGGGGCAAAACATAAGAATAATGTGTTTAGTTAAGGCAATGCCCCATTTGCACTAACCAGCATGCCGTGTTAACTCATTGTAATTTACTGACATTAGAACAGAACAGTTAAGATCACTATGAAACCTACTCTGATGAATGCGATGCCTCTTGAACCAACACTTAGGGAAAATAGCCACTTATGTTGCTCACAGTATAAATCATTATGCTGATGTTGCGCGAAGGTAGTTGCTAACTTATTAAATTGACATATACGGGTAGAATATACAACACTGTTTTCAAAAAAGTTAGAATGCTAAAAATGTGTTGATGTGAAAGAGTGTTGCTGGCATCACATTGAAAATGAGAAAATATTTTCCAAAACACAATAAAACCTCTTAGTTTCGGGGTTTGATATGTTGTCTTTCATCTATTTTTAAATCAAATTTTACATCGTTTATATTTAAACAGCGACCTAAGTTTTTGGAAAACAGACTTGCATTTGTATTTATTAATAAGCATTGCTGTAAAATAGGGCAGAATAAACCAAAAAGGATCATTCTGCTGTGTCGTCCCTGGCCAGATGTTGCAACAGTCTCCGTAAAAGTAAAAGTAAAAGCAAGCAAAAGGGAAAAAAAAAACGCAAAGATGAAAACAGTTATTGAAATTGGGTGAATGCAATGACACATGATGAAACATTTAAGAAACCGATAACGGTAATGCAGCTAAAACATGACAACATTAAGCAATATCAAGCAAATATATTCCATATGAAGCATGAAAAGAATCAAACAGTTCATGAAACAAGCAACAGGACTGCATTAAAGCTCATTAAGAACTGTAAGTATTGGTTGAAACAAGCAAACAGTAGCCAAAGAAGCATATTAAGAAAGCAACATGAGAACATTAACCTGCGTGCAAGCAACACGCACGTGAAACGGCTCATGAATCACACCGAGAGAGACTTCACACAACACACGAACCGCAATGTAAAACACACACCAGCTCAGTATTTGGAGAAACAATAGAACCAGACAGACTTGACGTTAACAAAGCAGCAGCAGCAGCAGAGAGGAAAACGTTTTGTATTGCTGGAAGATTTGATTATCAATGAGCCACTGTTTTAAAATGAGAACTGAATGACTGGTTTGATTTGAATCCTCTGATATGTGATCTCCACTCTTGTGAGGCTCCGACGACAGCCACTTCTTCTGAGTATGCAATAAAGCAGTCCCCTCTTGTAATGCCTTGTGTAATCCAATATGATTTTTTTTTTCTTGTGTGTAGTTTAGTCGTCAAGAGGGGAGTTATATGTTTATACCGGGCCTTTCAAACTGTCAAACATAAGAAGTGCATTAGGTGCATAATTATCCAGTTGTTTTGGGGCTTTTCTGCAGGCTTTCCAACATACCGTGATGTATGCACATCGTGTCAGCTTCACATAAATCTGCACCCACGGAAGATTGACCTACTTTGCCTCCTGTTGTTTTAAAATGCGAATGTAAACTCAGGTCCTATTTAGGTGATTATTAGTCTACTGTCATAATTTACTTGCTTTCAAATTGCTTTACTACATTTGAGCCACTAGAGAGCAGTGCAGAGCTCAGCAGGGCACTGCTGCAGGACTACAGTGTTGATCAAGGAAAGGCAAACTGCTCTGCACACACATTATTTAGCGCTACACTGTTATTTTCCCTTTAAACCCAGCCTTATAGTCGTGTAAAAACTAAAAGACTTCTCAATAAATGGAACTCCATCAATTTACAACGCAGCAAACATAGTGTATTAAAAGATCCTGTGAATTAAACATAGGCTCGATTTCTGGAAAAGTAACTGTCTGTCATGTGGGTGTGTTGTCCTGAATTTAACCACTATATTTAGATTTTAAATGTTCAACTGCACTCAGACAACTATCCGTCAAAGCAACGGACAGAACTGAAACTAAAGGTCTTTTCAAAGAATAATTTTTTTTTTTTTTTTTTTTTAAAGAAAAAAAAAAGCACTTTTGTTCTTGAGACGACCAAGATGCCAAGATGCCCTCAAGTGGCCAAAAAAGGCTACATCACTAAATGCTGTGTTTGGACACGCGAGTCGGATGATGATAGGTCCGCGTGTCCAACTCTCTGCATTTTATCAAGTTCATCTTTCTGTCAATCACTACCCATACAGAATGTGACAACATGATGAAAGCAGCAGTAAACTCCATGTGCAGTTGTGACCCAACTAGAGGAAGTGAGGTCACATTGTGAGCGGTAACTAATATTAGAGTGAGTAGTGATAAGCCATAATCTGATTGTAGGTTTCTGGGTGCTCCAAAACACTTGTGACATATAGATCAGAGCCTCAGGACAGTTTCCAATCGCAGTCAGTGGTGCAGTGCTGTAGGACAAACTCTGGTCACAGCTGATTTGAAAAGGGGAACACAGCTCGATGACCACAGTTGGCGTCGTGTTCATGTGTTCTGGATTAAGTGTAGAAATCAAACGTTAACCTTTAGCGATCAATCACTTACTCTACAACTAAACTGGGTCAAAATAAATCACTGATTATTAATGGCACAGAATACACTACATCAATGTGAATGAGAGCAGTGTTTTAAAGACCTTCTAGAACCTTAATCTTTACTGTAGATGGCACAGGTTAGAGGTCTTGGCAGAGAACTGGGTTGTGCATGTCAGCGCAGGTGATAAGACAAAGTAGTCTGACACAAAAAGCCAGTGATGCAGAAAAGCAGAGTGCAGAGACTCCGCACAACAGGCAGAACAATACCGAAATCAAAGCCTAAACAACATGCTTTCTGCTTAGGCCCAAAGGGCCTAATTAACATATATGCAAATCAAGATAATGAAATAATAATGATAGAGATGTAGGCTTTATTCAGATGGAGGCATGATTACCCAAAGCTGTTTTTCACTCCGTGTTAAAATGACACGTAAAAGAAAAGAAAAGAAAAGAAAAAAAACAACCTTTCAAATAGAGTGTTTCCTTTGCGTGTCGGCTGTTCGGGCCTAATGAGAAATGACACATTTGTAATTACAGTGGACTATAATTAGCTGGTGTGTAAGTGAGATGCCAGAACCCAGGTCCTTGCGACTGTGCTTCAAACGGGGGAGGGGTATTTTTTAAATCATTTGAAATGCAAGTAGAAAATTATTTAAAGTTAATGAGAAAAGAAAGAAAATACATCTTTTGAATTTGTTTCCCACATGTAACAGACTGTCGGGGGGAGGGAGGGGACGACTCGATTTAAGAGCTCAAAAACCAGGCTGGACGAAGCCTGCAGTGTGGACACGGATGTCGGCCTTCATTGTGCTGCTGAAGCTCACTCACCTCCTCCATCCCGCCTACTTACAGAGGAGGTGGAGGAGGACGAAGAGGAGGGACATGTTTTTATCCTGGGCCTCGGGATATTTAAGATGGAGGTTTTTTTGGCAGGAGCTGGAGCTGCGGATGATGTGGATCATGTTGTTGCAGACTGACACACCTCTGACCTCATCATGTTACTGCTGCTACTGCCCATTCCTGTGAGCCGATATGCACATCCAAAAATGTGGTTTGCAGCATCAAATATCATTACACAGCACTGTGTGCTTGAGGGACAGGTGTTAAAAAATTATGATTAAAGGAAAGATGTAAAAAAAAAAAAAAGTTAATTTCTTTACAAAAAAAGAGGCTTTTTTTTTTGCACACAGGGTCCAGCCATATTGACCTAGACACACAAATTGATGTTATATTAAAACCCTTTATTTCACATGCAAATTCTCAACCGATGGGAAACACTAGATGCTATAACATAGTGTAAACATAATGATAAAACAGACTTTAATTGGATATTCAGCATTTTATTAGTACTGTTCTTTATTTTTTGCCATAATTTAGGAGCTCAATAGTGCAACAAAGCAGAAGTACAGTTATACTTCAAAGAAGAAAAAAAAAATCAGTGATTGGAACTCAATTCATTTAAAATGGGGGTGACAAAATATTAGGAACACCTATAACCCAGTGCAGTTCAACAGCACCTCAAATTACAGCCTACAAAAGGCCTATTCAAATAAATCACCACCTCTCAATCAGACCGAATCACAACTGAATATTATTCCTTATCGGGGCAGGATTTATTACTAGGCAGTTGAATTATAGTAAATGCGTCACCTGTCAGTGGTTTCAATGTAGTAGCTTATCAGTGCAGATGGACAGTGGAAAAGAGAGCTGATGCACAAGCAGTGGTTTCACATATGATACTTGTTTAGGCGTAAAAACTCGTCACACTTCGATTTTCCACACATGAAACTTTCTATATGCTAATTTAAAGCCAGCATAGATGTGTATTTCTGTATCATTTAGAAAATAAGAATCTTTTTTTTTTTTTTTTTTTTTTTTTTTTAACGTATGCCCCACAGCGCAAGATGGGTACATTTAAATGAAATGGGTGATGGGTGCAAAATAAGCATGCGCACACATCACATTCAGCAGTGTACGTCATGATGATGGCGGCAGAAAAATGAAAAGCAGTTTAAATGTGACTCGTTCAAGGTTAAAGCACTGATACAAGTCATTATGCACAGCAGGCAACCTGTAGGATAAACCGTGTACGAAAGTAACATCAAACGGTGTCATCGCTACACAGCATTGTTTCGGCTGATGTAAAGCATGCAGCAGGTGACTCTGACAAAACGGTGCCTATTTCCCAGGGGACGCATGTTTTCTGTTAAAACGTTGTTTCAGTGGTTTTCCAGCCGATAGAGGAGTTGACCTTTCGACACGGCTCTAAAAATAGCCGCATTCTGAAATAAAGGGGGAGCTCCTGGGATAAGTAAGACGCTCGTAAAGTACACACACACACACACACACACACACACACACACACACACACACACACACACACACGTCTGAAGCTCACAGAAGCTGACCGACGCATGCAGGCAAAATGAGCGCGTGCACGCACGCACAATGCCCTCTCCATCAGGCCCCCCCTGACACCCGGTCAATTTCTGCCCAGGGAAATGTGCTCCTTTCCTTTCGGCAAGCTTGAAGAAGATTGGTTTAACTCGTGTCTTACGGAGGGGTCAGAGTCTTGTCTCTCTGCTGGCTTACAGAAAACACACTGTTTTTGTTGGGGTTTTTTTGCTGTTGAAGGATTGCTGCTGGTAACATGTACACATGAATCAGCTCATCACAGTGTGGTGCAGAGATTTGGATCATTTCTGATCCTCAAACACGGAGAATGAACACAAAGAAAGCACCTTTTACCGCTTTACTGCTAATCCCCCTACAGCACGGCAGTGTGTCAGAGTTCTGCGTTTGAGTTTCAAGTTGTCAATGGCGATACGGTGAGGACGGAGACCAGGTACGCACTCCTCAAAACGGAGCCAGCTGAACCTATTCTCCTGAGTCAGGCGAGCATCAGTTTCCCTGCCACATCTGTTGATTCGCCACGCTCACACAGAGAAGTCAACGTGCCTCCCTCTTTTTGTTTTGGTCTCTCCCTCACTGTGTTTGTACACACACACACACACACACACACACACTCAAATATACATTTACAAAAGGGACACAGAGAAAGATGGTGCTGCTTAAGAAAACTAAAACACGGTCTGCTGTGCAAGCGCACTGTTGCTAAGTAACGCACAAGAAGCTCCCCGAAGTACACTCCAGGAAGTTCAGCGGCTTGTCACAAGCCTACACATGGTGCACAGGTAAACACACTGAGTTGAGCTCGCACGTCTCTGCGCCGAGGTGTGCTTCATCCCTGCGCAAGTGGGTGGAGCAGTAAACATCCTTAGGCACTTCTACTGAGGGTGATTGTTTTGTTTTTTGGACAACATTTACATAAGGGCGTACCGCCTCTTAAAAGATACCTACGAAATAAATGTTAATGGCATTTAGTGTGCAACAAAGACAAGCAACAGGGTGGGGAGGGGGCGGGGGGGGGGGGGGGGGTTTCAATTTGAGAAATGGGGAGCGTGAGACTGAGTGAAGAACGAGGGAGAGGAGGAGGTAGAGGAAGGATTGCGGCGTGCTGCAGCAGCAGAAAAGCCGGGCCATGTAATTTATGGGTGCCTATACTCATAAAACATGAATCTTGTCCATGAAGTGCTGAATCATTTGGTGTGCACACCCACAGGTCCGCCTCCCGCGCCCACATATATGCATGCGTGTACACACAAATATGCACAGCAGCAGGGACACGGACACTGACACTGACAAGGACACACACACACACACACACACACACACACACACACACACACACACACACACACACACACACACACTCTCACAAACAAACAAAGAGTCCACCCACACAGAGTCCATCGCTCATTCACACACTTCAACATGATGCTGCTTCACATGGAAACAAACTCACCCTCAATCTAAACCTGTATGAAAAACGTCACATTTTAAAACAATGAAAACACACACAAGTTCTGACTGTCCCGATTCCCACCGCTAACCCCTCCCACCACACACACACACACACGCACACCTTCCTCCCTCTGCACTTGATGTGCTCGCGAGAGCATTCCCAATAAAACTATTTTATTATAAGCCCTCTCCCGTTGGATGGAGCAAGTGGCTGAGTTCAGCACAGCAGACACTCAATACAACTGTTAGCATGACTTCATCTGGATATGGTCAACCTGCTGCAGCATTAGCTAATTAAATACGATGCCACCTCACTCGGGGTGAATGCGTTGGAGAAATGATGCGCATCAGCAGGTACAGCCACATATTCTTGTATTTAGGGAGATACATAAATCCGATTTGGATCTGAAACACAGAGTTTGGCCTCCGCCTTCTGTATATCATATTCTTTAGTAATTACAACAACTAAACAAAATGTAAGGCCTATTATGCGCCATTATTCTTCAGAGATGAAAGTAAATGATTGGAGGGATACCAAATTGGAATTAAATTATTTCCTGTACAGTGTCACAGTCAAAGTCTGCTGCCAATTAGAGAATGAGTACAAACTCATAAACTCAATATTTATTTGGCATGCTGCGGAGTGGGAGTTGTTTCACTCCGGAGCTGTCCAAATGTTTAATTTTCCGCTTATTCATGGTGAGCATTTAAGCACAAGCATCGTGTTAAAAGAAAAGAAAGAACAGGAAAAAAAGGGGGGGGGGGCAGGGTGGGAGGGGAGGGGGGCAGCGCTTTTCACTGAGAACCGGAGCCAAACGGTGACTGCTGGAGATCCTGAGGAAAAAGCTCTGTGCTTCCTCCATGAGTCCCCCCCGCTCACTTCACTCACTCGTTCCTCCAGGTCTCCGTCTTCATCTTCTGTTCTTCAGACACTTACAGCAGAGGATCCACATGCAAAACTCGCAGCGCTCACAGCCTTTACTGTCCAGCGCGCTGGCTGGTACAGTAACAAAGAGATTAGAGTGTGTTCACATGCAGAGGGCACGCATTGATCTTTGCAACAGTGGACACTTTGTTGAATATTCATGGCCCTCCGTGCTCCAAGGTGATGTGTCTGGGGGTGGACAGGGGAAAAACCTGTCAGCGAGAGCGGACCGGGACATCACGGAGGACTGTGGATGCTCTCCAGCCCACCCTTGGCTCAGTTTAAAAGCAGTGCACGGCAAACAGCATCGTTCCAATATGTTGTTAAGTGAGGTCACCAACACACGAGGGCAGGAAAATACACATTTATGAGCTAAAAATGAGAATGGTTTGTATACCCAATGAGACGCTGACATCATAAAAAAATAGGAAGAAAAATTCAGGGGTCACACGAGGGCGAAACTCTTCTATCAAACATACTAACACGATGACAGGTTTGTTTTCAGCTTTTTGAGGCATTATTGTTCTCAGTTCAAGTATTTAAAAGTTGCCCTGGACAATTAGCGTATCTCTCGTCTGCCTGTCACTGACACCGACTCGTATATTTCATATAAACACCTCTGATGGCTGTAATTCAGCGAAGTGCTGTAATATTGCCACCCTGCCCCGTCATCACTTATTCTCTGTTCAGAGTGAGAAAAATACAGGCCGTTGTTTTCCGTGTGTGACCGCTGTGCAGGCATTGTGAGAGTGTGACAGCAACACTTTGACGTGCATTATCTCATAACCACCAGGTAATTCATCATGTATACAGCCCCAATAGAGGCCCAGTCCTTTGTGTTAAAAGCCTCTGGAAGACCTACACTACACAGCGGTGTAAATCACCAAGACAGAATCAGGGCTGTTACAGTTAGCCTTGGCTTTCAGAACGCTCCTATCTGTTTTAAAATATCCTCTGGCCTTCTATAATAAACCCCCCTCAATTACAAACAGCCTACTTTGAGAGGTGCCCAGCTAAACAGTCGGGCATAGTTCATCTTGAACTCCAGTCTGTGGACAGAAGAGATGAGTACCTTAAAGGGGGTTGCTCGCATTCTTGAGTTTGCCTTAAAGTAAAAGTTTCAGAAGTAGAACAAGTACAGTTAGAGGCAGGAACTTTTTCTCAGCCTGGGTGGCACACATCAGCATGTGTGTGCACACGTGTGGCTTCGAGTTAATCCCACCTGACCACTGGTGAAGTTCAACCAAAACCCACACTTGCAACGATATATCTCCTTCCCTAATGGAGCCACAATTATGACACGTCAGCTGAGACGTAAATTAAAAAGGATGCATTAAGAGGCAGAACAGACATCCGTCTACAAGGGTGACATTTAATCAATATCAGATACTGAAAAAAAAAAATTTGATTTTGTTTTACAATCAGAAAGCTACAGTCATACTTATGAAACAAAACGGTACATTTATTTTGTATACATTCAAATCTCTCTTCTGACATTAAACCTCTGAAAACTCTGTTCAAAAAGACTTTGTTAATTGAAATTATATCTTGAGAAGTTCCTTCCAAGAAAAAAAAAAACTTAATGGCTTTCAGTGGCTTCATGTAACTCTCCCCCTTTGCCTTCATTCAGTGTGTGCAGATCTACAAATATGCAATCTATCCATCTCCATGCTGTTCACCTGCTGCTCGATTTGGCAGCTTTATGATATGCAAAGCTCCACCCACAACTTGATGCTATTGGTTCCTTGTATGAAACTCTGGCAGTCTGTCACTGTAATTTCAAAACTGAAATGCTCAGCCATTGTGTTGACTGTATTTTGCTCAAGATGTCTTGTGGCATATACAAAAAAAAAAAAAAAAAACAATGTTGAAAACTTGATTTTAAGTGGAGGAGATTTTTAAGCACTTTTTCACTTGACATTTCTTTCCCAAAACATTTGGCATCCATTATTATTTTCTGCCACAGATACTTACAGATGAATGTAAGAAAAAAAAAAAGAAAAAAAGTGCCAGCATGGTTTCTCATTTTGTACAGTCATCCCTTTTCACTGAAATTGAAACTGAAACTCTGGTGTGGAAAGCTACTTGTAAAACTGCAACATGATGACCTAAGCAGCACTAAACTCCAGATGTGTTTAAGTGTAGACTTTCCCTTTAATACAATATGTAAAACCATGAACAATCAAATGAGTGTGCGTATGCATTCATACATAAGGGAAAAGGGGTCTGGTAGGGGGGCACTTAGCACCGACTGCAGCTGTGATCTATGAGCCTCCTGTATAACACCATATGTCCTCCACATGAGACCAGGTTTACTGACAAAATGCTCCATCAACACATGTGGGGTCTTTGATGAAGGAGCAGAATATTCTAAACAGGAAATATTTGCCAAACATAGCAGGACACTTTAAACTGCTCACTGTGTCTGTACAAAAAAATATAAGACAGCAACAGAGCAATTTATTAAGTTCTAAATGTATAAAACAGCTTTTTGGTCATGTATGGTCTGAGGGCTGTATGTTAATTTAGCATGTAATGTACTACACTACAGTCGTAGATACACAGTAGTCATTAGTGCCGCCACTGAATTCAATGAGAAAGTATTCAATCAAAGACTTGGACCCAACCTGTAATTAAATGAATAAGGAGGCTCTCCAGCTTTTTCAAGAACCCCACTTAACCTGCAGGCTGGCTCCCAAGAGGTCTGTATAGACCTCTTACTCATGATCCACTCAGTGTTTCTGTGCCTTTATCAGTATCTAGCTTTATAAAGAGTATGCATCTTCTCAGCTTCATCTATCTATCTATCGATATATGTGGGCTCCCCTAAAAGAGATTTTTAAACTCAAAAGGGACTTTTCTGATTAAATAGAGGTTTAAAAAAAAAAATTAAAAAAATTCTATGCATTCATGCTATGATTACTCAAGGAAATTCCAGCTCTACTTGTTACTGATGCATCAATGTGTTTCCAGTATTTTGTTGTTGGAAACACTGTTGGAAATCTGCAAGGTTATGGCATACAGTGTGCATCCATTTCTATAACAGCATCTCTTCTACAAAAAAGCAAAAACACTGTATAATATACTCTCTGTTTCCATTTAGGTCTTGGGTTACATCACTGCCATAAACTTCCGTGGAGTGAGAGCGGTCTGTACAATGTGTGAAAGTGATGACGCCAGGTTAAGACCACACAGCAACAGCAGACACATGTGATTTAACTCTTCCACATACACTGTATAAAAATTGGAGGAGTTTTCATGCTGTATAAGTTACCACGAAAATAGTTTTGACCAGACCAGAGTTTTCTCTGATTATCATAACTTCTTACAAAGAGAGCAAACAGAGTGTAGCACATGGAAATGGCAGTGATGATAACTGGCCATCTAGCCATCGCTTCAGATTGGCAAAGAGTAACGTAATGAAGCGTGGAGCTGATCATCCCAAATGGTAATGAAGGGAGATTTGACAAATGACAACTATCAATCCATCTGTCTGTCTCTCTTTTGAAATTTCAGACTCAAATGGCTTTGTTGGGATGACCCAACATCAAATTAAAGTCATCCTTCAGTCCATCCTCACGCCTGGTCATGGGCCTGTTACCATCTCAGCTATACCATTTACAGATTTGCTTGTCCCACCACTTTAGAGATATATTTCAAACTTGGGCTAAACGACTTATCCCAGCACATTGCATATTGTCTTGTTTTGTATTTTATCGCATGTATGTAATCAACATGCATTTGATGGGTAACTTTGCTGCCTTATTGGCCAGGTAACAATCGAAAAAGAGATTTTATTTCAATTATTTCTTTTGAATAAAGTTAAATATTATTGTTGTTGTTTTTTTTTTATGTAAAGGTAATGTTGTTAAAACAAAGAGACTAACTATTTTAAGAGATCACTCGTTTCATTTATTTTCCCCAGTACAATTTCTAATTTTTCATTATCTAAGCAGTCATTTTCGGAGAATGTGAAATTTCCATCTTCTCAGACAGATTTAAACTTGTTGGCTCTGTGAGGCAGAGCAGCACCGTACCTACAACGGCTCCTCTAAATGTTTGGCACTGTCACTTCTCTTATGATTGCCTTATTTTCTCATATCTGCCTCTTTCTAAGTCCAAGCTGTTTAGTCTGTACTTAAGTGTTTAACATCAGTCACTGTGCTCAGATAGGTTGCAACAGAGTACTGCTTTTTTAGGGTCAGTTTACTCACTGTGTTGTAATAAGACATGTTTTTGTTGTGTTAGATTTGGTAGTTGATAGTTTCGTCCTGAGGCAGAACACTGTTTTTACTGGATTGTGAACAAAGTGTGAGCATCAGCTGAGTGAGGCAACTGTTTTCTATGCCCATTGTTTGGCATTACAGCGCTCTGTAGTTGGTAAAGGAGCACTGGGGGAGTCCTTTTGTTTGAGATGAAGCCAATATTTAATTAATTGTCTTTGGATTTTGATTAATAATGGGAATTGGCCTAATTCAGCTCTGCAGGCATTGAGTTGCTGTGGGTGTAGCTGCAGGATGCTTTTCGAAAATCCAGTGTGTATTTTCAGGAGGATGCTTTTCCCATTGATCAAAATTTAGATTTGCTTGTGGGCACAAAACACTTCACTTCCACAGAGCAGAATGAGTTCGAAAAGGGATTTGGGGCGAATGTAAATTGGAATCTGATTCTGAATTCGTCTTTTAATTGCATAAAATCCCCTGCATGCTTTAGCTCTCATTTCACTGCATACTGCATTGAAGCTTCAAGTGAAACATATTATTTTGTGTAAATTATTCTGTTGCAAACCATTTTCTCTTGTATGTGTTCTCACTGTGATGTGTTATTCTTTTCCGTGAATCTTTTTTCATTTCATCATGGTCGTGTCTTTTTTCCATTTATTTACAGGGCCTGCGTCCGACAATAACGTTCAAGTAGATCAAAGGTCAGTTGAAGTCCATCTCTCTGTCTCTCTCCGAGATTGTCAGCCAGCTATTAGCATGAGCAAAAAGGAAAATGTATCTGTAAAAGGGATCAATTCTGAAAGGATTGCCTTTGATGGAAATATAACATGACGAAGCCACAGACCCAAACTCTCAAACTAAAATGTATAAATAATTCACTGTAGGCATTTTAACTCACTCTTGACATTCTTTACACATGGCAAAGTAAAAGGGTATAATAGGAGCACAAAACACGTAAGATATGAACTCAAAAACTAAAATATAAAAAAAAACCTAAAAGACTGTGGATCGGGCCAGATAAAGACTTTGGATAGTGAAGTTTAGTACCTCCATTCAGAGCTGTGGATGATGAATGCAGTTTAGCACTGTGCTCAAAAGGGCACTTTATGCACCATTACACTGAGGGTGTTTCACACAAATCTACGAAACAGAAATACACTGATGTATAAGCCCCCTATTCAAGCTAGGAGGGGAGCCATTGTTTTCCACAACAGTAAATGCCATTAAATATGTAAAATATTAGCAAAACTAAAAGTGGTCTTCTTTTTTTTTTTGTACTACTTCACAAATCCAAACTTTAACCAGGAATCAAGTTCCAGTGACAAGGCATGAGGAAGGTGTTCTTGCCATGGTATTATCTTTCTTACCGCCACAAACTGTGACACAGCTCTTTTATTTAAGTATAACATAAAAGGGAAACAAAACCACTCTTCGCTCTACATGCCACAAACACGCCCGAAAATACACTTCGACGTGTCTGCAAACTTGCATCCGAGCTATCCGATTGGACAGAGCGACTTTGGGGCTGATTGATAGGTTCAGAAGATCAGTCAGCCATGGCAGCAGTGCCCTTCATCAGTCACTCTCACAACACACTGGCCACAGGGACTGATTAAGCTGTGACAACCAGAGGACTTCGAATTCACCACAGGGGATGAGAGGGACGGACGAATAAAGCTGTGACATCAGTGAGAGAGGTACGGAACAAATTAAACGGTGACAAATACAGAACCGATAGCGCGCGATCAGTGTAGCACAAAGGAAATTAAAAAAAAAAAAGATCTGGCACAAATATTGCTTTGACTGAATGCATTTATCTTAAACAATCTGTAAAAACAAAGACTATATTTGAATATATGCTCAAATGCGCTCACCCACATGAAGGCCCATGCTCACTCTTGAATCACATGCAGTGAGCACAATAGCCAGAAGGGTTAAAGCGAAACAGGGACTTGTGAAGGATCCGGTCTTGACCCATATTTTGACCATACTAACCGGGACAACCTGCTTTGCTTCCATCCAACCGTTCTCCTATTACACTGTAAGTGGGTCTTGTCATTGTGCACACAAATGCCACTCGGTGCTTCTCAACATCCACAGCTACTCAAACCTCATCTCTCGTTCCCACACTCCAAATTGACACAGCTATCATTCATACACACTCAGCCTCGCGTTTTACTGAGGGGAAATGTGGGTGAACTGCAAACACACACATTCCTGATGAATTTGGCCCAATCGTTAAAAAAAAAGAAAATGCAGATTATTAAAGCACGTTTCCACCTGCAAATGTCATGCGAATATTAAGAGTTGGTTTGTCGGGATAAACAGCTTGTGGTACAAATTTTTCCGGTTGGGTGTCGCTGCAGGAGAAGAAGCTGCTACAAGATGACCTGATTAAAAGCGCATCAGACCTCAAAGGGTTTGACCTTTTGCCCACCGTGTTTTTGTCTATTTTCCATCTCTTAAGCCGCACAAATGCTTCAGTCCACAATTATTTTTTATTCGTTTTCTTGCACTTTGTTGTCATGGATTTTTCACCCAAGCAAAAAAATTTTTTTTGCAGTATTTCAAGATATTTTATTTTTATTTTCTCCATTTTCAGTTTGTCTTTTTTTTCAAATTGAAAATGCACATTAACACGGGTGAATGGAGCTCCACATCAACAAGGACAGGTGAATTGTGCATAAAATAAAAAAAATTAAAAAGACTTGAACATTCATGGTCATTTGTCAGGAAAATGAAGATGCCCACAGAGCCTGTTGAAGTCCACAGTGTGCAATACGCCGAGGCCTCGGTGGCGCACTTTTGGTTCTCCTGTGGTTTCTGTGCATTAAAGTTTCGGCTTTGCATTACAGCTTACACATGTTCATTCATTATCACAACTATGACATGGTTGGTAAAAATCCCACACAAGTATATATTCTCCAGCAACTATTCAGAGACTACTTGGAAAGTTTCAGTCTGCTTGCTGACATCAACATGCAAATGAGAACTGGGATGACAAGTCTAAAAGCCCAATAAATAGAAACGACTTTGTCTGGACCTTCGGTGTACGACAAACCCGATGTGGTCTGACACTTCCTCCTGTCTCTCCGGAGCACCGCCTTGTGTTGACTCTAAACAACAGATGGGCATGAATATGTCAAGTGGTTCTTAAACGCTTGGAGATGGGCTACAGCGGCAACACATGCGCAAGTGTATGCATGCTCTCACACACATACACGCACAAAAACCACACACACACACACACACACACACACACACACACACACACACGTGTAAATAATCCCTGACACACCACAGGTCAACCACATATCATCCCACTTTTTTCCCAAACAAAAAAGGCATCCCCCTCTAAAGACAACCTAAGTTAACGTTGTAGGTTTGTAAAACTTGAACTGGTTTGGGTCAACGTGACACTCTGGTCAGTCGAAGCTAAAATAATATCTACTCACTAAAATAGTACAACGCAGCTTTGCTATCATAAGCAACAATATATCTTTTTATGCAGCATCATGAATTCAAAAATAAACGGTGCCTAAATAATCAAAGCAATTACACTCGAAGGAATGTCCACACATCTTAAAACACAGTTTTACAGTATTGTTCATTCACACACAGGAAAGGTGCAATAGAGCTCAGCTATGAAAGGAAATGAAGGCGATAAACTCAGCTCATTAAACGGAAGCTTTGTTTGGTGAATGGTAGATTTCTCAGTATTTAAAAGAATTTAAAAAAAAGAATTAAAATTAAATACAACCATAATACAGCTAGTAGTGTATGAATTATACATTTGAAAGAATTCTCGAAATGGGCTAATTACAATTTCTATGTGTAAGATTTCTAGTTTCATCCCATAGCCCGCACTGATAAAATACCTTAAACAACAACAAAAAAGTAACATAAAGGCACTCAATGTGTAACAAAGCGGTAGGCACATTTTTACACATATTCCTCCTCTGTACCTGAAGGAGAGCCAGTTTGGGCTGAAATGCTGCATGCATTTCAAATGAGGAGCGTTTAACAGCTTTGTGAGCGGTTTAGTGTTTAACTGTGGTGCCTTGCGTTTTTTTTTTTTGGACTGGATAACAACGAGCGTATATTTTGCACATAGAAAAAAGGGCATAAATAGTGTTGAAAATATATAAAACATTTACATTAACATAGAAAAATTCCATTCAATGGAGCAAAAGAAACACCCAACACATCAAGACTCGCAGTCATTGAGTGATACAATTCATTAGTCCAAAAAGAGGCTGGTATTGCAATTGAAAGCTCAAGTAAAACCTAATAAGGGGATCGTGGTAGTTTCATTTGGAACAACATTTCTTATGTTTAGACTATGCTACGAGTGAAACCACAACTGAGCTCCATCCATCTCCATGACAACTGAGCATCCAAATCTATTTGCTGATAATGTTTGAAAGCCCTAAAAAGAGATATCGTAATTAGACCTTGAGTTTGGATCGTTTTCAGGAATTAAAAGCAGTTTTGCAACTCATGGTCTGTCTTTTAGTTTACTTTTTTCCCCTCAAAGAGAAGCAACAGCCCGGTTCGTTGTGCTCGAATAATGTCGGCTGTGCTCAGAAACAGGCATTGGGCAGATTGTCCAGTGAAGAGCGGGTCCTGCCGCTACTTCCACTCTGTAAGCCGAAATATAAGAATGACCACGGGGATCAAAAAGCCTTCCTGTTTAACAAGTGGCAGCTCCGGCGTTTTTGTTTTTTTTACTTCCTCTCAGCCTCAGCACTTACATCACATTAAAAATATATCACTGGTACAAGATCTTCTGACAACACCATCTGTTCTCCGTTGGCCAGGATGACGGCAAAACAGGTTAACGGTTAATTTACTGCTTTTTCATGATCGACAGACCCTTCCTGAACGCACAGTGAACCCAGCCAGTAGTGAAACGGCGTCAGTGAATCATCTGCTGTGGAGTCGCAGTCTGTTGGAGACATCCAGGGGCGCCACTTTCTGTCAGTGAATGAGGTATTTAGAGGAGGTGATTGCAACTGTTGTGTCTGTAACCCTGGGAAGGCTTCTCACCTACTGGAACATGATGAGAGCTGACTCACCGGGTGGTAAAATGGCACCTGATAGTCATCTGTGAATCTATCACGTACAAACACGGCAGTACGGGATGTTAAATTGTATAACGTAAAGGTCTGTAAGACACAAGATATATTGAGGCTAATTTAGTTGCATTTCCGTGTTTAAAGATACGCCAGTTTAGTCCCATTGCATTGCAACATAAAGAACATAAAGCTAAAGATTAGCCATGCTCTATCTATTCAAAACACATTGGCTGATATGACATGTCTGAGAAATAATTTGTATGCATGTATGCATGCACGTGTGCACATAGAGTGTGCAGCATTTCTGTGAGCAAATGTGAGGGATTTCCAGCCCTTCACAGCAGATATCCCGGAGTGAGTGTGCACAATCGGAGGGCGATGGCAGCAATTTAGTATACCTGACATTTACCAGCGCAAAGGTGTTGTAGCAAAAACACATCTGAGGCATAAAAGAGGCCACGGTGTGACGGGTTAAAGAGCAGTAAAAGCGAGGGAGGTTTCAAACACAGCAATAACTGCTTGTTAAAAAGTCGACAAATTAAAAGAAAATAGGGGCTAACTGCGAATTTAGTGGCACATCTAGAGATGAGTGTGTCGGCTAGGTAAAGAGAAGCAGAGATGCACGGTGGGAAACGCAAAACAAAGAGGGTTCACAGAAGCGACAGCAGTCTGTGGGGAGACTTTTTAACTCTGACAGTGTTCCCTGTTGCTACTATTACCTGCCATGTAAAGATGGTCTATTGTGGTTTCACACTGCTGCCTTCTGGGAAACAGTAAAACAAAATAAAATAAAATAAAATAAAATCCCCAAAATGTGTCAAATATCAGAGAAAAGCAACAGTGTGAAACAACAAAGGCTTGTTTATGTCAAGCTCAGCAGAAGCAGAGAAAATATGAACCGCCAAATGATTATATAACAGTAAAAATATACTCAGTGTGTTGTTTCAAACAGTACAAATGTATGACATGTCTACAAAAACAAGTTAAATACTAAATACATGCAATGTATGTCATATGGCTGCAATTGTGAAGCTCTTTAAAGATGCATTAACAACATGGAAATGTCTATTTTGTTCAACCGAGTGAATTAAATACCTGATAATTGAATTTCTAATTGAATGAATAGGGAATAGGCATATTGCAGTCCTGCTATTTTAGTATCATTATTATCCGCATTGTTCTAAAACAACCAATGATAATAAAGGTGATGAACACTTACACTGTAAATAATGGCTGATTAGGCCTCCAGTCAGGTTAAACTGCTTTGAATCAGTTGGCAGACACTTCCATTTACCAATAAGAATGACAAAGGGTCATTTATTTCACCCTTAAGAGAATGAGAAGAGACAACACGCCGGTGGTTTATCAAAGCCTTTTACTTCTCCTATATAGATGCATACGATGCTGTGTGGCTTCCATTTAGGCACCAAAAACAACGTAATGATTAGGAAAAGATCACGATTTGGGTTAAATGAGACACGGTCCTCGTTTGGTTAGAGTTAGAGAAAGATTATGGTTTGAGTTAAGAAAATCCATGTTGACTTTTGGTTTATCGTGGACTCGAACACGGCTCTTGCAGGTAAAAGTCCAGCGTTTGTCCATCCAACCACCATCAACCTCCTCCCTACACTGACTTCCCCCCCGCTTGTGGGAAAATACACCTGAACTGAACTGGGAATATCCCAGTAGAGTAGTGGGAGGTTTGTGAGACCTAGTGTACAAATAACGGTGCCCTCCTCTGTCCCCGTGTTGGTTTATACGGATGACGACGGGCTTGTTTGCCATGTTTTCTGTATCCTGACAACAGAAATAGAGCACTGCCTGTTTGTGAACGCTCTCAAATAGGAAGTGGGACGGTCCCAAATGGGAACTTGCATGATTCCCAGCTGCCTGAATGCACGATGTGTCGGTACTTTGCAACAAACGCTTCCGCCAAACTGGTGTAGCAGTTTCTTAAATTTTTCCAGAGAGGATGGTATCTGTTGCAGCAATGCCCAAAGTGCACGGGTGTGTCCGGCGCTCACCGGTGCATGACGGATTTGAAACACTTAACTGTCTGAATGAATTCTGAAAGCCGACTGCTCCGTTTCCGAGTGATACATATTTTAAACTGCGCTACAGTAAACCCACGGGTCCACAAACATTCGTATCTGCCGAAGTTACTAGGTTAGATTGTGTAAGCCAAACGGCAAATGAGTGTGAAATATTGGCTATTTCAATGTTTTAAATCAAACAACAACATGTGCTACATTATTAAAAAGGAAGGAGGGAAAAAAAATGGGCTAACTCTTATTCTAGCCTCTCCTAAAAGTGAAGCTTCTCTCCTCGGATCAGGCCTGAACCATACTCCTCTTCCCCGATGCAGTTTCCTTGTACAGCTGCCATGAATAAAGCATGCGGGGTGTACGACAAGGCCTATCCTCTGTGTCCAGTCACTTATCATTAGGGAGAGTGACACACACTAACTTCACTGTGTCATAATTAGACAACGCTCACTTCACTTGGAATATGGAGGAATAACACATGTGACAAGTTTCTACCGCTGGCTATAAAACACAAGCGATGGCTGCTGCCCCGCTCGCTGCCACTGTAAGGGTGGAAGAGGGCTTTTAACTGCAGCGCTGTTTTCTAAAAACAGAAGCAGTTGTGTCTTGGACTTTCTTTGCGATCCTGTGTGTTTTGAGAGCGTTCTAACGAGCTTACCAACTGTTTCCAATGGAGTACGCTCAACAAGCAGCAGTCGAACACAACAAAGACCAAAGACTCCGAGGACTGACCGGGGAATCTTTTTTTCTGTATTTTGTAACACAATTCAATGTCAGAAAATCCTAATAATGTCCATCACAAGTTCTCAGAAAGGTTTTTGTTTTTGCCTAAAAACCAAAAAAAGTTATTGATAATACAAATATTTCCTGATTTACCCAATTTCCAATGGGCAATACGAACTAATTGCTTCAGTACGAGGAACAATACTTTTTTTCTGCATTTTTGGTGCATTTACACCGTCATGCATGCTGCATCCGCTGTAGGCTATACCAGACAACAGCAGGCTTACTTTGGCTCTGGCTGCCAGTTTCCACAATCCCCGGCAGTGGCGGAGCCTTTCTGTGGAGTAACAATGTGGCTGTTGACCCCTGATAATTGACAGTTCTTGGTAGATTTTTCATGTCAATAACAAAAACAACAACTGCAAACTTGTAATGTGCATTGTGAGCAGCCACTGCTCAACAAGCAGGCCAATGGCAAAATACCAGAGGCAAGCCCAGTTATTCATTTTCACATACAGTTTAATGAGTCTCAGAAAGTACATTAGAAACACACTTATTGCACTTTGGATCTCGCAAACAGGGACTCTTTGGTCCAACACTTGGAGGGGACCCAATGCGGACCAAAGTACCACATTTGGTGGAACCTAAAGAGCCGGTCTCAGTCTGGATCTGTTCGTTAGATGTGAGAAAACACCTTTTGGATGATTCAGACTCTTTGACCAATTACAAAAAGTTGAGGTAGAAAAAAGAACCGGACAAAAAATTTAAATGATCCGGGATAGCTCATGGAAAGAGGAGGACACAATTAAATCTAATTGTAATTTGGTTGAGGAAAAAAGTTATTTAGTGCGCTCGAAAAATTGCAAACCAAAACTAACTGAATCAAATGTTTGCAGTCATGTAACAAAAACATAAGCCTTGGTTTGGGACTTTTTCATACTTTCAGGTATGATAACGCTCACAGTCATAAACCATTTCATTTACTCAAGCCTAGTTTTTGTTTTTTTCTTTGTTTGTTTATTTACTTGTGGGTTTTTTTTTGTCACCATCACATGCATCACCACCAACGACAGATGTCTTATTTGGGAGCGAATCTCCGCTCCTACTGTGGCACACTAAAATGAGATCATGTTTCTTCCTGTGAGAAAGAACCGGCACAGGAATTATTATATTAGCCCAGGTCTGAGTCTCTACCTTCCTGGAAAGCTTAAGATTAACTATGACTCAAATACCGTCTTTGAAAATTTAGGACTGGATTATCAGCACAAAGAATGCAAACTGTCTCTTTCTCCCGCTGCTTCTCCGTCACTCTCTTCCTCTCGGATAGAATAGCATGCAGCCATGGTACACAGTGTTTTCCACTGAATAAACCACATGTGTCATCACAGAAAACCCAATGTGTGATCAGCGGAGAGAGGCGAGAGGCGCAGGGAAAAAAAACGCAGAAAGGTTAAGTGTACACAAAGATATTGACGAGTGACTCAGACAGAAGAAAGAGGAGTGGAAAGCTGTCGGACAGTGAGGCATGACTAAACCCAGAGAGACACAGGGAAGATGGAAAGGAGCGGAGCGGCGGGTAGGCAGAGCAGGCAACAGACCGAGGGTTAAAGTCAAATGCCGAGGGAGGAGCGGGTACAGTCGCGTGTCCCTTGTCCCCCTTGCGTGTAGCCGCACTAATCAGCAGCACAGTGTCCCCCCAGGGTGACTTAAGCTCCTTCAGAACAGAACAGTGGATGTCAACAACCCACTGATCCCCTGCTTCCTGCCGGGAAACGCACACGCACACACAGATGCGCCAGGCACTTGAGCAGTCAGTCACTCGCTCGCTCATTTTGCAGCGTACACGCTCCCACAGGGCAGTGTGGGTATTATCAGGCCCATCAGGTGACATGGCTATTCTTAGAGTTTCCATATGCACAAAAGAGGGGGGAGATGGGGAGTAGCTAGAGAGGGAAAATAGAGCTGGGGTGAGTGTGTCCGTGAGAGAGTGTGTGTGTGTGTGTGTGTGTGTGTGTGTGTGTGTGTGTGTGTGTGTGTGTGTGTGTGTGCTGAGAGAGAGAGAGAGAGAGAGAGAGAGAGAGAGAGAGAGAGAGAGAGAGAGAGAGGGAGAGAATAGGAGTGACAGGGGGAGCTGTGGGAAGGAAAGAGAGGAGAGTATACAGTGTGATTATACAGAGGACCGGAATGCACTGGATTCACCGGGGCCTCTTTCGCTAAACCGCTGAATTAAAGACGAGGTTCAGGATTTTTTTTGAAGTCTAATACTGTAATTCTCACATGCCAAATGTTTGTTCCTCGTACAGCTACGCTGTAAAAAGTTTAGCCAAAGCTAGCACAGACTGAAGAACTCAGCTATATCTCTCTGTTGACATGCAATGAGTGAGTATTTTGATAAGATGTCCAGATAAACTACACAGATTTCAAGAACATACTTACCAAGAAATGTCCTGTGTGTGTGTGTGTGTGTGTGTGTGTGTGTGTGTGTGTGTGTGTGTGTGTGTGTGTGTGTGTGTGTGTGTGTGTGTGTGTGTGTAAAAAAAAAAAAGAAAAAAAAAAAAGTATGTACTGATCATTTTTGATGACAATGTACAAATGCAGAAGCAGAATAAATGTGTTCTACATTCAGGAAGGCTGAGAAATTTTAACTGTAAAACAAGAATAATTACATTTTCTTGCTTGTTTGGATTTGCAACACGTCTGTAGCCTCCACCGGACTATTGCTCCCAGCTTCAGTTTTATGCTGTGATTATACTCTGGATACGCTGCACATTTTAGCGTTCGCTCAGCTACTCTGAAGGGCGGACCAACCAATGTCTGTGGTTAAGTGTCTTTGTCTCGTTCCTCCGAGGTTTTAAAAAAAAAAAAAAAAAAAAAAAAAAGCATCGCTCCTATTACAAACAATTTAAAATATACAGCGTGCTCAGGAAAAAACACTTACAAAATACTGCGAACAAATCCCTTTGGAGCGTAGGCTAACAAGCTTGCCCGGACAAAAACGTACACAAACAGGTAAAAATGTCATCCAGCCTGCACTTTCACCTGCAGGATACAAACTGTATACTGATCAGTGTAATGAAAACAGTAAAGGCAGGATGCTTTCAAAATGAATGATATGAATAGTTTTAACTTCAGAGCCTCCTTGTTCTTGCTGTCGTAGAGAGATCTCTATTACTCTGGCGGTATGTTTGGGGTATTTGTCTCATGCTGCTCATACATTCGAGACTGGTCCGACACCTCACTGATGGGATCGCATGATGGAAAAGAATCTAAGCTAATAACATATATTTTACAATACTGACCATGCTTAAAGAAAAAAGCACAGACAGAGAGAAAGAGAAAGAGAGAGAGAGAGAGAGAGAGAGAGAGGTAGAGATTAATGTAATATGCTTCAGTAGACAGTGGGGTGTAGTGGCTTTGCTGTGGGGAGAATCTGCACTGAAACAGATTCATCAGAGCTACAGTGCTCTATTCTGGATGGATGCCATTTGTATCTGAAGGCAGAGCCTCCCCACCGCTATAACTCAAGAGCACGCGCTCACATAAATACTGAAATGGAACGTGCTCTCTCAGACAAACTGCACGGCAAACAAGCGCACGCATACCCAAGTTACATTAAGTGTGTACATGTGCAAATACAAACTGCGCGTCTGTCTGCCTCCCTCTCACACACACACACACACACACATACAAACATTAATAGAAAAATGCTTTGCCTTTTACTTGTCTGCTCTCTCTCGGTCTCTGAAACACGCACGCACAATAACAGAAAGAAACATCCATCCTGCTGTGAGAGCGCTCCACCTTTGCAACATTTCACTACATATTTGACCTACAAATTAGAGCGCAACCAATATATCAGCCAGCTAATTTCACTGGCCGATATCACAGATATATCGGTATCTTCATGTGCCAATATGAAATGTTTTTTGGAGTACATAACGCAGTAAAAAGACACTTGGGGTGGATTAGAAATTGTTCTATATGAGTGTGTTTGTGTTTTTACAGTCATTCATAACTATTTAATGCCCAGTGAAGTTCACTGTTTCAGGTCATTGATGTCAGTGTGGAATAAATTGTAAAATATCACACCTCCATTACAAACCTATGTCACAAGTGTCAAAAGTCTTTGATAGCCAAATTTAAGGGACGATTACAAAAAAAAATTATGTTTATATTTACTGTATATACAGTATAAATACTGGGGGTGAATACCGGCTGATATATTGATTGTAGAATTTTTTTACTCCCTAATATCAGCATGAGCCTGACTAATTAGGGCGAACCAATCAGCAACCAGTGCCAGTGGCTCAGTGCAAAGACTCTGAAGTCAAGTGTTTTCCAAATGTAGTTGCAGCGATATGGTGGTCAATGATGATTGGTTAAAGGCTGCTCCACTACTTTCCAAATTAACTCGAGATCTACACCCATTCGGACGCAACGACTGGAAACAATTCCCTGTGGTGGGTGGCCAGAACCACATACGCACACAGTGAATTTGGGTCTAGTAATAGCAGGCTGTATCAGTATTGACATCGGCCCCATAAATCCAGTATCAGTCAGCCTTTTTTTTTTTTTTTTAAATGTATAGTGACACGATGAACAAAAACAACATGCCCAACACTCATGGTCAAGTCTACAGTGTTTACTTCCCATTTCGTACAGAGGCAACAAATTGGAAACACAAGATGGATCAAATTTACGTTCACAAATTTGACAACACATGCAGGACAATAGAAACACTGAAAGTTGTCCTCAACAAAGCAGAACTTAGGAGGGACATAAAATTAACACGCCCTGACAGGCGAGTTGATTTTTGGAAAATGAGCTAATAATGTTTATTTGATTCTCACATTGAGCATGATTGCCAGACAACCCTGAGTAGCGGTACAAAACTACTAGATAATAGCGGGTTCATCATTTTAATAATGTCCGGTGGAAAGCAGTTGTTGTTTAGGCCACTACTTGCAGTGTGGATTTTTCTTTTACTGGGAGCGTTTCAGTCCAGAGTGTGACAGCCTGGTTCGTTTCACACTCAAATCCAAATCAACGTGGCCAGTTGTCCACAATGTCCACACACAGGACACACACGGCAAAAATGTTTAAGGATTCATGTGTTATGCATGCATTTAAAAATAATTCCTCAACATATATGCTAATAGATAAGAACGAGGCTTTAGCTTTCGCCAACACAATCTACTTGGACTCACAGGAAGCTCAGTACATTTTCTAGTCGCCAACAGTCGCTGGTGATAAATCAGATGACTGATCCAAACACCCCCTTCTTTTGCTGTGATGGATGGCAGGGAGACAAAATTAATTTGAGTTCAAGACAAGCAAGCCATAAAAAAAACAATTAGCCTTAATTAATTCAGTATTTTTTTCATCTGATGAACAAACATAAATTGGCCACAATAAAAGGAGGTTGCAAGTACCATGAAGGGCTCTGAGGAATTTGATTTAATACTGCATTCAAATAATTTCATAATAGTTCCAGATAAAGCCACTGGTTATTAAGTCAGTCTGTGATATCCTTGATCAAACCTGATAGTCTGTTTTTAACATACACATCCAGTCCACACTGTAAAATTATGTATCTGGTCTTAAAAACAAACTTTATTTCTTATATCATATTCTATCTTAGTATGTAAGATGGTACACTATATCTTAGTACAACAAAATATAACTGTATCCTACTTTTGTAAATCTAATGTTTATACAGGCCATTTCATCCATATATAGGATCTTTTTAAATCTACTGATTACATGTTATTGTCTTTTTAAAAAAAAAAAAGTATCCACCCACATGCATGTGCATCTGTACATACACGTGTAAACAGGCGCATGTGCATTAACAACCCGTTTCGGTTAATGTGTTTCAGCCTTCCATGCACATCTCATGTTACGCAGCATTATTCATAATCCCACATTTAGAAGTGTTCGGGACACTGAAATATCTTTTACACGGTAAATTCACAAAGATCTAAGTGTTTAAAGATGTCATAGTTCGTTCTCTTAAGGCACAGCCGGCCACCACACATTCCTGTTGGGTTATATTTTGACTCTCTCATTACGCTACAAAGTGAACACAATCAGGTGTGCACTTTGTACAATAATAAGCAGCGTTTCAATTAAGGAAAAAAAAATCCTAAGATGCAAAATGTGGTGGACTGTAGTGCGATAGCGTTTCCCATTAAAAGAACACTCGTAAAGAATAATCGTTGCTTGCTACTGTGCCATAAAGTCATCACATTTAATAACAGTTTGACCGCAACACCACAAAACCCATCATGCCCATGGCTTCTATGGTTTAAAGGACGCTCATTACTTCCTTAAATGTTACGCAAGAGCCGGCTCCATCATGCGTCCGCACCCACAACAGGCACCAAAAGTGCTTCCTGTTTCATGTTCTAACGCGGGACGGGGGGGCTTAAACCCATTATAAATTCAACAGGACAGAGTGTAAGCAACAGCTGCTGTACTGTATTCAGCACAGCTCACCGTGTGCACACACACACACACACACATGCATAAATGCGCAGACATAGATTTTGGTACACACCCATCTTAAACAAACCTGCAGTGAGTGCCGTACAGAGCATGCTTCGATGTGTGTTTCGAAACAGATTGCTTTTTAAGTGCTTGCTATGGGCTGCAGGAATAGAAACATCAGGCAACAACACACAGCTTCATTCAGACTTAAAGGCAACATATGTGGGACGAGAGGGCAAGAGACACACACAGAAAACTACAATAAGAAATGTAGATTTCATCTGTGAGTCACACCAAGATAGGAAAACTGCACGCACACACACACACACACACACACACACACACACACACACACACACACACACACACACACACACACACACACACACACACACACACACACACATTATTGACTCATAGTCAATTATAGCTTCTGTTCTTTCCCTGAGTACTAACAAGTCTAGACTTGACTCCAGGTGGGAAACGCTGCTTCTCCAATTAGAAGTGTGCATGCATGCGCAAACACGTGCACGTGCGTGGGTGATGTGAGCCCGATTGACACTGAACTTAACGAAAGCCTCAAGGTGCTGAATGAATCCCAGGCGAATGCAGGTGGTTCACAATAAGAAATACAGAGGTCGGCTGAAAAAGGACCCCATGGACACACACGCACGCGCACACACACACACACACAAAAGTGCATGCACAAACACAGCACTGTAAACACACCGATTTCCACTCACAGAAAACCCTTAACAGTTTGACTTCCTGCTTGTCAGCATTTCCTCTGTATTCACACACACATACAGTAACATCTGCTATACCTGTAGTGAATTCATTCATTCAGGAGTCCTGAGAAGAGCTCAGAGAAGTCTCACGAAGAAAGTTACAATCATCAAATCCATGTCATCAAAGCTGAACCTCTTTGTCTGCGTTTGACAGCGGGTTGGACCTCCAAGTCCGGGCATGCTGTTCAGTTATCGACTACAGAGGTCGCGTCT
This sequence comes from Embiotoca jacksoni, assembly GCF_022577435.1. Taxonomy (NCBI): domain Eukaryota; kingdom Metazoa; phylum Chordata; class Actinopteri; family Embiotocidae; genus Embiotoca; species Embiotoca jacksoni. The sequence continues at coordinate 6,990,379 of NW_027185340.1, forward strand.
CCCCAGGCTCACGAAAAACAAACAGCTTTTAACACCTGCAGCATCACTGATAGCTAAAAACTGTGAGGAGAATGTGGGACAGGGAGAGCTCTGACAAAAGAAGGCCGAGGCAGCTGAAACTGTCCGTAGCTTGAGCAGCAGCCTCCTGCAGCAGCTGGCTGTTTCGTAAGCATGTTTAACCACACACGGAACCGTTCCCCAATTTCCTTCACATGCCCCGCATCAATAAATAACACTCTTCTGAGCCATGACAATGCCGTTATGAATATTTCACTGTATTGGTTGTTGTTGTTTTTTTTAACACATGCTGCTGAATAGTTAATGCTTTTCCAGGCTTAACCAAGACCTCCACACAAAGAGTCATCTAACTCCAAACAACTTTCATAGCAGAGACTGAAATGACAAGTCATCACTTTAGCCTCAACACGAGTTCACATGGAGAATACATAATGTTGCTTTTAATAATCTTTATACAACCGCTGAACCTCTTTTGCTCCTGGAACCTATGACCACGTTTTCTAAAAAGGACTCACATTAGAGTAAAAAAAAATTTTACAACTGTGAGAACTTAAATTTCATGTCCCTGTCAGCCTGGAGTGGAACCGCTGGAGCAACCATTTCCTTTCTGTCTGTTTGTAGAAGGACAACCTCAATGAGTTGGACAAACATGGCTAAAGTTTCTCTCGACTTCCTAAGGATGCATTACGAGGTAGCAGCACCTGGTTGGACATGTTTTTCTTCTTATGCTGCACTACTTTTTTTTGCACAGGATACTTACAGGATGTTGGTCTGTTGTTCAGTTCTCATCTACTAAACACATTGCCATGATAGTTTGAACAGATATTCATGGTCCCCGGAAGACTAAACCCGACTCTTTGCCACTGTTTACTTTATTCAGAATACAGATGTTTTGTCTTCAGTTATTTCAGATCTGAGGAGGCTTGCAGTGGGTGAGTTGCTTTGATAAAAACCTTTAGCACCAAGATTAATCTCATTTGCAATGATTGCAAATTACGACTAGAAGAGCCCGACCAATTCTACAGTTTTGGGGCCGATGCTTTTAACGATCATAGGAAATAAAAGACTTCTCCTGTGAAGTGTGACCAGCGAGTAGAACTGTGATTTAAAGGAGCCGGTGGAAACTATAACCTTTGAGTAAGTATTTAAAGTTCTGTCACTTGGTCCCAATCAGCACCTGAGTTACACATATTTTTATGCGGGTCAGTTCATGGCATACGTTCACTGAAAAAGGGAATTTCACTGGGAATTTATTCATTATAAATAACTACAAATTTTGAAATGAATAAAAACACATACAACGATTTCCCCAAAAATATTTTTCTGCATTATGTTCAGTAAAACAAGTTTTCATGTTGGACAACATGCACACCAATACCAATATACCTGTAATGTCCAACCAAAACAAATCTGCCATCTCCAAACAAGAATTTTTTAACTTAATATTCATCAGCCAAGTGCATAAAGTACAGCAACAAAACCACAAATCTTCCCTTCACGTTCTGCTTCAGAAAGCTTGTGCAGTTTTTATGTAGTGAAGCTGAGAGCCGTAAAGGGCCGTATGTAGCGCATCATATCTCATGGCTGATATGTCGTCTCCTCTACACAGCAAATAATAGGACTATAAGAACGGGCCTGGACATGTGGCCATCTATCTTCTCTGTGATATACTAAACCACTAAAGTGTCATGATCCTTCTCACCGTGACATCGTGTGGATAAACAGGTGAGACTGAGACTTCAGACCGTGCACACAACATAGATCTACCATTAGGGTCACAAACACCTTGTTTTGCGTCATAAAAGTAAATAATGGGGCGGCTTCAACTTGTCAACTCAGTGCTCAGGAACATAATGTGACAGCATTTGACTTATTTATGAATAAAAGGCTAGTTGCCATGACAGACCTCTGAAATCTCAAAATCATTGCAAGTTATCATCCATTTAATGTTTCTATTTTGTAGCATATAGATTTCATCACGTTAAAAAAAAAAGACAAGAAATCTACACATTATTGACAACATGCATATCTGGCACTCCACTGCACTGATGGTATTTTTTTGCTTATGTTGTAGTTTTACCACAATACCATTAACCCTCAGGTGCCCTGTCACCCACTTTCTCCTTTATAAATAAACATAATACTGTTCAGTGGTCTATTCCATCATCTATTTTTATCCACACACCTCTAATAAGATTAGCTCAAAACACATTAATATTGAGAGTCTGAGGAGGCAGTTTTCTGAAGAGCTCAGCAGCAAGTAGTGGCTCGGTGCAGGGTGTCTGTGACACAAGGACCTTGGTGCTTCACTAAGTGTCCTTGTCAGTTACTCTTACCTTCCCTCACCATCGACATTGCTGCCAACATCTCACAACAACATTGTAATCAAATAAGACCGGTGCGAATCAGTAAATCTGACAACTGGATTTAGGACCCATGTGCATGAGTATGCCACAAACACAGCAACACTGATATCATTTTTTTTTTTTTAATGACAGGAGATGACAAGCATCCAGTACTTCATATGCTGTAAAGCATGATTTATGGTCTGTCCAGAAACTCCTCCCCTCCACACCTTTCCCATTTTAGCAGTGTAACTCCCAAAGGTAGTGTCTGTCTCTCGTTATTTGTAACTTTTCAAAACCAAGCGGCAACCAACAGTGACGTCACCCATTGGTTTCTGAGCTGCTGTTCTGAAGCCTCGAGTTCAGTGTTTCAGTCGTCGCCATCTTGTTTTTTTTAGAGCCAGAAGTGACGATATTGGGACGAACTGGGTGAGGAGCGAGAGGTGGATCCGAATCGATCCCGCCCACTGACTGTATGACAGGCCTAACATCTAATTAATGATGGGATTATTAAAAAAAAAAAAAAAAAGAAAAAAAAAGAACCACCAGAATACAAAAAAACGGAGGTACAAACAATGGTATTAATGCAGTCACATTGATCTAATAAAATTTTATTAAATTGAAGTAATAGTGATGAAGCAGTTTGTTGTCTCAACTGTAGAGAAAAAAACTGAGTATCTGCCAAACTGGTTAACTTGTGTGTTCTTTGGTCATTTTAAGATCTTAGACCACTTAAACTAAGCAAATTAAAACCATTATATTCTGCAAAACTATAAAAGGGAAAGAAATAAAAAGCAGATTAATTGTCTTGAAAGGATTCCCCCCCCCCTTTTCAACAGTCTGTCTGGGACAAAATATGATGAATTTCAAAGTTTAACAGTGGCTGAGGTTCTGTTTCCCTGTAAATGCTCATTCTGCTATAAAGTTTCAACTTAGACATATTTTGCTCTTGCTTGCATTGGTCACACATCCTTATTCCAGCTCTATTCTCACTGCTCAAAAAGACTGCTGATTTAGTTGGGGAGCAATGTGTGCACCTGTCTGCTGTCGCAACCGTCTTTGTCAGTGTCAACAGAATCTAGAGTTACCGCGGAGATACTAGGAGACCCTTTCTTGCTGCCGTTGGTGAGTTAGAGGGCACTGGGAGGACATTTGGCCCCCATCAACAAGACTTTGGCATGCAAAGAGACCAATCCTGCTCAGTCTAAAAGGATCAGATTTTACTGACGGGTGGTTTCGGAGCAGGTCGAGGGGAGCCGGTTTTGCCCTTGCGGGGAAAAGTGATACAGCGGAGGACGAGGAAAAAAGAAATAAAGTGCACCACAAACAGATAAGAGGGAGATAAGGAGCCCACCGCAGAGGCTTTGGAGGATTAGCCTGCTGTCTTAAAAAGGCAAGGAAACATCTCAAAGTGGCATTCAAATACCCAACGTAAGTCAACTGCAAAAGACGTACTTCATCAGAGCTTACACAGAGAACCCAGAGAAAGCTAGTTTAATGGTTGACTTCATCTACAGTGCGTCTCTGTCCGTTGACATTTGGCTTCGCATTAACACACACTATGTAGCCACTGCATGGCATAAACCGAGCGTGCAGACAGCCCTGCTCCTTTAGGTTTTAAAGCAACCAAAGGACAGGTGAACAACGAACATGCTAAAAGCCCTGAGGAGACGCATGCAGCAGTCAGATCAATCAGTGAATCAAGAGTCGGTGAGAGAAAGTCAATATGTCAATGAAACGTACCAGTACACAAATACAAAGCATGACTAAACCCAAAGAATACACTCAGCACGGATACCTTAAAGCGCCATAAAATTCATGGGACCAAAACCACACAATGGTTCTAACTGCATTAATTATGCTTCTTTTATGCAGGAAACCCACACATGATAAACTCAACTGAACCTCATTCAGCCTCGGTTTGGCCCATTCATGAGACTGCTGTCACAGGTTAATCCCTCAGCATCAATGCTCGGAGACTCGTGTGCAACTGCAGATCCATGAAACTCACAATATGGGGATTGCATCACATATGTGCCACATAAAGTTCAGGCTGTTTTCTAATAACCTTAATCTTTCCCTTGGATGTTATCTTTGCAGAACTACCTCAGCATTTCACAATATACCAATGTGCTGTGAAGAAAGGCAGGATGTGGTTTCCTCAGCTTATTTTAAAGAATGGAAACAGGCCACTTGTACATCTAGATCTATTATTAGTGATGCACTAAAATAAATGGGTAAGCGACAGCTTTCTCCAATATGCTCATTTTGTAAACACCATGAAAAACAAGAAACTTGTTTAACATCTCTGGAGAAAGGGAATTATAGAAAACCAGATTTTTGCCAGGTAGATTTCTCCTGAAATAAGACAATTTCTTTGCCATGTACACTGGTATCTGTGTTTCCTATCCGCTTTTGGAATGTGCGCGCGCGTGTGTGTGTGTGTGTGTGTGTGTGTGTGTGTGTGTGTGTGTGTGTGTGTGTGTGTGTGTGTGTGTGTGTGTGAGGCAAAAAGACTGCTAATTTAATCGCGTGGTTTATTTGACGAGGTGTTCAGGCACGTCAGAAAGTAAAAGTGTTTACAGTGTTCTGAACTGGAAGATGGGGTAAAAAATGAAGAGAGGCAAAACCAAAGTCACCACAGTTGTGAGCTGAAGCATTTCCTGAAGCTATGTGACCATCTGACCATCTACCCAAAGTCTGACTAAATAACAAAGTAGCCTGTAAAAGCCTGAATAGGTTGCTGATGGTCAACCTCGCATTGTTAACCTGCAAACTATTAGCAAATTGTTACAAATATTAACTTCACTCCAACAGAGATACTTGAGCTAGTTATGGATATTACGCAAGCATAGACAACTTAGCAGCTTCATGAAGTCTTAATTGCAAAGTGACCTTTTTAAAGACACTGCACAGGAGTGTTCGGCAGCCACGTAAACAGATTAATAAATAAGCTCATTTCCCCAAATTTTGAACCATTTATTTAAGATTCAGGACGCAGTTGAGCCACAGTCGACCTGCATTAAGCCCCTGTTAAGAAGAAGGTTGGCACATTGACAGATTCAGATTGACTAAAATGTTTTTTTTTAATTCAACCCACATCTGTTTATTAATATGAAAGAAGTGACACAAAACCACACGATGTCATGTGATGCAAAGCCGTCTCAAGCGGTTCTTATCTGAAGCGGAGAGTATTTGTCAGTGCTGACAACTTTTAGACACAATCCTGTGACCACTTTAATTTACCTGCCGAGCAGCTCACATTGGAGTGATCACTTCCCTCCACAGTGCATCGCTGTTTTATAGCAGTGATTTAGGAGCACTTTCCACTTCAACATGAAGGGCTTTGAACAGCACACAGCTAGCAGCTTTAGCTGACACACAGCTCTTGCTTTCCAGCACCAGCAGGGCAGTGACCACGATGAATGTGATTCTTTGCTTCACTTCTCATTAACGGCTCTTTTTTTTCTTTTTCTTTTTCTGGCAGCCTGTCGTGTGACTCTCAGCAGCAGCAGTCGCTCTTTACTTTTCCTTTATAAAAAAAAAAAAAAAAAAAAAAACTCTCCCTCCTCCATCTCTCCTGGGAAAATTTAACACCTATCTCTTACCCCTTCATCCCCCTCTGTTGCTAAATTTAACACTCTTAATATGCACACCGAGAATAATGAACTCACTGTCATTTCATCCTTAAAGCAACGGTTAACTTGCATCACATGTCATTATACTATAATCTCACTTCGCTGTCAGTGGATTACACATGATTCCATGAATAAAATATTCATTATGAAGCAGCTTTATTTTACAAATCAGCATATCTGGGGTATAATCGTACACTATTCCCCGCTGTGACGGCTTGAACGGTTGCCTCCCAATTGATCTCTTGAAAACAGTGAGGGGGGTTATATCACAAAGACAAACAGCACGAGGCGGTCAAAAAAAAATTAGGTCAGCACTTTAATGTTATATTCTGTTTCCAGAAGACATTCTGAAACAGGCCACAAAGTATTCAGCAAATGCAGAAAGTAGAAAGAGAAAAACTAAAAGGGGAAGGATGGTTGCAGTGTTTATCTCTGTTATGACTAAATGCTCCAATGCTCGACAAGCACGTAATGGAATGGCATATTGGTAAATATATTAACTATGACTGACAATATTGGTAGCACAGAGATGTAGTTCATTCGTCTAACTTCAGCAGGCGACATGCGTCCTGCTGCTGGCTCCGCAAACACCAGCGAGCGCCCACAAACGTCTTCAAGCAACTGAAGTGGTTTCATGGCTGCAACACCCGTACATGGCTCCTTGTTGATAAGTGGCTCATTGATCTGTGGGAGTTTCAGCCACATCAACTCCTTTTTTGCATTTCTTTTGCGCAAGCAAAAGTGAATGAACGTTTATTTTTACTGCTTTAAACACAACATTAGCACGAATTTGTGTAAAAAAAAAAAGTTGTCGTTAAGTGAATTCCACGTGGATTTTTTTTGGTCCTTAAACAACTAAACATTGTGATATTTGCAGCACAGAGACATTGACAATACATTTGGTCGTCCGTGAGAAACATATCTTCATATCAACATGTCTTTAACAGCAATATCTTCATTCTGTCTTTAAAAACAGGAAGATCAAACTAGGAGAGAAGATAAGTTGGATGCTAATATGCACAAGCTGTGAATCTCAGAGTATTTTTCTATTTCTGGATTTGAGATTCATTAAAAATGTTTTATAAATGTGTAAAACAATACTGATAAGTTCTCTTTAACCACCCAGCATGACGTAGTTCAGGGTTGTAGTGGGTGCCAAGCATTAAGCTTTTGCTTCACTAACCTCTTAAAGCAAGTCTGAAGAGGGATGTAATTTGTTTTTTTTAATATACTATTTTTTGGGGGCAGTTTTTTGCCTTTATTGGATTGACTGCAGTAGAGCACATACAGGACATGCAGCAAATGGTCATTCTGGCCAGGACTGGAAATTGCTGCACGGAGCACATGATCCATATGGTACTATGCACACGAAACCCTTCGGCAATCAGGACGCCCATATTGATGTAAAATTTGATAACATTGTTAGGCTTGGCGAAGATCATTTCCTAAAATTGTATGCAAAGACATTTGGTCTCCTCATGAGTTAACAACTTGCACTAGCAGCTTGCAGTGGTATTTGTAAAATCCTACCCTGCTTACCGCTTACTCCCCTGCATTTATGGCTTTCTGCAAAACCATATTGTTTCAGGCAGCTTTTGTCCTTTAAGTTCTTTAAGAATCAATGCAGCTGATCAGTCACAGACTGATCACACTGGTTACAAATCATAAATTTGTCATGTAACACAATATAAGAACACAGTGCTGATCAGACTCTTTGATAAGAGCCGCAGGGGTGAAAAAGAAAATGAGCAGCTGCTTCTGTAAGCTCAGGTCCGAGAGGATAATTACTCAGCAAATAGGAATTTCACTTTTGCTTTGCCTGAGTTACTGTGAAAGACGTTGGCCAGACCTCACTGTGCTGTACATACCGTGTTAGAACACACTCCTACAGGCACACTGCAAAACCAGAGGACCATCATTAAAACACCATGTAAAACACTAAATGCTCCAGCAGAGCGTGACATCAGTTACACACTAACAAAAACACATTTGAAAGGCATTCGTGAAAACAAACCCACAACATTTTCTCTCCTGTTTGTTGACAGAAAAATCTGACATTGCGTTAATATATATATATATATATATTGCTTTTCTAAACTAAAAACTGTTCTACGCTATATCATTTGTTTTGTTTGTTATATCTAACATTACAGTGCAGTTCAGATATGTTTTAAATAGTTCACCGCTTCATTTCCCTGCCACCATCCTTTGGGGATGGTGTGAATCCAATCTGAACCATCTGAACTACCCCCAAGCTGGAGAGGTGGAAGAATTTCCGTGCAAAACTGCCCACCACAAATTGCACGAGCTCAGTGAATCCAACAGAATACACAACGGACCTCTACTATGATATCTCAACCTTATATTTCTACAGTCCTTTATAAAAAATAAAAAAAAATCCACATCCAACACAGAAAGTGGGGAATCTGGTGCAAACACAAGTGACAGACAAATAGGGATTCTTCAGCTGTGAACAGCTGCTGAACCATCTCGACTAGCTGTTCAATTTTCTTTTCATTTCTTTCAGCCTCTTAAACTCTTACATGGCTGCAAGATGGACGGAGAACATCTCAAGTGTCCCCAACCTTCAGATCATTGGATTACAGCGCAGCATTTGTGACCCCTAATTAAAAGGGTAGATGGTGTTTTTTGGAGAAAGCAAGTGTTCAGAAGAGAAGTAACAATGCAACTGCGTGTTGGTGGGAAAATGTCGAGCACCTTGGGTGAAGATCCAATTTTGTACCAAATCAGGGAATTTTCTGTCTCTCTTTTAAATGCAACAATGATGTCTTTCAACTTTTGTTTTGAGCCACCTTCTAAAAGTAAACACAAAGAGCCGTCTGCGAAGAGATGATTCTTTTGAGAGCGTCACAACAGACTTTTGTAATGTTTGGCCTTGAAACTCGTGGATCGTGACTCGCTATAAAAGCAGGTCTGTCAAAGGGATTGCTTTATTAGCAGTTATTGAAGAGTAATTCTTTGGTCAAATGTCCGGTGAGATGTTGCGGCATGGTGAGGCTTTTCACCCAGATACTTCTCATGTTTAACATGTGAGGACGCAGCTGACATGCTTTAGGAGAAGAGAAGAGAAGAGAAGAGAAGAGAAGAGAAGAGAAGAGAAGAGAAGAGAAGAGAAGAGAAGAGAAGAGAAGAGAAGAGAAGAGAAGAGAAGAGAAGAGAAGGTTGAAGTTCTGCGTCTTATAGATCCACAACCAAGCACACTTGGCTTCCTTACTTGGCCTCGAAAACGGTTCATATTTTATGCAGGACAAATAATACGGAATAATCTCCAGAAGCAGTGCATACATAATGAAATTACCTCCTCCTCTTTGGCATACTGCTGCACAGAAAATGATTGGAAGAGTGAAGCACACACACACACACACACACACACACACACACACACACACACACACACACACACATAGACATGCAAACATATACACTCTCACGCACACACACACACAACAAAGTGTGACCTTCAGGTTTGATCATCTGCAATGCAGTGATTAGTTTTATTGGTGTGGAAGGAGACTGCATTGATAAGACTTGCTCCCCTGCTCAGATGGAGTTCACGTCACCAATGTGCTTCAGACTATTCACGTCAGTCAAACTGTGAATCAGTGACAATTAAAAAGAAAAGTTCAAACCTGTCGAGCGTCATGACATCTCTCCAGGTGGATTTACTCGTAACTCGTGTGATAACTGCGTAACTACGCCAAGACTTTTATCCGATAGTTCACCAAACTCCCTGCTGGGACTCACCACGCTCTCCTTCAGCCTTCAGCACCTTGCGTACACGCCGCTCCACAATCTTAGCAAAAGAGGATGCCTCCATGGCTGTAAAGCCCAGCAAGCGAGCTCGAATAGTTTTTAACCATAAATTTCATAACATTTGGATTAAACATGCATCTTTTGAACTGCTGCTCAGGTTTTCACACTCCTCCTGATGTCCCGCAGAGCTTGACACAACCTTTTAACCCAATCACACAAGCCCGGCCACCTTCTCTTCTCACTCACTCACACACACACACACACTCACACTCACTCACACACACACACACACACACACACACACACTCACACACTCACACACACTCTCTCACACACACACACACACACACACACACACACACACACACACACACACACACACACACGCGCGCACACACACCTCTCGCCTGTCACCCACTTGTAAAGACCCCTGCCAACATCTTCCCACCAGAACCTTCCAGCATGCAGATAACCATATCCCACAGATAGCGCCGACACTTTCTCAGCTGGCTGGAGGTAACCAACCAGACATGTCAAGTGCTGTCATGTCATGGCTAAACGGTGTTCGTGGCAACCTATAAACTGCCTGCACGGCATGTGACCGTGAACAAGACCTTGTCACCGAACAAAAAAAAAGTCCATGTCCCAAAAAACATATTGTGTGACTGGTAAGTTTAGCTGCTTCTGCTTTGTCCCCTGGTGCTGTGTCTGTCTGCTACCTGACATCCTGTACCGGAGTGCTTCACCATGTCCATCCTAGTGTGTATAACTGGAAACAACAGGCCTTTCTGTGCAAAGAGCCAAGCACTCACCACAAACAGGTTACTTTGTCACTGCCATCATCTTTCCCACTCTGTCCCTCTATCGCTCGCTGTCTGAATAAAGGACAACAGCAGCCGAAAACTGCGGGAATTTAACTTCAAGACAGCGATCTGCTAGAGGTGAGAACAACATCAAAAATACTCTTTCAAAAGGTCATCATAAAAATGTTGACAAAGCAACGTAAGTATCAAGAAAAATACAAATAAAAGGAAGGCGACAAAGTGCAGGGTTTGCCGGGTGTGATGAATGAGACGGAAATTTGGGAGTAATGCCTTTTGTTTTTCCTCCATTTTTTTTGTTTTTAACAGCAAAACTGTCTGTGTGTTTTGTTTGCCCAAAACAATGTACACAAAAATGAATGCATGCACAGAGAGAGACAGAGAGAGAGAGAGAGACAGAGAGAGGGAGAGAGAGAGAGAGAGCAGGGGAAAGACAGAGGCAGCAGCAGCACAATACTGCCTGCTGCACTGCAGCAAAAATCTACACAGCATACCATAGCCACCACACAACCTCCAGCACTGCACACAACAGACCCCTGTACAGAGGGAGAGCTGTGATAGACACGTGGAGGTAGACAATCTATGTGTGTGTGTGTGTGTGTGTGTGTGTGTGTGTGAAACCGGGAAATACGAGAGGAGTAAATGATACAAGAGAAAGCACAATGTTTCTTTTTGTTACGTGGTTTTTCAAAGGTATTCAACAAATAGCGGGAATCAATCACGTCAATCAAAACCTAAGAGGATTCTCACATGTCTGTGAAAATACGCACGAAACCCAGCTAAGCACTGCACACTGAAAATGTTAAGGACATCATCCGAGTACAAAGTAACATAAACAATGGGTGACATACTGGATTAGGCCAATTCCCCCTTTTTAATCAGGCTTCAAAATAAAAGCTGACCAATTTATTGGTTGGCCAATTTTATCTGCTAATATTGGCCTACCACATATATATTAGTATTTCCAGTAGCCGTGGATAAAAAAAATAAAAAAAATGCAAAGGGCTGCCTTCTAGGTACCAGCAAGTCACTTAACCATGATAAAAGAAGTTCAGAAGTATATTCATGACTTGTTCAGTATGTTTTTATAAATCCAGGCCTGAAGACACTACCACAGTAGCGTTTCAATTTCCCTGTAGGGATTAATAAAGTATTTCTGATTTTTTTTTTGAGTATCTAAACACAGTGAACAATATACCGCCTCAGTATAATCTGGACCAACCAAATTCTAGCCAAATACAAAAATGCCCCGTATATTAGACATCCGTCACAAAAACTCTAAGTAATCTTAGGAGTCATTTAGCTTTGGACAGACAATACAGAGGAGGCAGCATGAGAGGCTCAATAAGAGCAGCTGAAATACTGAGTGACCACAACCAGGCCAGTGAGACGAGCCAAAGAAAGCACAGCCGGTTCTGCCACAAGAGGTAGAGACACTGCGGTCTGTGTGCAGAAACAAGGAACCAAACTGTCTGCCAAAATATAAGTTAAACATCAGGAACTCAACACACTCCCAAACCAAATCAAAATTCAATATTTACTTGGGGAGAGAAAACTGACACAGCCATGGAAGCAGCAAAATATAGTATGTCAGAGCAGGTCACAGCCTGAGGGAGAACCAGCAGAACACACAAGGCTCCCTCACAGCCGGCCTGCTCTCTTTATATATGCTTCATATGCTTCTCACCACCACTGATATCATACATATTATTTTTCTTTAACGAGTTGCACTCCCCCCCCCCCTTTCATTATCGTTCACTGTGTGGTCACGTTGTCTTTATTTCGTACATGATGGATTATTACATTTTCATCGTAAACCTTGTACAACACGGCTTGGCAATATTGTCCCATCATATTGTTATTATGGTCATGCCAATAAAAAGAGAGAGAGAGAGAGAGAGAGAGAGAGAGAGAGAGAGAGAGAGAGAGAGAGAGAGAGAGAGAGAGAGAAAAGAGAGCGAGAGCATCCTGCCCAGTTTAGTCCATCTATGGGGAGCTCAGTAAGATGATGGACAACGCTAATAAATGAGCTACAGGCCAGCAGTGAGTCATGAAATCACATCAACTATCAATCATAATCGAATCATTAAAATGTACTTTCAGCACGGGAACGAAGCAGACCCAGCCTAACTTGCTCTGCGTTTCCCTCCAACAGTCTCTAGAACAGCAGAGCAGCACTGTGCCCATGGCTGTATGATTTGTAGTAACACATACAGTGGTTCAATAACACAAACACTCACACACACGCGCACACCAGTATGTTCAGGCTGGTGTGTTTGATAAAGGTTAAAGATGCTACAGTCCTGTCATCGGCGCCACAGGGAACATGACCCAACCTTCTCAGCGTATAGCGTCAGACACATGCTAATGCGACTGTATCATTTCCCGCTCCGAGATGACGGCCTGGAAACAATATTACTAATGAAACATGGCCTCGCTCAGCACAGCCCTTTAACCCCTCAGCTGCCGGGTCTCGGAGGAAAGTTTTCTCCTACTTTCAAAAAGGAAATTACCAACAGGTTCTGTTATTAGTTCAAAAGTGCATCCAAATATTTTTGTCTGTGTCAAATGAGAATATTGGAAACTGGCACCCGACCCATTTACCAGCCGGCTGATTTTATTGGCCGATATTGGGCAATATTGACGGAGGTCTGCGGTCTCTGAGGCTCCTTCTAATTCTTCCTTCGATTTATTTCATGTAAATATTTTGTTCACTTCTTTCATTTTGTATTTTAATCGGGCATTAAGTAATGCTTGATTGGACCAGTGCCTCATTCTTGAATTTTTCCAACATCAGTATTCTTCTAACATCATCAGGAGGTTGCACTTTGTTGGTCATTTATGATAAACTTTGGGATGCCCCTTTTCCTGTTTCTGCATGCCGTGTGAACATCAACACACTTTTGACTTTTGAGTCTATACAAAAAACTGGGGAAATACACTGTATTTGTATTCAAATCAAAAGCACCGATATGTATAAAAAGAAAACCAACAACACAAATTTATCAACTACATACATATTCTGACCGACTGTGCGCAATTTGGAAATTCAAGACAGAAATATTAAGAGTATATCTCATGAGGTAGTTCCAGCTATAACAAATTCTTATATTAATGTTACTGGCAAACATCGGCAGAATAATTTAAATTGGGTAAAATATGACGGCATTCGATATTTTTCAACCATTCAAAAAAATTAACAACTATCTACAAGGAAATAATCATACACTTTCAGAGCAAAATTACTGCCTTGCTGCAAAACAACAAGGTTGCAATTTACATTCATGTACGTCCAGATATATGCTGGCTATTTAATCAGTCAGCCTTGTCAATATAGTCCAGTTTTTTGCCACTGGTGACCACTTAGGGTCTATGATTTAGACAATCCCACCTTAGTATTACCTCGTAATGTGTAGTGTTGACTTATATGGCTGACTTTATAGCTCTCCAGGGTTTCTTTCAGCAGGAGCTAAATGCTCCCTTTGAAAACATCTACACTATAATCATAGCGGCCTTTAATCTAACAAGCAAATGTCAGCGGGTGAGAGGATTATTTTTATATACATACTGTATATATGTCATATATAGACTCGCTAGATAGCCCTTTCTCTTAATTTACTGGCAGCAGCGTCCACCCTGTGGTAACAACCTGCCTCTTATTTATATATGTATACATGGATTAAAAGTGTAGTGGTACTAAGACTGATACCGACTGATACCAATTTTACGTTAGAAAGGGGAATACAAAAGACTCCTGGATGTTTTAGTGCAGTTTCAGTCCAAATAAATAAACAAGACTATAACAGAACTACAGCGTGTTTTTTTCAGGAACAAAATATGAATGATGTTCAAAAACTAAAAGCAGCAACAGCTGTGTGGGAGTCAGGAAGTGATACCACTCTAAAACCAGTTCACACTACATTTACAAAAGAGCACACTGAGCGAGCTCCTGGGGGTTTACTTTCCAAAGCCTCGTGTACTACGCTTACTTCCTATTTAAAGTCGGAACAAGGAAAAAAACAACCATTTCTGACGTCTGTATCCTTTCTATCCTCCTATGAACATATACATCTGAGCTGCGGGGAACCCTTCAGTCAGCGTGGACTCACCTCACCTGTTGATCTGTGATCACTTCAAAAAAAAAAAAAAATACTATTCTTATCTACATAACAACACAACCTACTGTTGAGTAAGGCTAAGTTCTGGATCTTTAGATTTGTGACACATTGTGACATTCAACAAAAATAACCAGGGAATGTATCAAAACACAATACCGTTTTAATCCATTGCCAGTGCAGATAATCAGCAGTGATTATTTGGATATTAAAAGGTCCCATATTGTAAAGATTCCATGTTAAATTGTTTATGATAAAGGTGGTCTAGGTGGTATAACACTGTGACAGCCTAGCCTAAAAACACTCAGTACTGTTCCTCCCTCAGCACGGCCCACAGTCCAATCTTTTGTGTAGAAGAAAACACCAGGTGGTCATTTTATTTCAGAGCTAGCAAGTTACAAGACTGAAGAAAAGCCTGGACTTGCCTGGGCGTGTGTCACTCAGAAAGCAGTCAACCAATCAGAAGACAGATTTATTGATATCAATGTGCCTTAGAGACACAGATGCAAAACAGCCTGGAGAGAGAGCCTGAAGGGAGGACATGTAAAACTACATAGAGATATTTTTGGCACTTAAACCCACAAAAATATATTTTATGGATATCAAGACTGCAAACAAAACACCAGAAAAGTGTAAAATATGGGACCTTTAACCTGTAGTTGACAGTGTTGACCACAAGACACTGAACTGTCAGGATTCACTGCAAAACCCTGAACTTCAAGACAAAAGCTCTCTAGAGACAAAGGTCCTTTGCACACCCATTAAAACTGTTCTCATCAACTTTCACAGCGTTAACGTCAACTGAGCACCGATGATTTCTCATCCTCTACCGTAAATTATTACCAATGGTGGTGAACCTCAAAAGGCACATGCATCCCGTGTCAGCTCTGCAGTACAACTGTTCAAACCTCTGGTCCCAAAAATCAATAATCTCATCGTCTGACCGTATTATTCTCTCTTAATCTTCATCGGTCTTTCGCGTCACTTTGTTACTTAATTGTGAATCAGAGCGCAGTGCATCAGCCCAGCGGAGAAGATCAGCAGCTCCAGGAAAATCATCCCATGCCGAGTCCTCTGTGATCCTGTAGCCTTAAGATGTGTTGTGTTTTAGAGAAAGACAATGCTGTTTTGCTAGGGTCAGGTTATAGTCTCTTGGAGATAGTTCAGTTGGAAAATGTGTTACAGTGGTCTACACTGGAAGGTGGGTTGAAAAGTCAGAATTAGGGAGGGTTGGGTGGCGATACGGTTTAAAAAAAAACGAGGGTGGCCGCACACATTTTCTCTCCAAGGAGACGTTGATAGTAACTGCGTTGGGTTGTACGCACGAGAAGTTCCAAAATGACTTGAGTAAAAAAATAAAAAGGAGCGATAGTATGAGAAGGACAATGCTCCCCTGACTCCCCTCTCACCTCTGGACAGCTGGCCAACCACAGCGTGAAGTGGGTGTGAATGTCAGAAACAGTCATGTCAGAAAGGTGTGTGTGTGTGTGTGTGTGTGTGTGTGTGTGTGTGTGTGTGTGTGTGTGTGTGTGTGTGTGTAGTTCGGACCTACCAGAAATTCCGCTTTACATCTCTGCTCCTCACACAACACCGCAGCTCCCAGAAATGTGGGTTATGTCACACAGCTCCTACTATTACGGGCAGAATATGAGCCAAATTACAAGGTGATTTATGAAGCATAAGACACAGGGCAGAAAACCAAATGGGGAAAAGCTCAGGCTATACTATGCCGCTGTTGTGACTATTTTGAGATTTCCCAGTGTACCTTGGAAAACATGGAGCTTTCAGAGTTGTGCATATCATCTCTGAAGCCAGTGAGAAATTACTGAGATCACTAAACTAGAGATGCCTTTGAAATTAATCTGTTATATGGTAATCTGAAGGGGAAAAAAAGTATAAACCTGCACCCATGTCTTCCAAATTTAGGAATATTTCCAAATGTACTTAATGTTGAACAATACTTGAAATGTAGAGCAAGAAGCAGCCTGGCTGGCTGTCTTCAGGCTGCACGTACAGACTCTGTGTGTAAATGATCAAATTAATTAAGGATGGCAGACATCAGTTTGGACAGTGGTATTTTTTTTTTCAGCTTGTCAAATCAATGAACACAGGAGTGAAAAGTGTAACTGGTGCATTCAATTTCAGATAATAGCTTACTAAATAACCAAGCATCACCTTCAAAGCCACAGGCACCATTATTCACGTTGTACATTAGTTTGTTGGCTTACTGGTTATCTTGCAAAAAAATAAATAAATAAATAAACGCCCCATTCTCAGCTGCTTTGCATTTGTCCTTGCACATGTCCTGGCACTGGGGAAATGCTGGGACTAACTAGATTTATTCTGCAGTACCAGAAAACTGCTATTTCTTTATAATCATGTCTGCCACTGTACATGGATCATCAGCTGATGAGGATTTTGTCTTCTTGCCAGGGAAGATGTGATGAACCCATGTTATGTAGTCATCAGTTGCACATACAATAACAGGCCAAGTGGTGAATGGAGGCGACAAGAGACAGTGTTTCAACCAACACGTGGAGCTTACATTAGCTTAATTAGCATGCGACAGCAGATGAAATTAAACTTGGCTGTGGTGGCCAATCAAATAAGTGCAAGCAGATGGTGCTTCCGGCAGATTTACTTTGAAACGTATATGCAGTACTACTGTTCACCTCACAATTGGCACCAAACAAGATTAATTCATTTCCCAGTGAAATACATTTTTGTATGAGTACAAACCACTGTGTAATATTTTGGCATCTGATGAGCTTTCAAACATGCAAACAGCAGAAACATGCAAAGAAGACTACAGTCTTCAAAAAGTTCTGTATGGAGCTCCTTCAGAACATGAATGAAGAAGAGGTGCAGGTAAAGTTGATCACAGTTAAGCACCAACATCGGAGCGCAGCACCGAGCAGACGGCCCATCCACTGATCAATAATTATTGGCCAGACGAAGTGAGTTTGATGTTGGACAATGAAGCACAATATTCGATTAACAATCAAATAGTTCAAAGCGGGTTTGGAATAGTACTTTTACTTGAGATGTCCATCTCTAGTTTTGACTACACTCTCGCCTAACTGGGGTTTCAAGTTGTTTTACTGTAATTCAATTCAAATAGTGTCCCGACATTAATTGATCACATTTAAGGGCTCTGGTCAACATCACTCGCGGCCTAACCAGAAATTTCACTGACCTGACATGACTCCAAAATGATTGAAGACAAGGAAGTTCATAAAACTGTCAGCTGAGAAACCGTTTATCACACTTTGAAGTTATTATTTCAAGTCTGACAAGTCTATGTCAGTACCCATCCACAAATGGCCAATTCCACCACTCGGAGTCGAGCATAACTCAAAACCGTCGCGGAAACAAAGCTGACATCAGAAACTGAGAAAAAGGAAGTGTGAAATGCTTTTGACCATTTGTTTCCAGCTGCTTCTCGGGGCTTTGATTATGCTTTGTCTATTGCATGTCGACAGCCTTATTAAAAAAATATATATTTACACAGCGCTTCCTCACAATGCCGTCTAATTCTGCTAAATCAGCCTCATTCACAGTAATCACACTGTAATTCTCGTTCAGCCACATGTTCCTCACAGTAACGTTTCCCACCACAGGTAGCAAACTGTATCTGTGAATCACATCACAAAGCAATCAGCTAATCTGCGCTCCTCTCTCACATCTACCTGTGCCTTCACTCTGATAATATTTGTTTGGCCTTTAGCAGCTCAACGTGCTTCATAACACCTACTTTCATACAGATAATAGTGATGTACGCTTTGAACAAAACAGAAATGTCATCTTTTAAGCTTGAAATGTTTCCTTGGAAATGAAAGGTGCATTAGACAGGTCTGCCAATGACAGATATAACCTTTTAAAACAGATACAAGCACTGACACGGTTAATTCAAAACAACAATATCATCTCCTTTCAATCCACTAAGTGCAAGTTACAAAAAAGGGAGACTGCTAGAATCACACATCTATTCTCTGTGCTTTACCTACATTCAGAAAGACTGTTATTATCCAATATGAAAGCAATTATTGAACCCATCAACTGATAGAAAATGGATCAGAATAGTCACGTTGGCTTTAAAGACCACCCAGGTCAGGTCAAAAGCAAGATCTGATATGCCAATGCTTTGTCTTCAAACTAACACCAACTCCCATCCTTTGGTTTGCATTTTATGTACTGAATGCTTGTGGCAACAAGTAAGTGGTACATATGGATTAGCTCTCATTTGGAGTGTTGTGTCTGGCAGCTTCACAAATGTAAATCCAGACACAGAGCTGTACTGTTATTTGTTGAAATACAAGAGCGCACCTGTTAAGTCGTGGCTCCTTTGTAAGGTTGTGGAGCCACCGTGGAGGCAAGTTTACTTATTATACTCAGAAATGTAGCCTAAATATTTTTAAACACTTTAACTCAATAGAGTATAATCCTGCTATTTTCAACAGTTGTTCTGGTTTACTCATCTGATGGAAAAATAGTGAACTCATCATACTTGTCAAATGTTTGTCTATCTGTTGCACAACATGTTCCTATTGTCTCAGAAAAGATGCACTCATTTATCCGTTGCACAACATGGTTCTATAGTCTCAGTTACAACGTCTCTGTACCTTTATCTTGTGACCTACGACCTCACTCAGTACTATCTACAAAATCAGATATACAGAGGAAATGGGGGTGACTGTCAACTGTTTGTCACACTGTATATAAGCTGCCCTACGGAGGAGTGACGTTGAGCAATGCTGGACATTCTTCTTTGAGTGTACATGTATTTGCTCCTTCTTGCAAGAATGAATGTCCGATATGTTTGATTTGGAATCCAGCCTCTGAGTAATTTTTCTAACATCAGCTTAAGTGTTATTGTCAGATTTCAGTCACAACACGTTCCAACAAATTAACAGTGTAATGCAGGAACTTAAACAGGGCAAACAGTAGCAGATCAAAACAAGGCTTCGAGTTGACATCATAAATCAATCAATACATCATAAACATGTCAATTTCACAACTTTGACTATTCCATTTGTTTTTATTGGCTTTTTTGCGCAACATTTTCTTTACAGATAACTGGATTTCCAAGCACTTAAGAGAATGTAAATGAATTTCAACAAGATCAAGAGAACTGTGAACTTTTTGTTTTGTTTTTTTGCTCACTTGTTCTGGTGTGATCCAGCAGCACTCCTCAAGAAAATGTTCTTACTGCTAAATGCTTTACTATATATCACCAGCTGTTCACTAACCTGAATAATCAAAAGATGCAGAAAAGCTCCATAGAGCTGAGAGAACTTTGGAGTTAAATGATAATTATCTGTGGGTTCGTCACTACAAGTGTCACTTTCACATACATTAGATAATCATAGCAGCTTTAGATCCAAAAATAAAATGTATAATTTAGCGCTGAAGAAAGACAGTAGAACATAAAGGTACTGTTTTCGTGTTGCACCTCAGTTCAATAAAAGATGTAGTACAGTGCATTTTCATATCTGCATGCAAACCCACACTAAAAAAACCTCGAGTTAATTATAAATGGTAAACATCAAAGTATCACAAACAAAAGATGTTATCCATCCTTGGACAAGAAGTGATCCATTTCATGTGTCTGACTATACCCTTCAAGCCAGGTGAGCAGAGAGCAGCTCAATGTAAAACCCTCCACCTGCAGGTCCAGTGGACTGAGTCACCCCTGAAGGCACCAAGCCCAGACCACGTGTCCCATCATGCCCGTGACCACAGCAAACAGGAGCATCCTGATGAGAGCATCCTGCTTCACGCATAAACAGACATTACGCCTCCTCCCTTTGAATAGCAAACCTCGCTCGCTCTTTTTGTTCATTTTCTTTCTCTACATAGACGCACTGTACGAACATTTGCTCTCCTTTCTGATTTGTATGTAAACTTGATTGCCTCGCGGGGGGAGGTAGAATGACACCCAGGAACTCCATTCTTATCACCCCAGCAGGTCATATTTTTCAAGAGCAGGCCAGACACAGCCCAAATTAATTCCCTGAGGGAAACTGATCATGCCGCTGCCATTGTATCACCCCCAAAACAATGAGTGAGGCGGGCTCTTTTGTTGACCTGTGTGACATATCCACTGCAGCAACATGCAACTTCATCACTCTTTCTAAATGATCACGAAGCACGAAAAGGAGTTGCAGACTTAAAGGTTTGTATGCTGCCATTAGAAGAAAAACAATCCTTGAAAATCTCAAGGTTTAAAATAATTTATTCAAACATTAATCCTCCTTTTCTGAATCCATTGTAAGGTTGCGTGTGTTCTCAGCTACAAAAGGCACAGCCGTGTGACATAGTAAAAAATGTACAAATTTTATAATGGCCATCATACTGTAAACATGAGTGTTTACTAAACTTGTTAGCTGGAAAGGCTGTTTGCTGTAATTGCTGTAATATGCCAAAGGCTACACAAACCATGTGTGTGTGTGTGTGATGCTACTGCCATTTAGCCATTTACAAACTTACTGCAATGTTTCTGTATGAAACCTAGCAACATGCAACGGTGGTTGGAGGAGGATATTTTTAGCCAACCCTGCTGTTATTCTAATTGTAGGAGTTCTTGTTTGAATCTCCGCCATCCCCTTTAAGTACACTGCTGTTTTTTTTGTCAGCACAAATTAAACTACTGTGAGTTTGTTAGACAAATTAATCAAGGATCTTTTAACTATATTAAACATTCTGGCCCTTTTTTTAAAGTCTCGTGATTTAGGAAAAGGCAGAATTTGACATATTGCTGTGAGATGAGAAATGCATTAACAAAAGACAGTAGCACCAGTATCTGACTATAACAAAAATACCCATGTAGTGAATGAGAGATATAAAATGATAGATTAATTGACTTGATATGACAGCCAAGGCATCGAGACATATGCACCTTATAGGGGGTTCATTCAGTGTGATGATGCAAAAGCAGCTCCTTGATCTTTAAACGGTATTAACAGCCTCGTCATGAAGCTGTCAGCTACAATTTACTGCCATATGAGTGTAAATACGTCTTTAAACATTTCCCCTCCAAACCAGTGCCTTTTGTTTATTTATGTCTCTACTCATTTAGATTTTATGATTTTAGGTAATCTGAGACACAATAAATTTACATCCTCAGACCACAGCTCTCAAATACGCACCAGCACAAGGTTATATGGTCTTCTGATAGCCAGTGTGGTCGGTCACACCAGAGGCAAATAAATCATCTTGGGTCACAGCAAACAACGGGCAAATAGCATTAGAGTGCCGGAGCTTTGGTCCGACCTCCTGGCTCTGCCACACACCACGGAGCTCAGCTTCACTTGATATGCTATGAACCGTCATCACGTGGACGCCTGGGCGTTCAGTGACCTACTGTCACTCTGCTGTCAATGAGCCACTGCTGCGCAACTCTGAGGAAGCCACACACTACAACTTCACACACACACACACACACACACACACACACACACACACACACACACACACACACACACACACACAGTGCAATTCTGCTCTCCCAGCAACCTGGTTAATCACCTTCCACAGCATTTAAGCCCAAGATATGGCAAAGAGTGCCAATCGAAACAATCTGCCTTAATTACATATGGCAGTTCATGACATAACTTTCTCCTCTGCCGTTTATCACAAATGCCCTCATTAAACCACTGTCATTCATCACGGCGGTGCGCACCACTCAATGACATCCTCAAAGTTTTATAATGACATCTAAATGGACGCTGGCAAAGTCGTCGCTGCTGCACAGGCTGCAGGGTGAAACCTACTGGATCTCCAACTCGCCTGGTTCATGACTTAATTGACTTAATGAAGTACTCGAAGACACGGAGCATCACTGTCACACGAGAGCGAACATTAAGGAGAGGGCCAGCCGGGCCGGTTGTACCCGACCGCCAACCCTCAGGACGAGCCATCGCACATGAAGCAACCATCTTGGTAGAAAACAGGGACACAGCTGGAAGAATATTAGGTCAGTGGGTATAAAAGCTTAGTGACTTTATCGGAAGACAATTTTGGAAAAACGGCTAAAAAAGACTCTTTACTTGATGTCAAACTGCCACATCTGCCAAGAAAGTGAGTCATTCTGTTTTGTGCTAGAGCTCTGACCCATCGTTTCACTTGCATCAGAAAGTAGCATCTTCACCTCATCCTCGTGAAGCACACTTACAGTAGTTTTCGTTGCATGACGATGTCAATGCCGTGCACGATCCACACCGCATTCATGGCGACTCGGCTGCAGCATACTCCACATATCCATCACAACATCTGAGACAGATGCATTACCACTTAGTTTGAAACAAGAAAGGGAATATTTACTGGAAATATTCTGCAGATTGAAGGGCAAATTCATTTAGAGGGAAATTCAAAGGGGTGCAAACAGACTTTAAAGATAATGATAGAGAGAAATTGGATTTGGCAAACAAATCAGAGTCATCAGAATATTTTATCAAATCTACTTTGATGCTGACACACACAGTTGTGGTTGCACAGTGACCTACAGACAAACTCTCTACACGCATATAACTCCATACTATCATCACAGACGTAGATTTCGTTTAAATACCAGAAGCTATAGTGCTTAACAGGGAAATGTTAAACCCCACGACAATAAAATAAAGTATCATTAGCAGAGGTGCTTAAACGCTCGTTATTTAAAACTTCTTCAGATGGACTGCTGATGTTCAGTAAGATATTGTAACTGGAAAGAGAGAACAATCCCTGGATTATAAGACTGATCTTTTAATGTTGACAAAGACTGTGAGCCCGACTGAAAAAGTCTGGTTGCCTTACTCATCCTGCGTTGTCTCAGTTATGTTGTGTTGAATATAGCTGGAGCACTATATATCTAGGCCTTTGCAGTAGCTTGGGAACACTTGCCTCGGCTGACAGTGGGCCACACAGAGGATTCACTGTCTTACTAAAACAAAGAAAAAAAATCCTCCGAGGTTTATTAAGGTACCATCTGGAGCTAAAACAAATCGGTGGTGTGATTTGTCACAGGGTAGATTCAATGAGTTAGCAGGTTTCAGTTGTAAGGAGCACTGCACCCCACTGACACACTCTGCATACTGGCCTACTTCATTGGCCAATAAACTACTGGCTCTACCTGCTGCTTCAGCACAAACCCTTACAATTTCTTTTATTCTATAACAACTGTCCACGAGGTGAATATGGTCTACTCTTACTTTGAAAGGCTTAGCATTTCAGAGAACAGTGAGCCTCAGCTTGATTGACTGATTGGTTGCATTGTGTTGAGTACAAGTTAGGGCCACGAGTATCTTACTGCAGCTTTTTCCACTGAGCAGCAATCAGTAAGTCAACGCCATCAAGGCCTTGCAGTCCCACATGGTGCTTTTCATGTAATCATCATATTTACTTTAACTTTGATATTGTTTGTTTTGAAAAGGTTAATAAAAGTCAAAGAGTACAAGAAAAAAAAACTCAAAGGTTTTAATGAAAACATTTACCCGTTTTTGGAGCTGGTTTCCAAATTCTTTAGGGTTTCTTAAACATCCACACTAAGCCTTAAAACGCCATAAAAAACAAAACATCTGTCCCGAGTTGTAACCGTTTGACTGTTCCTTAAACCACGCGGGCGAAACCGGAAGTGACGTATGTCTCTCCTTGCTACGAAAATAAATGCGTAAAACCAATTAAATACGTAATAGTAAAATAGCAAATACACATTTATTTATGTCAACATAAACTTTAATTCACTATTAATTTTATATATAAAACAAATGAACATGCCGTTTTGTAAATCGTAAGGCCAGCAAGGCGACAATGTTACTTCCTGGTTGGATAAATTTGCAGCTCCAGAGTTCAATACATCGTCTTTATTGTGCAACGCTATTAATATTTCCCCCCCCTAATGTTTAGGAAACTCTTGGAAGAATCTAGAAATGTCTCCAAATTAGTGATAAGTCTTTAAAAAAAAAAAAAAAAAAAAAAACACCTGTGAGGTTTTTGCGAAGTCAGCTTTTGAGGCATTTAGCCTGAAAAATAAACGTGAAATGCAAAAACGAGGGTTAACTGGTGCTACAAGAGAAACATAATGCTACAAAAATATCATGTCGTTTTAGATTATAGTTGACGATGACTTTTGTTGTTGCGCCTGCAGTGTTGGCGAGGCGTAATAGTGCCGCTCCAGTATGATGATGATCTACTATACTGCAGCTGCAGTGTCGAGGAACTGCTGCTCAGCACATCGTCCTCAAACCCGCTACATGAGGTAACAAGTAGTCCGCACTACATGCTGTCTACCTGAGGCTTTACAACAGCCTGTTGAAATAAACATCCCTTGCTCACTGAACCTCTGCAACGTTTCATTTAATTAGCAGGTGGGGTGCTGAAATCAGGGCTTGGGCATTGCTTTTCTACTAAAAGAACCTGAAAGATGTCGACTGTTCAGGTGTAGGTTTTGCATCAAGTGCAGTGGAGCTCAGTTCCTTTTCGACATGCTCTGTTCGCACCTGCAGCTGCCTGCTTTCTCCAACACAAAATCAACTCCAGTGCCTGCATGAAAATCCCGTTTCCCCAGGCCCGCATGAGG
Organism: Embiotoca jacksoni; assembly: GCF_022577435.1. Classification (NCBI taxonomy): domain Eukaryota; kingdom Metazoa; phylum Chordata; class Actinopteri; family Embiotocidae; genus Embiotoca; species Embiotoca jacksoni. The sequence goes on from NW_027185340.1 coordinate 7,015,648, forward strand.
AATATTGGCCTGCTACAGCGGAGTGATAGACATGAAAGAATAGTCTGTCTCCTCCGGCTGGTTTGCTGAAAACACAGCGAGTAGAGCTCTCATTTAATAGAGAAGTGGTGATGCGGAGGGGGGAAATGCTGCTGCAGTCAACCCGAGGATGGAATAATCTGGTTATAGGGGGAAACACGTTGTACAGAAGAAAAAAAACTGCGCGTGGATTTGATCCACTGAAATATCATCGAGCCCGTGTGTGTGTGTGTGTGCGTGTGTGTGTGTGTGTGTGTGCGTGCGTGCGTGCGTGCGTGTGTGTGAAGGAGAGAGAAAGAAAGAAAGGGAGAGGGAGAGAGCGAGCGTTATTTAAAAAGTTAGGAGATCATGGTGCCGTGGTGATGCAGGGGGGGCTTTGTGTGTGTGTCTGCGCGCTGCGTCCCCAAACCTGGGCTCGCCGATATAGTAGCTGCACAGAATAAGTTGTTTCCCCCCCCCCCACCCCCTCCCCTCCCAGCGCCACTGCATGATCCACTCGCTGCATAAATATGATTACAGATCCATCACCATTACAACAAACAAACGAATAACGCAGACACTCTCTCTCTCACACACACACACACACGCGCGCGCGCACGCATAACGCCGGTTCACATCAGAGAAACAGAGGAGTAGGAATAATGGTGATGAGCTTACCACTTGGATTCTTGTTTTTCTTAAGACTCTTGCCACAAAGACACTGCAGCATATGCGTTCCTTTGCTGAAAATGTTCCAAAGAAACCACATTGATTTGGGCGAAGAGCAATCCAGTGGCTTAAACACCCAGATATAGATGAGATCCTTGCGGTTGCATAATAACACAATTGGATCAGTTCTCCCGAACAAGGCTACCAATTGTATCATAGAAAAATAGGTATATCCAAGTCCTATGCGCTTTCATTCACGTGACAAAATAGTCAGTGTCTGTCAGACTTCGTAATAATGGTGTGTTTTCTTCTTCTGGCGTATAAAGAATGCCTCCTCAACTAGTCGATAATAGAAAATATACTCTATAAATTGCATGTGTCGCACCGGGAGGAAACGTGTCGCCAGTAAACAAACACAACTAACGTGAAAACAGTAAACCACGGTGGATTTCCGAGGAGAAAATCATTGCCTATTAGTTCATCACTCTGAGGAGAGGAGGGTGGATCTGCACAGCATCAAAAGCCAAGGGAGGATGCATCCTATGCACAGACTGCTGCAATGATAGCCCCAACAAAACCCCACATTGCCGGATTAAGTCCGATTCGATCCTCCTTTAAAGCAGCTTGTTTGGCGAGGTCAGACAACACCAAACCTCAGTTTTCATTTCTTATAGTCCCACGCTGCAACGTTCCTGTTAAAGCCAGGCTCGGGTTCTTGGTGTGTGTCCGTGATTCCTGGAGTGTGCGTTTGCTCCCTTTGTGGGGTATTTTCCTCAAGCCGTCTCAGCACCACGCCACTGGCATCTCCAAAAGTACGGTGCGCCTGTATCCAAACATTTGCATCAATTTCCCTTTAGCATCGGACCTCTGTTAGAAATAGACCGGGAGGAGGGGTTAAATTGAAAGATTGGCTTTCCATTACGTAAACACGTGGTTTCTGCGCCGTCATATCAGTGATGCTCGGAAATTTTTGTGATCCGAGTGAGACCATTGTCCCAAGCTGTTTCTGCTTGAATTCTTAGAAGAGACAACGTCTAAGGAGTCGGTTTACTTCGTGAGGGCATGTGTGCATCGCATGTCGAAGAGTCTACATTTTTACAACCATCACCTTGATGCCATTTCTTCTCCATTTATCATTTCTTTGCTCTCAGTTCCTCAAGTTGTTGCATCGTTGTGCATTTAGATGACGGTAAATGGAGATAATGTGATTACAAGCTCCGAAGTCACAGGTGCTAAGACTCACGAGGAGAGGCTGATGGTGATGCTTCAAGTGCCTGCATCAAGTCATCTAAGCAACAGATCCCTATTACTTCATAAAGCTGAATGAAATGATTAAAACATTAATACATGAAGAAGAAAGGAGCATCATAATAAAAATGAAAACAAATGCAAGATAAAACTTTTAATGAAAATATAAAAAAAAATTCTAATAATTTGGTAGTAATTTAAAAGTAAAATTATGTATCAATAGTTGAAAAAAAAAAAAAAAAAACCCTTCACATTTACTTGCTGTATGTTGTTTCTTCAACCCTGAGGACAGGGAACCAGTTAGTGTTGCCCATAGCGACTGTTTCTTCTCTGATTACTTTTCTCTAAGGATTTAAAGATTTTCCATCACAGACGAACGGAGAAGAAGATATTGTTTTCCCCTGATTATGCCAAGAGAGGAAGTGTGTGTGTATGTGGACATTTTTAATTTGTTGTGGAACCAGAGGAGTGTTTTGCTCTTTGCGTTATTCCATACTTTCCATCTAGGGTTAAATCACCCTCAGATCTGTCAGCGCCACTCTCTCAGCACAAATGGTAGAAGTCCATTTGTCTGCCAGTGTTTGGAAGAGGATCCATTAGTTGCTTGGTGTAGAGTTGACTCCCCTCACAGGTGGTACGCACTCTTTGCCAGTAAGCAATCTTCGTTATGGTCCAAGAGAAACAAATGACCAGCATTATGGCCCGAGCAAGAACAAATGGCCCATTAGGAAATGTAGTAATTTCCTTCTTCTGTGTAATTTTTTAAAATTATAAGTCTGGGATGAGTATTGAGTTCTTGCTTATATGTGGACTTTCACAGAAAAAGGTTGATCTGCACAGTGTTGCATTATATCACTTCATCGATCCTCCTATTTTCCAAATGACCCCCAAAACCATGTCACACAAATCACTTTGACGTTAAATACTTCTACATTATGTAACATGTATAACACCCGATCTCTTAAAATAATCTATCCTTCAAAATTACAGTATGTTCTGTAATAACAGCAAGTTGCAGCTGAACTCTGGAGAAGGTGTTATCAAAAGCTGCTCTTATCCAGCGTATTGTCGAATGAACGAAACAGAGGAAAGGCTGAGGTTTGTATAAACAACATTAGCCACAGCACAGGAAGCTTGATGAGAGACTGGAGGAGTTCATTAGTGGGGTTGTGTTGTGTGTTCATCTCTGAATTACAGCATTAATCCACTTTAATGACCTAGTTTTGTGGCGCCCAGGTCTTGTCAGTTGTCTGTGATAACTGGTTCCTCTGGGATGTGGGCCACTTTGAAACAAAATGTTTCCTGATTGACTTTCTTTACACAGCATCATCATTTTGCTCTGTCACCGTTTAAAGCTTTACAACTACAAGAATTTATTATTGAAGTCAAGAGGTGGCTGTCATTTGAGCTATTTACAGTGTTTTCACACTCTGTGTACCTGTTAAGGCATTTACACACAGAGACACACACAGAGAACAGGAGTCCTTCACACACACACACACACACACACACAGTATATCCAGTATCCCACTTCAGATACAGTCTGTGTTTAAGCAGTTTACGTAGGCTCACATGTGTCCTGTGAGGTCAAGTGGGCTCACGGTGGAATCAGCACAAGTCAGAGGCGTTGCACTGCACTCTCTCCAGCTTCCTCCCTCTGCAGAGGCCTCTCGTGTCATCTTCGCTATCGATCCGTCTACTCTAATGTAAAGTATCATCGCACCCTGGAGGATATCGTCTGACAATTTTGTCAGGGATCATTAGAATACTTCTTTTTGATTGCCCAGGCTGCGGCCCGGCAGGAAGTGGCTCCCTTGTGAGTTTTTAACAGCCTGTTTTCTCCCAATGGGAAAAAATAACTTGATTTAAGATGCATAGAGACAAATGGACTGGTTCCAGTTTTACGCATGGTTTATGTGGTTTTCACTGTATCAGGCTCACACACGAGGGAGTGAAGACCGCATGAATGAGTGTTATCATTTGTTTATTTAGGGTATATGGAAGGAATCCTATCATTTTATTTAATATGAAAAATATTATCATATGTAGAGAGTTATTTTATTATACCAGGTGTTGTGACACTTTTTTGTCCTTTACAAAAATTCTTAGAAACAATCCGCGGTTGTATAGAGTATATTTGTAATTTGGGTGAACTGACTGAAAGTACTGAGAATAGTCTAGAATGAAGGAGCCAGATGGTGAACTTTACTGAGATCATTGTAATATTTTGTCATTACTACCTGCTAACATTAAAAGACATGGTAAACACTGAGAATCTGAGCTGAGAATTTCCTCCAATTTATATCAATGATCGAGGACAGTATGAAAAAAAATCTAACTGTAAATTTCCACCTACTAATATATGCATCATGTAATCTTATGTATTAATGTATGACAGTAATTTTATCAGATACACACTGGCCGAAAGTTTTTGAAACAGGTTACATACTTTGATATTTGTTATCAGATTAAATTTCATAATCACCCTTCTGTTGTACAATTTAGAAACTTGTGCATCATGACTGATGCTCTCAGGGAATGCCGGACTGGGACGGCATGTAAGTCCATGTTCAGTAACAGAGCGGAAACCACCCTCTACCCCCTTCCCAGCACGCTCACAGCCAAGACGTCGACCAATCAGAGAAGGAGAGTGAGCTGTGTTTGGCACTGCTTGGAGAAAGTGTTCATTCAAAAATGAACAGCTGTTGGAAACCAAGTCATGACCACAGATTTCATTCAAACACACTTACACACACTCGCGCACACACAAATATCCATACACAAACACAAACTGATTGTTAACAAACTGGGGGTAGCATCTGTTCATTCTCACACAGCTATTTGCCCAGTGAAAGCCCTGCAACAAGTTGTGTTCAACACAGTCGCTGATGTCCAGTGACATGGCTGAAGGGCCCAGAACTGTTGGCTGTGCTTCTTTAGGATCACACTGCTAAACTGCACTATATTAGACAAATGCCTGGGTTGCACTACTACCCATAACAGTTCATCAGAATGGATAAATGTACTTCATATTTACACAGCACATGAAATAGGGAATACGGGCCTACCAGACAGTTGATATTAATATCCAGATTTGGTTTACTGTCAGTTGCAACACCATATGTCCTGTTTAGACATCGTCTCTAAAACCTCTCCACTGCACCCACATTGTGACTAATAGGGTGAAAGACCAATGGAACAAATTGAGGAATCCCACACACATAATAACCAACTCCTCTTTAAAATCCATTGTGACCAACAGTGTTCATTATTGTAGAGCGATGAGGGCAATGACACTGGCCAAGTGAGGGCTCAGGCACCCTCCACTATATAAGCAAGCCAGCCCACATTCACTGAGTATAGAGCACGAGTTATACAGTCTAATTCTGTCCACAAATGTACAGCTCAGTATCATGACTGCGCTATGATGATCCAAGGTCTATGTCTTCATACTGTACAAATTCCCCTTAAATATTTTATAGAGACGGACTCATCCTACACAATTCAACAAAGTAGGACAGAATAAACGCAGTTTTTAAAAAGTATGTATGACAAAAAAAATACTCGCCAACTACCTTCAAAGACAAAGAGGTGATTCTAAGATTTTAATGCAGTCATAGCAAGGATTCATACAAACATAAGTCTAACCTCCACACCTGATTTAACAATTATCAGTGTAGTGAACAACCTGTTATCATCATTTGTCCCAAATATGTGGGCTAGTACAAGTCTACACTAAACTAGTAAGTTGAGGAGGCTGTTATCACCCGTTTATTTCATAATCCAATGTTCAGACCCAAACTGCTCCTGCTAGTAGGCCAGAAGATTACGTGTTTTTAGGACCTCTAGTGGCCATATTAATGATGACAGTAGCAAAGGAGGAAGGTGACATAAGCTGCGTTCTGAATCGCATACTTTTTCTTCTTAATTGTAGTACATGCTGCATCTACCCTTACAAACTGCTTACTGTTGCATGCAGTACGCATACAAATGGGACATACGCCTTGAACTCAGTGATTCGTAGCGCGACATTAAAAGTAAAAGGAACAAGGATGTGATTTGCAACCAATGCTACACTTCTTTTTGATGCCTTTTCTTCTTCCTCTTGCGAAGCTGGCGGAGCATCGGCGCCAACAACTCCCTCGGCGGCTCCGTCGTTGTGACAGATCTTTTTGCTGTGCAGAGGATTGTGGGTCAGAGCAGCCAGAGAAGCATGCTGGCCTGCAAACTGCAACATACGACCGGATGTAGAGGACATCCTGGTACTTTTGGCATACGATGTTTAACATACTATGTATTGGGACACACTTAATCTAATACTGGAACACAGTTTGTGACAGAATCCACAAAGGGAGGAGCTCCGGGTGGTTGTGTGGTTTGAACACAGGACTTTCACCCAGGAGGCAGCTGTTTATACCCGGTGTGAGAAATCGTCAACTCTGGCTTATTTAAAGTTACGTATGTTAACATGCGTAACATGGTTACCTTAGGTGACGTTCATATATAATTTATTTTTTTTAACCCAAATGGCTTGTCCTAAACCTAACCAAGCAGTTTCGGTGCCTAAACCCAACCAAAGCACAATGGTGTGCCATGTGTTGCTGGTGCTTTCCATTGGTCATATATGTCGTTTCTAACAGCCTGCTGAACGTGTAGGTTCAGTCGGCCCCAAGTAGTCCATATATTTGTGACAGATGCGTGATGATAAGCACCTTTTCAGTAGTCTGACAATGTGGTCGTATAACTTCAAGGGTCTTCCCGTCGTTCCATGAACGTCTTGAAGGAATTCTCAATCTGAATTCTTTAACAAATCTGTTGCTAATTTCCCCTCCGGACTCGCATTTTGTGTTTCTGTGGTACAGTAAGTCCATCTTTCCCTCTATTAGAACCGCAAAAAGCACTACGATCATCCATGGTTTCGATGCAGTCTTGCAGTATTTTCTATATTTGGAGACATCTGTCACAAAGCCACGTGGTTGAAATATAGATGAAGATAGATGTTCTCGGACTCACTTTGGGGCGAGGCAAGAAGTGCCTTCACTGAGTAGTCACTCAAAGCACGAGGTAGGGTCAAATGAAGCGGAGAACAAGCAGGCAGATATTAGTCATGAATGCTGGAGTGGTCACTCTCATGCCAAGCACCGTTCGACCCTGGCACTGGACTTCCTCTGGCCTAATCCCCACAACCGTCAACCTTTACTCAGCAGCGATGCATACACACACTCCTGTGTGAGTGATGGCCTAAAATAAAGCCCACTCTCAAATCACGCCCTTTTATAATCGTCTCCCTGGGAGTTTCCTGTTCAGCGAGAATTGCCATAATCAACCTATTCACTTCCTTATCATGACCACACTTTCCATGTTTAGTCTCTCTTAGTTCTCTCTGCACTGCAAAGCTCTATATGGCTGCAACAGTGCGCTCAGATAGTCGTGCTCATGGAGTCAAAGTTTACCCGAACATACAGTCATGTGCGGTCATGCAATTGATTGGTTCCTGCTGTGCCAACAAGATAATCAATACTCCAACTATTTCCCCCCCCCCTTTAGCCACTGATCTGCCATGTAGTGAACCGCTCTGTTCTGCTCTGCTCTATTCTGTTCCTCCGGTACAGATTTTAGAAGTGACTGTTTCTGCAAGGATAAAAGATTATTTTGTACTACTTGTCCCAGAATAAAATTCAACTAGTAGGTGGACAACAAATGTGATACTGTCAGGATATTTTGAGTGCTAGGCTTGAGGTGGATGTTGTTTCCTCATGCATTACTTCACTCCAGGCTGCAGGGGGCTGTTTTCTACAAGACCTGACCTGCTATTTTCAGTGACAGCTATTTTCAATGGTTGTCATGTACACTTTTATTCATCTAAAAGGGAATTGTCTGATTTTTGTAACAAAATGAAAGCAGCTAACACATATCATTTATCATATTTCTGAGCCTTTCATTAGCACCTGAACACGACACGTACTCAGCAATATACTTTTCAATTTAGTCCACATTTTCTGGATGCTGGATAAATAAACTCTAGTTACTTACATAATTTTATGCTGTGTAAAATGAAAAAAGAATCTGTGATTAGTAGACTTAAATCAAGCCATCGAGCATGCACACACACACAGAATGATTAACTCCAATTGGTGGCTTTCATTCTTCAAAATTGACACGAGGATATCTGTGTGCTACGTACTGTAGTATTAAAACAAAAACATGGACCTAGAGAATGGACCCATACGGTGACATTCACTTTTTGGAGTGAACCAAATAAATAACTGGAACACACACATGACTTCAGTGGATGGATCACTTCACATTGAACAAAAAGTTTGAGGAGAAGGAGTGAGTCCAAGACGCACATGTTAAAAAATATAGGGATTTTCATTTCCTTTCCTTTTGCAGGATTTAAACCAAAGTACAAGCACGAAAGACCTTGCCAGTATCCAAGAAGCTTAGATGTTGAGAAGAGGTGAAGTTGCCAAGGGAACCTGGAAAACATTTACAGAAAAAAAACAAAAAACGGTGGTTACGTTTAAAGGACAAATCTGAGCATAAATCTGTGTTTGTGTTAGCGTACTGCAGTCGATTAGTCTACAGTACTCGACCTTACTCCAGCTAATTTGTTATCCTCATAACTCATTCCACTGTTATGTAACAGTACTGTGGGTCTTTTTTAACTTGTAAAGACTGCAGCTTCCATTATTTATACCCTTTCATAGCACAGATCTATCTGGGATATAGGCCTTTATGGGTTTGTGGATTAAAATGGGGCAAACTTCTTGCATTCCGACGGAAGTGCAGCATGTATGCGACAAACTGTCATCAAAAGAGCCACTTTTAGAGGGATAAAACCTATTTCCGAGTCAAAGCATCCATTCCTCTGCAGCTCAGCAACATTAATGGTGCAGCGGGCCTGAGAGTGTCGTGCCTCAGAGTCGTTACCTATTCTACCATCCATTAGCTGAAAATTGTTTTGACTATAAGACAACTTTCTACATATCAAGTGGGATAGGTTTTCAGATTTTGTTACAGCTTTTACACAAAGGAAAAGTGCAGATCAGGGGGTAAATACAACAACGCCCTGTAACACTCCCACATTACAATCAAATATGTAGCGTTAGCAGTATATTTTTTATGTTTTCTGATATGATTAAGTCTATTCTGTCACACAACATAGCATCAGAACAGAGTCAACTCCTAGAGAAATTAGAAGTTTCTCTAAAGCATCTTTCTATTTTCAAAAAGGACAAGATATTGTTTGTAATGACTCTTTAACACCTGTCTGATAGATGATCACTGGATGTAGAGAAGACATATCTTAAAGGTACAGGAAGACCTTTCTGAGAGCAAAGTTTCCTGCAGTCAACTCACTTCTGAATGTTGATCTGAAAGGTTTGAGCAATGTGATACATTGGACCAAATGAACTGCATAAATGTGCAGAGAAAATGGAGTTGCGATTGTTCCAAATCCGCGCCAGCAAGTGATGTCTGAACAGCTTTGGCGAGACAAATTAATGAAAGCTAGAAAGTGTTCTTTTTAATAACAGAACTCCATGATTGCAGGTGTGTGTTAAGTAATCCTGACAAGCAGGTTGGGAGTCTGTGTGATGCAGCCATCTCTAAACAGGGTCCACTCATGGGGACTGTTACCATAGTCACTTCCAACAAAGAGATAAGAAAAAAAAAACTTGATCTGACCTTGGGGAAATGCACCAATGCCTCCTGCTGATCTCAGTATGGTTCTAGCCACAGGCATGGATTAGAAAATAAGAAAAATATAAGCTATGAGGAAACTCCCGGTATTTATATCAATCAGCAGAGACAGGGTGACCAACAGACCACAGCCTAAAAAAGGTATTTGTAGTTGTTCATGTTGAGTCAAAATAGATGTAAGCAGGACTTTTGACTGTGATCAACAGGAATAGATACTTTAAATTTCAGTATCGCATTTATTGGCCTAAGTTTATTAAAAACAAAACACAATTAAAACTGCAAACAGTGATATGCGGGCCCTCGCACACTGCACGTCGGGGATCCAGCGGGTCGGTGACGCTGGCTCCCCAAAGTGCAGCACGGCAAGGTCCGCATATTCCCGCTTGCAGCTTTAATTTTTTTTCTCGATCTCGTTCCTTGTTGTTCTTTGAAAAAAACTCCTATTTTTGGTGGCTTTAACATCTTCAAAAACTCATGAAAGTTGGTGCCTGACGCATGTGCAAAGTTTCATGAAGTTTGGAGCATCCTTTGACCTTAAACATCAACTTCCTGTGTCATGGTGAAACATCAAACTTAGTCGCATCGCCCTGGCTATACCATATACTCTATACTCTATACTCTATACTATATACTATATACTATATACTATATACTATATACCCTATACTCTATACGTTATACTCTATACTCTATACTCTATACTATAATCTATATTCTATACTCTATACTCTATACTATATACTATATACTCTATGCTATAATCTATATACTCTATACTATATACTATATACTATATACTCTACTATATACTCTATACTATATACAAAAATTAATTTTGGGTCACTTTTTAGATGACAAAAATGACTTATTTTATCATATTTTGGACAAAATATGTCTTTTTTTTCTGACACTGTCACAATAAAGAAAAGCAAAGTCTCTTTTGGACTGTTTTTTGTTTGAGTTTTGTGTTGTAGTTGACCTTTGGTTTGGTATTAGTATGACTGCATGAACAAACCTGAACCTGTGTGGTTTACCCTTAGAGGGACTCATCTTAAGAGGTCTCACCCTCCATGAACTATGTGGCTTACCCATCAAGGGAACTTGCCCTCAGTAAACCATGAACCTTGTGTGTTACCTCGGTGAGTAAACCATGAACCTTGTGTGTTACCTCGGTGGGTAAACCATGAACCTTGTGTGTTGCCTTGGCGGGTAATCTATGAACGTTACCTCGGCGGGACTCGAACCCGTGTCTTCATGAGGTCATCCAGCTCGGAGTCGGCGTCAGAGGACGAACCGCAACAGGAGAAAGTGTTTCACGGAGTTCACTCAGAGCTTCCAGAGACTCAACCGACAGTCTGGTTAACTCAACAGGTAAAAGATTCTACTTCACCAAGGTTGCTATTAATGGTTCAGATTCCACCTTGGCCTGTTGATGGTGATTCAACTTTTACTGAAGTTGAAACATTTGGAGAAATTGAAAACGTTTAGCATACACTACACATTACAGGAAGATATTTGATATCACTGCAGACCCCCTTGAAAACACGTATATCTACTATCCAAAGAATGTCTGCGGCAATTTTGGTCGCATTTGAATGAATATTTGTGGACGGTGGAGTTATAGGTTGCAGTGAGCCAAAGATTTGTCATAATGCTGTCTGGCCTCTGGGAAGGTTGTTGGCAAAGTGGTTATTACTGCTGCCTCTCAACCAGAAGGTAAGGAATTCGATTTCCCCCTTTTTTATGACTTAAAAACAAATTAGAAGTCAGTTTTGACTTTGAAAATGCCGTTGTTTTTTTAATAACATGACTTTTGGGTCACTTTTTGGCCGCCACGCCACGGGCACACCGATCAACGAAAACAAATTATTTTGATAACTTTTAATTCCAAACATGTTCTCAGATCAGAAAGATGCTTCTCTACAGCAGTCCCTGGAAAGAGTGTTGAGATTAAATGTGGACTGTAGTCAGCAATATATTCATTTAGATGCAATATGTTTATATTCAAGAAATACACGAAGTCAAAGTTACAAAAGAAGGCCGTCAAAACAATAATGCTCTCCAAGAATTTGTGATCGAAATTGCTGTTCAACCTCAGTGTAACATGCAGAAATTCGTGGCCACAAATGAAGGAAAATGTCATTTATCTTTAATTGACAGACAAAAAGGAAACAAAAAAGGAAGCGAGAGCGATCTAGAGGCATGTTGCACTCCCTCTATTTTATCATCCTGTATTCTCCATCTGTCCCATCAACTCCTCTTATACAGCAAAATAACAAATTGGACTGGAAACGTTTTATTGCACATAATTCATTCATGAGAGCTCGTCCTACGCTCTGAACGAAGACGGGGCTGAGGGGAGCGGATGGGGGTGCAATTATTTTGCCTCCGAGGGCATCTGTGCAGAGACGTCAGACAGCCTTACGATAACTCCTAAAAACTCAGACAACTGTATTATTGTTTAATACGCTCATAAAAGCTATACTCGTGGAACTCATTGCTTCTTTGTTTGAATGTTTATGTTTGGTTGCACAGCTTTTGGAGTGAATGTGAAGGATTGTTCAATCGTTGTAAAAAGTAGACTAAATAAATGTTGCACAAAATAAGATCGCTATAATCATCTATTACAGTTGGATCTGTTGTGGTTTTGCGAGAGCTTTGGTTGCTCACTCTGCTGTGGGATTTGAATGAGTGATCTCAGTGGCATAGAAAATGGTCAGAACCACCTCCTCTCAGTAGGAGGCAGTGTTGTAACATAGATGTTCATTCATGAAGCGCCTGAATGGGATTCATTCAACAAATCTTTGATTATGTAACTCTTTGTGTTTTATTATCAGGAAGATACACAGGATACTTTATATATATACGTTGACATATTTAAACATAATACCACAAAATAGTATGCAGTTCTATGTGGTTTGTGTGATCAGTTTACTATAAGCAAGTTTTGTTTTTTTAACAATCTTTATTTGAGATATTGTCTTTTGTGTCCTTGTTTTGTGGCCGTTGTTTTGTTTTTGGTAAAGCATCAGCTCTACACTGTGGTGTCTGGGTTTGTATAAACTGTGTTTACACAAGGTGTGTTAGTATAAGTTGCTCTGATATTGTAAGTTTCCAAGTAACTGTTGCCAAGGCTGTTACTGCCTGCATGCAGCAAGTAGAAAAAGATAATAGCTTACTTGCCCTTCACTTCATTGATTTAGCCGTGTCGTTTTTCTTCTATGAAATACAATAATTCTACATTTGATTTCATTATTTCACTTTCACTTCTGTTGAACTTTCACGAACAGAAAGTCTGGTCAGAGTTCAACAATAAGTGCAAATCTTTTCAGAAAACTCGACTTAATTTTCACCTTTGAACTGAGTGAAACGGCGTCTTCACACAGCAGCTCATTTTACAGTCACTCACTCTGAAGTCTCCTCACTAATTAGCCCATCTCTATGCCTGTATGTGTTTCTCTTTGTGGAACTTGCTAAAACAAGTGCACCATTTAAAACCATTCATTCGTCTCCGCTCTCTCAAGCTGCTGTCATGGCAACCATATATGACAGGCAGAAAACAGACTCGAGTCAACCTGGGGGGATGTACGCACTCTTGAGCAGATGAAGATTTGTGATATTGAGAAAGCATGGATCGCAGACTGTGAGGTGAGTCAGAGAGGCCCTAGGGACTTAGTTTGCCATCACTGGTCATAGATTAGTAACAGATTAGATTTGAACACTTATGCAAAATAATACATCAAAGCGTTAAAATGTGTGAATTTCTCTTTTCTGGTGGGTGTGAGGGGGCTTGCAGTTTTGCAGCTTTTTTTAGTGGTTTGTTTTCACAGGGTCATGATGCATCATCTGGCAAATCAACCTCTGCTTCCCACCACAAACAAATATCTGCAGCAGAAGTGGGACAAGGCTTCATATGATTTACACAGAAACAAGGTCAGGGGAAACATTCATGTGGTTTTCAAAGTGGCTTCATAACTTTATTATCCTTTTTAGTCCCTATTATCCTAAATGTTTTGACTTCGAGCTTCTTTTTTTAATCACAAACTGTTTAAATTAACCCTTTTTTCCATTCTGTTAGGTGGAATTTAGTTTTATCATCCTTCACTGCCTCACACGAAGCTGTGTGTGTTTTGTTTCCCAAGGTGAAGTCAGCTAAACCAACAATGAAAACGACTCCACCAATGACTTTCAAACTGAAGAAAAGGAAGGTTGTTTTGTCAATTAGAAAATATAAGCAAATCCAAATAAAAATGTTTGCAACAGTAAATAAACTTTGTACAACCTCCATTCAGTTTAAAATCCAGTATGATTAAAACTGAAGAGTTAAAATGCAATAATAAATTTTTGGCAATAATTACAACACTTTTTCCTTCAGAGGCCTCATTTAAACTACCCAATGCTTCCACTAGTATAAATATGCTTGTTATTGTTTCTGATCATGTTTTATTGCATTAAGGCTGAAGAGGAGCGGGCGATGACGATTCAGCAGGAAAATGATATGCTTAGAGAGAAAATATCACACATTATGAGGACAGCTGGTGGAGTTGACAACAGGAATTTCTATGATAGGAAAAGGTAAGTTATGCTTTGTAACCATGGTGGCAGAAACATAAGTGTTGCAGAAAAATACATATTTGAAGTCAGACACCAGGTTTTCCATGAAATACGGTGAACTTTGAAATTAAAGAGCAAGTTGTACAACATTTCTGTGTCTTCACTGTAGCCTTGGCAAGGAGAAGCGACAGCTGGAGTTGCTGCGTATTACCAAGGAGAATCAAATGATCCTGTTTCGTCTGAACCAGTGCAGGCCTCACTATAATGTGAGGAGCTGGCATGACGACTGGCTCAAAACTGTGAAGGTGATGGAAAGCATTGCATGCTACCCACGAGGCACAGCAAACCAGCAAAAGGTTATTATCTTCTAAGATAAGATAACAATGCATATAATTTATATAATCTATATACTATCAACTACTTCCTAACTGTATCTGAATTTACATTATAAGGATACAGATCATACAGTGTAAATACTTTATTTTATGTGTCAATACCAGGGACAAGAAAAACCCAGCAAGAAGCACAGTGACTGTGATAAAGAACAAAAGATAAGGCCCGATGCAACTACACGTAGCCCTGCAAGCAACAAGACAAATGGCACAGCAGATTCTGGAGGAAATGAAAAGCGGAAAGAAGCCAGAGATGACGAGGATAAAGAAACCAAGAGACACAAAGAGAAGACAACTACAAATATTTGAGAAATCCATCTCACCAGACACACCACTTCTGACACAATTCAAATCACAGCAAATAAATGCCCTCATTCTGTTGACGAGTCTTTCAGTCCTGATTTTCGCTTTCTGAAATGTCTGTCACTCTTTGCACCCCTGAATAACACAATAAAACAGGAAACCTCAAGCACAAAGGAAAGATACATTTCTCTGTTGTTTTAGTAAAGTTATACTTTTTTCACAGTAAGAATTTGGACAAATACAATACTAAACTCGATTCAGATACTCCGTTAGCAGCTACTTTTACTATTGGTTTAGTGTAAACCAGTGGTTTACAAGTGGTGGTAGTAGGCCTTTATAGAGTTTTTTCTGTTTGATGCATTTTACTTTTTGGGATTTGTTCTTTCGATAACAAATAAATTATGAATAAAATAATCAAATAAATGCATAATTTTGTTCTGTACTTCTACAATTATTTTACAGCTAGGTATAGGCCAACAGCGAAGATGAAAATCACTATTCTCAATGCGGAACCTTCGGTCCGGGTCGAGTTTTCATACGGCACAATTTAGCGGAACACATGCTGCAGAAAGAAGCCGCGGATTTGATTTTTACGCAGCTAGCGAACTAGCACCCGGAGCACAGCTTCCTCTGTGTCTGAGAATGACACACTTTTGATAGTCAGGAGGTCAACTTTTTTTTTTTTTTGTTTAAAGAAATCAACATGAATCTCGACAGGCTCAGAAAGCGAGTACGGCAGTACATCGACCAGGTAAAGGATTCCTTTACGAGTTTCTGTGTTGCTAGCTAATGCTAGCCTGCCTTAGCGTCGTTGGTAACGAACCTCCACAGTTTTTTTTGCCTGATGGCCGACTAACGACGAGGCAGCTTCACTAAAAAAAAATACATCCACGACTCTTGCTCTTTGTGTTGTTTGTTCGCAGCAACAGTATCAAAGTGCTCTGTTCTGGGCCGACAAGATCGCCTCCCTGTCTCATGGTGAGTCGTGTTTGTTTATAACGAGCCGGTACCGTTACTGAGCCCCCCGGTTCTTATCTGAAGTTTGGAAACCAGAGTTACTCAGTCTGGTTTGGTTTTTGGGGTCTGCTCTGCTTTATTTTATTTGTTTATTTATTTATTTTTACACTGAGTTGGAAAGAAACTTTTAGAGCAGAAAGTCACGTTAGATTCTCAACGACTTGCAGTATTGTCTGTTAAACTTATCAGCCACGATTTCCTTAACCTCCCCGTTTGGCCCGCAGAGGACCCCCAGGACATCTACTGGCTCGCTCAGTGCCTTTACCTCACCTCACAGTACCACAGAGCCTCCCACGCCCTCCGCTCACGAAAACTTGACAAGGTAGGTGATGTGTGAGTCGTCAGTAATCAAAGTAATACAATTATTATTTTTTATTTATTTATTTATATATTTTTTTAAAAGTCAGCATGATTGATCTCCCGTATGTCATCTTCTCACACAGTTGTACGAAGCTTGTCAGTATCTTGCTGCTAGGTGCCATGTAAGTAAATGGAAAATTCTCAACGCGTCAGATCTTAACCCTCCTCTGTGATCACCTCGAAAAACCCACCAGGAGCTGTTTCACATTTATTTTATGCTGGTTTTTTTTTTGTTTTTTTTGTTCTTTCTAGTATGCTGCCAAAGAGTTCCAGCAGGCCTTGGATATCCTGGATGCAGAGGAGCCAGCCAGTAAGAGGCTCCTGGACAGGAGTGTAAAGGAGGACAATGGGACAGCAGAGTCAACCAAGGACTGGGACATGTCTCCTGCCTCTGTAAGTCTGGGCCGGCGCTGAAATGCCGTCTGTGTCGGGTGAAGTTTATATTTTCAATCAGCATAGCTCTGTGATGTTTCCGGAGGGAGAGCCCCGAACGATCCACGTCACCCTTTCATCTTTTCATTTTGATAAATGTTTTTGTTGAAGACTGTCAGTGCAAATATGTAGCTGTACTTCATTTTCTTTTAGTGCCCCTTACTTTTCAGCCAAGTGTCCCATCTAGTGCCCCAAAAACTCCCGCCACAGTTTTGTTTGTCTTGTTGATAGAAATGATATGCATTCACAAGTTTTACCTTAAATTTGTTCTTCAATATAGGGAATAAGATTCTCAGAATCCTTAAATGCAGTGTCGCCTATGCCGTCCCTATAAATCCTTTATTATTATTATTACTATTTTTAGGTTTTGAAACCAGCATTGTGTCTTTTTTAGTTTAATAAACTGTCCGTGCTTTTCAGATAACACGGTACATCAATACTGATAAGCATAAATCCTGCTCGCTATATAACAGAAATGCTCACCAAAAAGCAAGAACGATTTTTTTTTTTTTTTTTTTTTTTTTTTATTAGAGAAGAAAATTTACACATTTAAAAAACGTATTGATTGGATTCCACCCTCAATAGTCATGTAGGAGATAATTGTGTTTATTTTATGGGAGAGATTTGTTTATGCAGTGAAAATAATACACAACGACAATGAGTTTGCATTGACTTGTATTCTGTTTGCATAAATGTCCTCCCGGTCAGGATGTTCTCCCAAACTGCAGTCCAGTCCTGTTCATCTTGTGGATGTAGTATTAATAACACCGTATGAGTTTGTGAGTAACATCCAGACATTTTTCTTCTTTTTTTTCTTTTTTTTTTTTTCTCCTCTCCTCTCTCCGGAAACATTTCAGATCAGTAGTTCCATCTGCCTCCTGCGGGGTAAGATCTATGATGCCATGGACAACAGGTCGCTGGCCACCTCCAGCTACAAAGAGGCCTTGAAACTTGATGTGTACTGCTTTGAAGCCTTTGACCTTTTAACGTCCCACCACATGTTGACTGCACAGGAAGGTGAGGATAATCTGTGGCGACGACGTGCGCCGATCTGTTTCATTTTCTACAGATAGTTGCCATTTATTATCATGTCAGTAACATGTATAATGACTGTACACGTTTTATGAAATGTGTTGTTGTTTGTCTCTTCAATAGAGAAAGACTTCCTTGATTCGCTTCCTCTGAGTCAGCAGTGCACAGAGGAAGAGGAGGAGCTGTTACACTTTCTTTTTGAGAATAAATTAAAGAAGGTAGGAGCTTCAATGTAAATGAGAAAAATACTTCATTCTCTCATTCACCTATACTGTGATATTCTGTGTTTTCTTTTTGTCAACAAAACGCACGAAAGGACCAAAACAATGAATTTATCCTGCTCACACGTGTAATTTCTCTGTACTGTTGGCACACGATTGAAAACGACATGCTGTTTAATTATAACGAGCGCGGATACTGTAGGTTATTTTTGAGCTCATACAGATCTAAAAGTATGCTCCCCAGTGTTGCCACTCGTATATTATTGATATTCTGTCCTGTTTTTACTGTAACACCTTTTCATGGCTTTCCTTTTATCTGTTTTCCCACGACTCCCATTTAAAGGTTCCTTTCCCAGACACGCCTTAACTCACAGACTCTCTTCTTCTCCGTCCCTCTGCAGTATAACAAGCCCAGTGACTTGGTGGTGCCAGAGATGGTCAATGGTCTTCAGGACAACTTGGATGTCGTGGTGTCTCTCGCCGAGCGGCATTATTATAACTGTGATTTCAAGATGTGCTACAAACTCACATCAATGTATGTGTCCACAGGTTTCATCTTTGTTTGTTTGTTGTTGTTTTTTTTTATGTGGTGAATTGGTCGAATTAATTATTATTATAATTATTATTATAATTCTATAGTGATAATAGTCAAAATGTTATTAAAATTACACACTGGATTATGTGTGTACATTTTGATTGATAAACTATAGCTCGTACTATTTTATTCCCTTTGATTGCGGTCTTATGATAAAATAGCAGAGCCTAAAAGTCTCTTTCTCTGTCTTATTGTTCCATGAGACAGTTGAAAAGGTTTTTTTTTTTGGATGAAAAGAAAAGAACTGTGTTTTTGTTTGTATTTCAGGGTGATGGTTAAAGACCCCTTCCACGCCAACTGTTTACCAGTCCACATAGGAACGTTGGTGGAGCTCGGAAAAGCAAACGGTAAAATAAATACATGCTACTGATTCATTCATGCAGAATGTTTCGTTTGATTTTTTTTTTTTTTTTTTTTTTTGGCCCGCTGATCAGTTTAATTATTTATTTATTTTCCTGCAGAGTTGTTTTACCTCTCGCACAAACTCGTAGACTTGTATCCCAACAATCCAGTGAGTGTTTTTGTATTTTTGTTTTTATCATACTTATCATGTTAATTACCCTGTTTACATAACTTTGTGTGTTTGATAACCAAATAACAAGTTTATTTATTTATTTATTTTTTTTACCAGGTATCCTGGTTTGCTGTTGGCTGCTATTATCTCATGGTTGGCCATAAAAACGAACACGCTCGGCGATACCTTAGGTACGTGTTTGCACTCAGGAAAAGGGACATCCTGTTTGACACTGGCAGTTTATATTGACTCAGAGATATTGGTTATTGCATATCTCCTGTAGCAAAGCCACGACCCTGGAGAGGACTTACGGTCCCGCATGGATCGCCTACGGTCATTCATTTGCGGTGGAGAGTGAACATGACCAAGCCATGGCTGCCTACTTCACTGCTGCCCAGCTGATGAAAGGGTAAGGAAACTCCATGCACATGTAACTGTCTCTGTTTTCTCTCCCTTTGACTGGACCGCATCAGCTGGGGCCGCTTCCCTTTTTCATTATGTATAATATATGGTCATTTATATGGAGATTTCTTTCTTTAAACTAGTGTTCTCAGCTCAACAACATGAAAATGTGTACCGGCTTTTTGACTGCTTAAAGTTGAATGAGTTTTTGTTATTACATATTGTTAAACACAATTTACAGCATTTAAACATAATGTCAATTTCCTAAATTCAGTGTTACTTTTTAAGGGGGTTTTATTCTCTTTTTTCTGAAGTGTTATTAAAACGCAAGGTAAGGGTATCTTTGTTCTTGACGTCTCCTCCAGATGTCACTTACCGATGCTCTACATCGGGCTGGAGTACGGGCTGACCAACAACTCCAAGCTGGCAGAGCGGTTCTTCAGCCAGGCTCTCAGCATCGCTCCAGAGGACCCATTCGTCATACACGAGGTGGCAGTGGTCGCGTTTCAAAATGGAGAGTGAGTGTGCGGCCGCTAGTTCACACAAACGCTTATTCCCCCGGTGGGACAAAGGTTGCGTTCATGTTTTTGGCAGCACAAATGGATGTTGGCACACAGCAGGGCTATTTGTAAAAGCTGGTTTTAACAGACCAAAGGGGTCTTTGTTTAAAATCTCTACTGTCCTCGTACCGGCCATCTAAGAAACGTGTCAACTAGTTTCTTGGATGGCTGAAATCCCTGAATGACTAATTACATGAGGAGCAGCTACTCTGCTTTTCTCTCAGTACTGTTTTAGATGAAGTTGCTTTTGTCGTCGCAGCCCCGTCTGCTTCTGTTTGTTTTGTCTTACAGCTGACTGGGAGATTTACAGTTTATATAATTCTCCCATAAATGTAATTACTAGTGATTAAAGTGCACCATCTGATGGGGAAGATCTGAACGATTCCTCATATATCCAGTTCACTCACATTCGCGTGTTATTGTCTCACATCGCCCCGCCTTTATCAAACCATGTGAATCATTGTAGATTTATTTGTGCCAAATTTGACATATGTAACTAATAACTGTAGTCGGGAACAGTTTTCATTGAAATTACCTTCCGCTGATTACACCGTCCCCATTATTGCAATGAATAGCAAGTTTGTGAACTGTAATTGATAGATGCAGTATCTCGAATGAAACGTGTGTGGGCTGTTATTAATGTAATCTGGGCACCGATCCGGATTAAAGAAGCCAAATATGTATATATGCGAACACGAGTATTTCATACTACATACAGCTTAAAGATGAGTTGGAACAGTTGTCGCATGTTGAGAGGACACGGACTGCACACAGTTAAATCTGGGTTTTATTATTTCGAGTGTTTAGATGTGCTGTAAGAATGTTTTCATCTTCGGTTTCAGCTGGAAGACGGCGGAAAGGTTGTTTCTCGATGCGATGGAGAAGATCAAAGCCATAGGAAATGAGGTATCTGCTCCTTTAATTAACCGGTCCCATCAGCGTGTTGAAAACACGATCCCTACTCCAAAGGGGGTACTTAATGTGTCTGTTTTTTTCTTATTTAAGGTTACAGTGGACAAGTGGGAGCCTCTGTTGAACAACTTAGGTCATGTGTGTCGGAAACTGAAGTAAGTATTGATCCAGTTTCACTGTTTCCTGTCTGAATGAATGAAAACTGCCCTTCTGCTGCAGGACGTTACGTCGTCACGGTGGCCTGTGCTGTAGGCAAAACAAAAAGTGGAGAACGACAGACACCAAATATACGGATTAAAACTTCTTGACGATGCACTGTGAGCGAGCCCGTTTACTCGTCACAGCGACCGTCGCGCCTCGTGTTTCTAAATGACATCGTGGACGTATGCCGTACGCGTAAAGTGTGCGAGCTTCGTCTCCCCCCCGAGTCCGTCGTTAAACAAGACTCCAGGACCTTCTCCTCTGTTTTGTTTTGTTTATCTGCCTGCGCCAAACTACTTTTGGAGACGTGCTCACTTGTCCTTATTGAGAATTCATGCAAAGACCATTTAATGAATTATACATAGGCACCACTCAACACATGGAAAAGTGCTCGCTGAATATTTTCCCCCTCCGTGTTTGTTTTGCAAGGTTTGCATAGTTTTTTTTGTTGTTTTTTTTGTCGAAGAAGGATTTCATGCATACAGAGTTTGAGATGTGGTGTCATAATCTTCTTCTGTGTTTTCCATCTGCCATCGAAATGTATTTATATTTAATATGTCTGACACATGTCCACAAGGAGGGCCTGTTTATTCACTATCAGACTTGATAATGAATACGGGCTTTTATTTATTATCATTAAGTATGTAAAAGAGGAATGTGCTTGCAGACCTGTACAGAAACACTAAATCGGGCTTCCAAGTATATTGAGGACTGAAGGTGGTGAAAATGTGAATTGAAGCCTGATTTAATAATAGTAATTATTGTTTTCACGTTTAGTTTTACTTCACTTTAAACGATCATAAATCCACAACCTAATAAGGCTTCAGGCGAGCAGTGTTGCGATTGTGTTTGTGCTTATATGACGTTAATTATTCCACGAGCTGTGGATACAAGCCAACTGTGTCTGTAGCTGTGATTCATTACTAACCTACTGAGTGTCTGGCGCTGGCTCATTACCACGTCCCCAAGCTATTAAAGGGAGAGAAAAACTTAAATTATAATTCACGTCGCAGCACCGTTTGAGACGAAAATATGCGAGCAAAACTTTTCCATTTTCAGTGATTTGAAGTTTAACATTTTAAATTTCCAACAAACGACAAGCTGTCATCTGTGTTCATCGAGAAATATTGGCTGTATTTTTTTTTTGTCATTACATTAATTAAATAGGACTGGAAAAGTTAGTTGTTTAGATAAATTAGAAATCACTCCAAAATAAGGTGTATTTTGCCACATTTCTGCAAACATCTGCTCCTGAAATGTTGCAGAGTCCACAGAAAGCTGTTTTATTTATTTATTTATTTTTTTTGTTTCCCTAGAAAGTACGACCAGGCTCTGGAGTACCACCGCCAAGCCCTGGTGTTAATTCCTCAGCATGCCTCCACCTACGCTGCCATAGGATACGTGCACAGCCTCATGGGGGACTTTGAAAGTGCTATTGACTACTTTCATACGGTGAGTTTTAATGCGTTGTGTTTCCTTCACAGTCGTATTGTTCAGTTTGGGAAGAGTCGCTCATAGGCAGGCGAGTGGATGGCTTCTTCTGAGACTGTAAGCAGGAATAGGAGTAACCCTGGAAATTGGAGTCCTTTTATTGTGAACAGTTAGAGTTGATACCGTACGTTTCAAGTGTTTCGAATGGCCTACGATTTGGTTTTGTTTTTTTCTTTCTGTTGCAGGCACTCGGACTGAAAAGGGACGACACTTTCTCTGTGACGATGCTCGGCCACTGTATCGAGATGTACATCGGTGACACGGATGCCTACATAGGTGGGTGTTTTTTTTTTTTATCCTTAAACGATATTATTAAGATTTATTATTTCATTTCAGAATCCAGCTGTTGTATTGTATGTAATAGTTTTCGCTCTTGACTGGAGGTGAATTTCCACTGCGGGAACATTATGAGCAGAACAGGCACCCAATGAGGAACATAATTCCCCGACCTGCGTTTCCACTATAAATAATAGTTGTAGAATCTGTGAGCCGCCCATAAGTTTCCTGAAAAGAGATCTTAAAGCTTGAAGTTGCGTGTTTCTCTGGCCGTCTCCATCTTGGCAGCGTCTGACTGAGCCATACGTCCAGATAATCCAACGGCGGGCCAACTGAAGCCCGGTTGCTGAAACCTGCCGACATCTCTCCCAACTTTCACAGCATCCACCTGCCACTCAAAGCAGCCGCTCCTTAACTGTGATTAACTTTAATCCTTAACGCTGTTTTTATTTCTGTTATAAAATACTACAAACAAAAGTAGCAACAGAATTCTCAGCTGCAAACAAATCCCAACACTTAAAACATGCAAATCTAAAACGTTCTGCAGTATTAGATACAACATGAGGATTAGTGACGTTTTAACCCGGCCAGCCAAACTTTTGCTTTTGTGGCGAAGATTCAGTATATTTTCTTTGACACCAGAAACTTTTTTTTTTTTAAAGCCTGTAAATTGGAATTCAGAACTGCACTGCGGTCTCTATCAGAAAAACAATGTGCTGTCTCTTTGTTTCCACTCAGGCACAGACATCAATGACAAGGTGCGAAGCAGCTTGAACACTCCAGCGCTGATGAAGATGCTGAACACGTCAGAGCCCGGCGACCTGGTGGCCACGCCGAGACTGGAAGACACGAGCATCACGTCCTTGGAAACGCCGCTGTCAAATCAGGACAAGATGATGCTGGAGACGCCACTTCGGCTCTCGTTGACCCTGGAGTGCGACATGTACGAGAGCGACGTGATGTTGGACACCTTGTCGGACACCAGCACGTGATCTCGTCCTGTCAGGAGGTGGAACTGTCGTAGCAACACGTTGTCATAGGTACACATATTCCGACTCCGGGGAAAACGCTCAACCCTAAACTTCAGCACCTGTCCTGCGCCAAAGGTTTCACTGTGGATTCCCCCTCTTGTGCATTACGTAGTTGTTTCTGTACGTGTCAAAACATAGACCATGCAAAATGTGAACATTAACAGGAGTAAATGTCGGTGAATTTGTGTACGGCAGCTGCTGTACAGCATATCAACTTTGCAAGAATGCACTTTAAAAGGGGAATTAGCATGTGCCTTGGTTAAGGGGTTGAGTACTTGGCTTAGTTCAGCCTTGGAGCTTGGGTTGAGACGCTGGGAACATGTGGTCCTCTGACACTTGATTGAACGGAGTCAAACACAGCCACACACCTCACGTCACAAGTAAAAGACTCCAGTCTACTACTACTTATTGCTGCCTATGGCAGGACCCTCTGTGTTGCTGAACCTGTGGATCTTCACCTTGAATAAAAAAGAGACGGCTAAAAACAAGCAAGTTTTGGTGAAAAAAAATAAAAATAACATTTTTGGTTATTCCTACAATAAACCATGCATTTATCTTAAACATTTTACCCGTGTTGGTTTTAATAAGGATAAAGTAGCTGATTTGTAAAATCCTCAGAACACATTTAGTTTTAGGAGTAAGGCTTTTTAATTGTTAATATATGTTTTGTTTTTTTATCTATTGTCATATTGACGTTATTGTAAAAAGTCAGCTATTGTAAAGTAGAGATGGACGGACGGATGGAAGGCTAAATTGAGGACTTACTTTTAACTTTATAGAGCATGGTGCGTGTTTTAGTGGCATCTAGTGGTGAGGTTGCAGATCGCACCTCACACCCGTCTAGGCGTGTAGGAGAATGTCCGGGACTCTCTGGAGCCAGTGTTTGGTTTGTCCCTTCTGGGCTCCTGTAGAAACACGGTAGTAAGACTACAATTAACATTTAGAGAAACAACTGTCATATTTTGTGTGGTATTTAACACGTGAGCACATTTTCGACAAAGAAGGTGATATTTTGTTCATAAAAATAGTGATCGCCTCCCTTGAACGTCACCCTCAGCAGGAACAACTTGATAATACCTGGACATCAGTCTTTGGATGTGGTGGAATATTTGGTCCACTCTTTCCTCCAGGACCACTTTAGTGCAGCCACGTTGGAGGAGTTCAGGTCCGGCCAGTGACGAGGACTGTTCAAAACCTAACATTTCATCCCCCGTTGAGACGGTCGCAGGTGGAGTTACTCTTGACGCCTGACGTCACTGTTTCGCTACACAACCGGATCGTTTTTGCACCTCGACTCACAGACCAGTGACCCGATGTTCTGTTTCGTGATTTTCGGTCAAAATGCATCTAAAATGACTCCCGTCTTCCAAACAGTTTGACTTTCGACTCATCGGTCCCTACAGCGATCTCCCGAAAGGTTTGAGGCTCATCCAGGTGTGTGACGAGCCTTGACGCCACGAATCCCGGAGCTCTGCGGGCAGCGCGTCCTGCCCGAGCCAGAGCAGCGTGGTGACACCGAACCGTTTATCTGACTCCAGCCGGCTGTTGCGGAGAGACACCGGACACCGGCACAACAAGTGGGAGTCAATTTATTGTCTGGCAACATAGCCCTACAATTGTTTGGTACGAAAACTGATCCTGATCACTTTCATTAAGTGATGCAGTGGTGCGTTTTGGGGAAAAGGTTGATTTATGTGTCAGCTTGCATGCACATGAATGAAACGGCCTATAAATAGTACATTTTTGAAGTGATTAGTTTTCACTTTAATTTTTTTTTTCTTTTGACTGGAAAGAAAACTGAAAGAGACATCTTCCTTCTTTTTTTGTTTTTACATAAAAATGACAAAACAATGCAAAGATAACAAAAGGCTTTCAAATTGAACAAATGTCCCTTTAAAACCTCTGAACTGACACCAAAAAACGATAATACGTGTTCATAATACAACCGTCCATGTCAGTCTGTGGTCCATATCAAGGCAAGTGTTTATATCTCTCTCCACTCGCGACATCAGTGAACTCTCGCGAGCGCACCGTGGCTTAACACGGGAGAGGGAGATGGAGAGAAATGAGGTCTGAGAAGGACCAGATGACCGTGGGCAAGGAGAAGAGTGTCGTCGAAATACAGTTTCGGGACGTCCCAAGAGAGCAAGAGGGCACCGGCATTAACCCCAAGCAGAAAGAGGAGAAGAAAGAGGTCTTTACGAAGGTAGGCCGCCGAGCTCCTGCGGTGCGTCGCAGTGTTGTTGACGCTGCGTGGGGAAACATGGAGGAGAGCCGGAGGGGAGCGGGCTGCTTTCAGCACCGAGGACAGCGACGGGAGCAGGAAGTGCTGGATTCACGACGATCCTCTGGACTTCTGCAAAACCGCCGTCGCATGAACAACGCACAGCTTCCTCCCGGTTCATTATATCATATTTAATCTGGCTGCATTTGATACGAAGACACATTATAGCTGGTCGTGTTCGCAAGGGACGCAGGAAACGTCGAGCACAGAAGAGTCTCGAACCACGTCCGGTCCGGTCCGTCTTCTTGCATCGCCTCGTTTAAAACACATTATATATCTTATGCTCGTTTTGAAGCCCTCCAGACCCTCGTTTCCCAAATCAAAAAAAAAAAAAGATGCTGTTATTTTCAGTATTTATTCAACTACATATTGTAGTGTCAACAACGTTTCCAAAATATTGAGCATCTGTACTTAAAGTGATGCCATTGAAATACGTGTATTTTGTGGGTATGTTTAAGAATGCATTATTACATTTTTGTTGCCTGTTAAAAGCCTTGCATACAATTTTCCCCGGTATTTTTTTTCTCCTTAAAATGGGTTTGAGTCTGAAAAAAGAATCACATTCCTCACTAGCCAGTATTCTGTCTTGGCTTGTTTTAATTATATTTAGACTGTATTTAGTCATTTACTTACTTACTTACTTACTTACATACTGCACTATTGCACCAAATAGATTGTGCTTTAAAACTTCACTCTAACAGATTTAGTATGTTTTGGTAAATAAAAAAAAAATTAAAAAAAATTGAGATCAGAATCGATTTTTGAGCATTTAACATGTTTGCCTGAACAACATGAGTCAGCATGAATGGCTTTGAATTAAACAGGCACTGAGGCTGTTTGCCGCCGTGGTTTCATAAAGTCGAGGTTATATAATAGAATAAATGAAAAGGAAAATAAATTCCAACATTGAAGCGGCGAAGACCAAAATATCCGGACTTCAAAAACGTGGTGGATCCTAAATTTACCCACAACACCGCTAAATAGTGTCTTTTGCCACACCGTCCCGAACAGGTAGCCGGTAAAACTCTTGTCTTTCAAACTCCACTGCTAAGAGCTACACGGGACGACGCAAACGGCCCCTGTCACTATCTGATTTGTATTTCAGTCTGGCCTGAGAACGTCATCTCAGGAACAGTGAACCGCCTTCCTCATAGAAATATGTAATTACCTGCTTTTCTTGCTGAACAGAAGAAAAAAAACTACGTCTGTTTTTTACAGGTTGTGATTCGAAGGCTCCCGCCAAACCTGTCAAAGGACCAGCTAGAAGAGCAGCTAAGTCCACTTCCATCGTACGACTACTTTGAATTCTTCCCAGCAGATCAAAGGTATGAAAACGTCTGTTTGTTTTTTTTTTTGTTTTTTTAAACTTTATGATGCAAAATCCTGTTTTATGAAATGTTAATGACCTCTTCCTGTTTCCCTTCACAGCCTCTGTCCCCACCTGTTCTCCAGAGCGTATATCAATTTCAAAAACCCAGATGATATCTTGCTGTTCAGGGACCGATTTGATGGCTACGTCTTCATTGACAACAAGGGTATTTTTCATTTTCTTTACATTTATTTTGACTTTATTGCAGATGTTGAATGTTCACACGTGTTTAAATATTTATTCAGGCCAGGAGTATCCTGCGGTGGTAGAATTTGCCCCCTTCCAGAAGATTTCCAAGAAGAAGCTGAAAAAGAAAGATGCCAAAGCTGGAAGCATTGAAGAAGGTACTAAAATACAGAGCTTGAGTCATTAGAAATCTATCCTGATCAGTAGATATAATATAGAATTGATGTTTTATTCCTGCTTGGATTTTAAGATGTACAGAGATTCTGATTAATTCTGGCTGTTAAACTCTCTCAGACCCAGAATATAAGCGGTTCTTGGAGAATTACTCCTGCGATGAGGAGAAGTCTATGGCCAACCCCGAGACCCTGCTGGGGGAGATCGAGGCCAAGACCAGGGAGCTCATAGGTACAGTAAATGCAGCAGATTATTTTCCTCAAAATATCAAGATTCACTTGTTTTTGAATTGCAGCTGCATCTGCAAACTGAGTTTTGGTTTCCTGTCGTATCTGTTTGATTTCAGCCAAACGGACGACACCGCTGCTGGAGTACATCAAAAATAAGAAAATCGAGAAACAGGTACGAAAGAAAAAAGTATGAGTGGAAAGAAATTAACCGCAAATTGAATTTTAAATGGGAGAACAACTTTTTGAATGCGCTAAATCCTTTTTGACAGAGAATAAGAGAGGAGAAGAGAGAAGAGAGGAGGAGGAGAGAGCTTGAAAAGAAGCGACAAAGGGAAGAGGAAAAGAGGAAGCGACGAGAGGAAGAGAGACGCAAGCGAAAAGAGGCAGAGAAGCAGAAAAAGTTGTCTGATAAAGACATTAAAATTAAGGTATCCCTTCATCACTGAAAATCTGGTGAACTTCTTCATGTGTGGGTGCAGTGGCATTTAAGTAATCGAGTTTTCCTGCGTTATCTGCACCCCCAGCTCCTGAAGAAGAGTGACAGAGATGATGATGTGGATTCAGACCGAATGAAGGACAAAAGTGACACCGGAGAGGCGGACAGAGGGAAATGGGAGAAAGCTGGGGGACAAATGAAGTCAAAGGACCCCAAAGAAAAGTAAGGATCGTGGGGTCCTTCGCTCTAACCGGGCGGGTGTGTGAGAGGGTCACTTATTCAATACTTTGGGTGTGTAATCAAGTCATTTTTATAGTTTAAAAACATGAGCAGAATCCCATTTAACACTACAGGACACTCCCACTATATATGGATATCGGATTCCTCACCTTTTGAAAGAAGGATATAACAAAATATAGATATTAATATTTATATACAGCTTGGTTTAGAAATATAAAGTAACTGATCCAAATATTAATTTAATTTATTCCAATGGATAATTTCTGATCTGTAAAGCTTTGATATATTGCTTATCAAGTACCAATATAATAAAATAAGGCACATCTTTTTTTTTATAGTCCTTTGATAAACATACACATAATCTATTGCTTACAGGTGAAATAGTTTTAAATGTGATTGTAAATCCACATAAAAAAAATTAAAAACAACAACAAAGGTACCAAGAAATGTCATAATCAGAAATCTGTCTGACGTCCCTGCAATCTGCACTTTGACCACTAGAGGTCAGCCTGAGAGCGACAAGGAGCAGCGAGAGCAGCACGGACGCAGACAGAGAGACAAGGATCACCGAGGGAAAGATGAAGAGAGGAAGCGACAGCGACACCACTACGAATTTGACAAGTTCATGCGCCGGAAAGATGAGACCAAATGGGGAAAGGGATACTGCCAGGACCGGGCCAAGAAAGAGGGGCACCATCACTACTCTTACTGCCCTGATGGTGGAGACAAAATGGGAAAGGAGGACAGGGAGGACCTGGGTAATAGGAAGGAGCGCCTCCGAAACAAGGTGAGCGAGAAGGTGAGCATGAGATTGGGGGGAAGGTGATCAGTAATTACTTTGGCTCTTGTGATGTAAAGTTGTAAGATATATGTTTTATATATATATCTAAATATATAGATATATATATATATCGATGATAATATATTTCAGCTGAGAGAAATCATGTCTTTTAAGTGTGGTTGTCTCATAGAAACTATCTCTTTCAGGATACCATGAACTGAATACGATAAAGCCAGCATAAAGATGGCACTTCTCAATATTCCTCAGAATACTCCGTCGATTTATCTTTGCATTCCTAAACCTTAAATAATAATATTAAACTTTATTTGCATTGCACCTTTCATGCAAAAAGGCAGCTCAAAATGCTTTACAGTAAGACACGCAGGGTTTCACATGTAAACAGATATGAGAGAATATAAAAGCAGGTTAAAATGTCATTTAGAAATATAAAAAGAAATCAAATGTATGAGAACAGATGAAATTAAACACAAGACAACATTAATACAATGGAATAGAAAATGCATTTTAAAGGCTCGTTGTTGCAAAGTGCAGACAAGTGAGAGAGATTCGAGATGGATAGTTCAGGTCAACATGAATACAGTAAAACGACACGTCATGTTTTTATTCAAAACGACACGTCATGTTTTTATTCAAATCTGGATACTACATGACCCTCGATGTGATTTTCTCACTTGCAGTTTGTTTTCACACGTTCATCTTTCTGCCCAAACCCACGCTGACTCATGTGGCATCGTTTGAATCCGTTCTCGTCACATGCTGGGCAGATCCTTCCGGAGCCACAAACTACTTCTCCCCAAATATGCGCTAGTAATTCCCTGTCGGACTGTAAAACTGTAAACACACTTTAATGTGTAAAATCAGTCCCCCTTTAAGAAATAGCATGATGACGGGTACCCGAACTTGAAAGTCATATCTCCTCTGCTGCCTCCCGGTCTCCCAACGAGCCTGCAGCTGCTCCCCAGCGCCAGATCTGTGTGCAATCCTAATCACGTGCTCAAATAATTACAACAGCATTGAGAAACAACAGAGTGTCCCGGTGGTTCAGGAGTAAACGCAGTCAGACAGCCTGCTTCCTCCTGTGATCTCAGTTCTTTGTGGAAGTCTGTGAAGGACCTGCGAAGTCGAGCAACCGCGGTGTTTGCTCCACCTGTTTGGCCCGGTGCGTGCTGGGATACACGTGTGGCCTGTGAAAAGACTTACCGGACAAAGAAAATGGCTGCGTGTGCTGCTTGTCTCTCCCATGTCCCTGCTCTCTCGTCCCCCTGCAGGACCGTCCCGCCATGCAGCTCTACCAGCCGGGCGCTCGCAACAGGAAGCGCATGAGCTCGTCGGGCAAAGGCTACGACTGCATCCCCGCGGGCCACTCGCCCGAACCCCGGGCGGAGCATTGCTACGATGTTGTCACCATGGCAACGGGGCTGGAGAAAGCGTTTGAGAAAGGCAAAGACGATCAGTGAGCGGGCTGGACGTTTTTTTTTTGGGGGGGGGAATATAAATCAATTATTCAGCTTTTCCGGCGAAGTTGATAGCGACAGCTTTGACCTGTTATCACTGAGCTTTCATTGGGACTAAAATACCCCGCTGAGGAAGAAAGGCACTTCAAAAGCAAACAGTCTTCAAACAGTCATTTCCATCAGTATTAGGTCTCATAAAATTCAGAGCCTCTAAGGGTTTTTTTGTTTTGTTTTGCCGGAGTACGAAGATTTGAATAGTTCTGGGAAGGGGGACAACCATGCGTAATTACCAGAATTATAGCACAAGCGTTAACTTAGTCTGCCCCCGTTTTAAGTTACATTTTACACAACGTGCTTCGTTCCGACTCACTGATTTGCACAGAATTTTTTTTTTTTTATTTGAATGAAATGGCAACTATTTTCTGACTTGATCTGCACTTGAGGCGGTTCAGCGTCACTCCCTCCCGGTTGTGGTTTTGAAGCGTGCTCCACTTGTTGTCCCCATCAACAGTCTGCTGGTGAAACCAAGACCTCGTCGTCTGCTGAACCTGGATGTTTCTAAAGATCCTATAGATTTTATTTAAAAAAAAACAAAAAGAAAAAAAACCTAAAAACTAATGTAAATAGAAGCTAAAGACAATGGATGTAGGGAATGTAAAAGAAAGAAAATGCTGCGGGTACTGCAGTGTGTGCAAAATGAGCGAACGAGAGAAAGAGTTACGATGACGAGGCTTCACGTTAACGTGTTTTATGTACGTCTTATTCAGTCCATGTTATCCTGGGTTGTCATAGAAAGAAAAAGAAAAAAGAGACATAGTTTTATGTGAGCCGAGCTTTACATGATTACCACCGCGAGCCGCGAAGAACACATTCTCTAGATTTCTATAAAGCATTTCCTAAGAAGAAATTAAATGATAAAGTACGACACCAGTCAGCGACAATGATTCATTAATTTTCTACGCCGTTTGCATGGTTTTCTATTCACGCCGTTAAGTAAATGTCAAGGAGACGTGAAAAATATTCATAAAGTACTACAGTCGTTCTACCAGCCTTATTTTTTTTTTTTGCACGCGACCCAACGTTTGTCTGTAATACCTGTGATACCTCTTGTGTCATTATTTTCTCCTTGAGTTGTGATAAAATAAAGCTCCTCTTCTGTTGGAAGTGTCTCGGCAGTTATTGCGGTGCGTTTGCGACCGTTTGGGTGAGGTCATCTATGCCTGCATCACAGGCCTCAAGACAAATTAACAGAAGGCAGATATGACTCAATTAGCGTTGCAGTTTTCATAAATGACGTCTCAGTAGGTGTCGACGCTGTTTCAGGTTCGGTGCTGAAGGAAAGTTATCCAAACCCGAAACTCTGCCTTGATCTCAATACGTGTTCAAAGTTGAGATCACGGCGACACTGGAAGGGCACGCGTGTCGATGTTTTACGATTGTTGGCAATGATAAAAAAAAAAAAATTTAAAAATCCGAAATGTCTTTCTGTGGTATTCGTAAAAGAAAAAAAGAAAAAAAAAATTCACACTCTCACCGAGACAAAAGCAGAACTATCATAACAGGAAGCCAGCAGCCTGAAAACATACATACACAACGTTGCGAGAATCTCGTGAAAGAGTTGAAATCTCGCGCTCACTTTCACTCAATAACAACACCTTTCAGACGAGCGTGTCTGTGATCGTCGGCGTCTACTGAGGTCGGAAAACTCTCAGTGTTGCGGTGTCCTTAACACTTCTTGAGAAGCATCTAATCGTGATATAAATCACACTCGTACACTTGTGGACCTTCAAACATTTGCATCTGTGTCACAGCAATAGTGGCATCTCTCCCTGTTTCACTCACATCAATAACACGCGTGCGAGTGAGTGAAAGGGAAAAGTCACACCCGATGGATGACATATTGGAAACTCCGGGGACTTTGAATGGCAATTAAATTATTTTTTTTTATAGCTTTTTCTACATTTCCCTTCTCGTTTCAAATAAGCTGCGGTGCTCAATCACACCATGGAGATAAATCAACGAACCACAGGAGGAGGTGTAAGACAACCACACAGGTGAACAGGATGAGTAAATGCATCGACAGCATGTGGAGCGCTCGTCGGTGGGGTGGGGGAGTCTTGGCTGTCATTTCCAAGACTGAATCTAACGGATGGCAGTTGGTAGGATGATTGTCACATGACCCTTCCCTCCTCTCTCTCTCTGACACTAGGAAGTTCAAACCCCATTTCCTTTTCAGCCTACTGTTACAGTATCTGTACCCCCATTTGCAACCGACACTCACATTGCTTATCTGCCTGCAGTCTTGTCTTCCTCCGTCTCCACAAAGGTGAGTTTTCAACAGGCTTTTACTGAAATTTCAGCCTTGTGATCAATTCTCAGTGTTAATATTGCCCTGAAATGGTCCTAAAACGCACCACCTGTCACTTGCTTTATGCATTATCGCTCAGTATTATTTTTTTCTTGGATTTATGAGTTCTTTTACCTCATCAGTAAAAGCCATTTGGTCGACATTTGGTTTTTTTTATGTGTTTAGTGACTTCAAATTGGGTTGAAAACAGGAAACCACAATTTTCTTTTAACAAAAGTTTTTTGTTTTTTTTTGCACAGAAAAAACTAATAAGACAGTTGCCACAATAATTAAACAGACTTAGATCCAAGATGTGTGCAAAATGCTGAAAAAAAAAATGAAACATTATAGTATAATGATATATCCTATCAAAATGATACAACATAAATGTATCAAGGAGAAAAGAAGGTGAAACATGAATAAAAATAACTAACCTATTTAGAAATGATACAAAAATAGTGTTGAATATGTTACGTGAGTCGTGTTGTCGCCATTAATTGTGACAATTTGGACATTGTTGTGTTAAAAGTGGACTGGCATTTACTTAACTTGGCCATGACTTAAGAAAGCGTGGGTGTTTTCCTCACCACAGTTTGGGTTTGTGATGACACACAGTGTCAGAGAAAGTGTTTCTATTCCTCAATTTTTTTTTTTTTTTCCCTGAAGGGGTTAATCAGCATGCTGCAAAGTAAAAAGAAAATCGGTTTTGTTTCACCTCACAGTTTAAGGTCTTTAGGTTGAATTAACAGCCGCAATTGTGACTCAAGTGCCCCAAAAAATGTTCACACGCTTCAACTGTAAAGCGCCAGGCGCGACAGTTGGGACATTTTGCAATAAAGCAAGCATGCCCATTTCCTGTGTGAAAACTCCACCCAACATGCGTGATACCCACATGCAAACAACGGAGAGTCATCTTGTAATGGTATTTGTTTCACACCTTGAGATGAATCAGTTTATCTCATGCACAGAAGTAAAGTTGCATGCATCGCTTCGGGAAAAGATCGACTGCAGTTTTTTTTTTTCCTTTCTTGTGGCTCCTGAAGTCGGGTTTTTTTTTCTACTTTTTCATTTAAGTATTACTAAAAGGTATTACAGCACAGGCACAGATTAAAGTGCACATTATATTGCTTTATTTTCAGCCGTATTTTGTAAAAATGTTGAATTGTCTTCCGCGAGCCTCACAAACTTTTGTTAAACCTTGGCACACAGGTGATGAGAGCCCATTCCCACCCAATCATGACGGGGAACTCCAGCAGCTCCAAGCTAGACAACGCCACCCTACTTGTTTTCCAGAATGTAAACAGCAGCATCGCCATGTCCGTGGTCTACCTCATTGTCACTGCCATCAACCTGACAGGAAACGGCCTGTCCATGTGGCTCCTCCTCTTCCGCACCTCCCCCAAGACTCCCTCCATCATCTTCATGATTAATCTCACCCTCACCGACTTGGCTGTCGGCGCTGCCCTGCCCTTCCAGGTCGCCTACCAGCTCCAAGGATACCACTGGTCTCTGGGGCCGAAGATGTGCAGGTAGTGTTTATGGTGATGTTGGATTACAGGGGGGAAACAACGTTCTGTTCAAAAGCATTAAAATCCATAAAAGCACCTCTAAAGCTCAACTATAAACATGACATATCTTATTTGTTGTTGTTGTTGTTGTTTAATCTGCACAAAACTTTGACTGTAACAGTGACAACAAAGTTATGTTACAGTTGATAAACTGAGGTTTAGATGCGTG
This sequence comes from Embiotoca jacksoni, assembly GCF_022577435.1. Lineage (NCBI taxonomy): Eukaryota > Metazoa > Chordata > Actinopteri > Embiotocidae > Embiotoca > Embiotoca jacksoni. Next base: position 7,050,818 of record NW_027185340.1, read on the forward strand.
ACTATTTCTTGACAGGAGATTGTGGGGATTTTCTCAGTCTCCTCTGGTTGCCAGGCAACCTCACAATGGCAACAAGACTCCAGGAATTCTCCTTATGAAATTACAACGGGTCATTTTTATTTCATTTTTGTACATATTTAACAAATAAGAGGGTTGCTACCTTTTAGGCAGAGATGCGCAGTTTCCAGTCTTTACGCTAAGCTAACCGACTTGTGACCGTAGCACATTGAAAAGACAGAAATGAGAGCAGAACCCATTTTAATGTGTATCCCAAATTGTCCAACTATTTCCTCAGTGATTTAATTTCCTATAACGAGTCATTAAAAAACACACACACACCTTTCTCCTCACAGCGTTCTGACGCTCGGCTTCTACACCAACATGTACTGCTCCATCCTGACAATGATGGCCATCAGCATTGAACGTTACCTGGGCATCGTCAGACCGATGCTCTTCAGACAGACCAGGGAGAGGAAGTCCATCGCGCTCGTCAGCTGCTTCCTCATGTGGGGTTTGGTCCTGTGTGTTCTCTACCCGCTGATGACCACGGACCTGACCTACGACATCCCCGAACTCGGGATTACCACGTGCTTCGACGTGCTGAAGAAAGACATGCTCCCGTCCCAGTCCGCCTGGGCGGCCTTCCTGTTCACCATGGTGTTCGTCCTCTTCCTCTTCCCCTTCTGTGTCACAACATTCTGCTACGTCAGTGTCATACACAGGCTGACCTGCGACTCCAAGACAGCTCAGAAAAAGAGAGCAATACGTCTGGCTTTCATTGTTCTCCTGGTCTTCATCATCTGCTTTGCTCCCAACAATTTCCTCCTGTTGGCTCACACCGTGCTTAAAATCTTCTATGGCAAGTCTCTCTACATGGCCTACAAACTGTCCCTCTGTTTGAGCTGCCTGAACAGCTGCCTCGATCCGTTCATTTACTACTTTGCCTCAAAGGATTTCAGGCAAAAGTTGAGAGAGATAATGAACCTGCGCAGCCTGAGCAGTGCAGACTCCATAAAGATGGAGCACAAAGATAATTTGTTCTCGACACAATTAGCTTCTGAAAGTCAAGACAGAGAAAACAGCAAGGTGTGTTTGATGCCACAGCCGCTCCAGCATGGAGAAAGAGGAAAAAGGCCGAAGACAGGAAGTGTGTCAGAGAGCTAGAGAGCGTGTTAGTGGATGACCGAAGTTACGACATCCTCCCTTCAGTCAAACTTATTTTTACATTAGGTTTTTATCATGTGAGATACAGGACAAATGAAAATGGACAGTAGCTGACTCTCTTTGTCAACCACAGCTTTAAATCATTCTTGTGTTGGCCTCCCCTGTGTTATTTTAAACTGAAAAAAAAATTGTTTTGCCGTTATACTTGTGTATCTTACACATGCATCATAACAGTTATTTGGAGAAAATATGTAGCAAAAATGTGAATCAAATGTAAATAAAATGTATGTGTTTTATGAGCCTTATCTGCCTGAACAAAGTTGACTTTTAATGTTATTGTTTTTTTTTATCATTATCTTTGCACATTTATCTGTAAATATCGCTGTTCCAAACTTTGTTTTCACTGTTTCCTTCCTTTGCAAAAATAAAGCTATTATTATATGTATTATTATTATAAGTTGAATTATTTTCCATTTATTATTATTATTATTATTATTATTATTATTCTAAGTAGTAACAGTAAGTGGCACAAGTAGTTTTTGCATTATATACGTACATCTGGTGGACCCGCCTACTTCATGCAACGTCATCACGTATGCGCCGTGACGCCGTGACGTCCTCAGCATGCAGCTACAGCTGACAGTTTCCTGACTTGTGCAGCAGGTAAGAGAAACAGCTGCTGACTGTCTACCTAATTTTTAAACCTACATGTGTGTAACTTAACCGTGTGATGATAAATTATGTTTATTTATTACCTTTAATACTTACTACTGTAATTACAGAGTTGAGATTTCTCTTGCAGTACTTGCTGCAGCTCACTGTCTTCTTTTTTTAAATGTTTTTTATAATGCCACATTACGTATGCATGAGATATATTGACCAAAAGCTGCAAGTAAACACTATTGTGCTTATAGATTAACCGATTAAAGAGACATCTTCAAACTACCCGTTTTGTCCAGAATCCAAATGTACTCAATTAAACACGAATATGAAACGCAGACAAGCAGCAAATCATCACGTTAGATCAGCTTGAGTTTCCTTAAGAAATGACTTCCAATCGATCAGGTGAACATCAATGTGGATTGATTATGTGACGGACAGTCTCTGCATTGAATGTCCTCTGTGAACCGCTGCAGCCACCCGATTCCTTTTTTTTTTTTTTTTTTTTTTTTTTTTGCCGAGTTGTTTGACAGAAATGAGGCCACATCTGTAATGTTTAACTGTGTTCGCCTCAGACGACGAGAAGGCCCACCATGATGCTGAACCCAGTCGTCTCCAAGCTCTCCGGTAAACTGGTTGTTCTGGCCAGCGCTTCTCCCAGGAGACTGGAGATCCTCCGCAATGCCGTGTGTATTTCCCTCATTACTCACTAGACTGCAGGGTTGATCACAACAGCTGATCTGACTGGAAACACGTTAAGTTGTTAATATGTAAATAGGAGTTGGGCTTCGACTCTCCTTTTGGTTCCCACAAGTTTTCTGATCACAGCTATTGTGTTAATCTGAGTGTGAATGTTAAGTCTGTTTAGTAATGCATGTCCTAATATGGTCTAACAAGGGGACTTTGGATCAATTTAGCTTAATTCAGGCTTTTTTTTTTTTACCCCTCCTGTGATTTTTTTTTTTTTCTTTCTTGCTGTAGGTTATATAAGAAATGAACACATCAAAACAAACTATTCTTTCTACAGTTTTTAATGGTGTGAAAAAGGGAACGTGGATTTGTATGCGTCTCATTAGGTGTAATGCCGCCTGAATTATTGGATAAAAAGTATTTAAGAGAGATTGGAGACAAACGGGGTAAACAAAGCGAATGAAGTTAAGCAGCAGGGTGGAGGAGTATTTATTGGCTTATATGTTTAAACACGCACACTCGCACAGTTTTGTTTGTATGTATCGAGATGGAGGTGTAAATACACGTACAGAAGTATATCTCACCTTGTCTTTACTGTACAAAGGACAGATCTATATTTGCTCATTTCTGATGCTCACCGCACCTACAGCAGCTACACCCAGTGAAGTATGCGTGATGAACCCACTGTAGACATCGTCACATGTTTTAATTAAAGCATAAAAAAAAAGGCAGACTTGTCTACAATAAGAAAATCAAAGTCACAGAGGGAAAACCAGGACGTATGGACAAGCAAAACGGTGAATTATAGTGCTGCTAACTACAGATTAAGGGCCTTTATAGCACATAGTAAAACAGAAGGTTTAACCTGGGCTGACTAAAGGAATAATGCTTATTCATTAATGAGTGTTTTCTTTTTGCTTTGTGGTCTCTTACGTGTCAGGGTTTGCGTTTTGAGGTTGTACCGTCCTGGTTTAAAGAAACACTCGATAAGGGGCTTTTCAAGGCACCACATGAGTATGCTGTGGAGACGGCCAAGCAGAAGGCCCTGGAGGTGGCCCGGAGGATGCCCTTTGTGAGTTCAGCTACTTGTTGTGTGGCTAGCAGTATGAATTTTGTTCCTGTAGAGAGACATTAAAGAACATATTATGTCCTGTTCATTTGCTTTTAGAAACACCTGAAAACTCCAGACATAGTAATTGGAGCAGATACCATTGTGGTAAGATAAACATTACAGCATTTGCTTATTGCCTGCAATAAAGGTTTTATGTGTATGTATTTACATTGTCTTCTCTTGTCTGTCATTTCCACAGACTGTAGACGGTATGATTCTGGAGAAGCCAGTGGACAAAAATGATGCATACAGGATGCTGTCCAGGTCAGTATCAATTACATGTTGTCAGAATTAACATTCAAAAAACTAAAATGGACCGGGTCTTTTAAAAAAAAATATATATATTTTCTCTCCGCTATCTTTATTTTTCTCTTCCAGCCTGAGTGGTAAAGAGCACAGCGTCTTCACTGGTGTAGCTGTCGTCCTCTGCCATGAGAAAGAAAGTAAGTCTCATCTCGGTAACCGTTGGACTTAAAAGAAAAAAAGTAAATCAAAAAACGAAACCGGAACGCATGATTTTTATGCTGAGCTTTTATCGGCCAAATGTAGTATTTCTATTTCACCTCCAGACGATGAAGTGGATTACCAGCTGATAGACTTCTACGAAGAAACAAAGGTGAAGTTTGCTGATCTCTCCGAAGAAATGCTGTGGGAGTACATCAATAGTGGTGAACCCATGTGAGTGTGAACATTTGAACTCTCCCATATGTATGTCGCAGCTATCGGTCGTTCCTGGTTTAGTGACCCGACCAAGCACTCGATCGATCGAGGTCATTTAAGCATGCGAGCTCCGTGAACCTGTTGCTTTTTGGACTTTGATGGCGGAGTTTATTTGCATCTGTGTTTGTCTTGTCTGATCTGACATGGTTTGTGTTTGGACTCGGGTCAGTAAGAGTATACGAGTATATTTGAAGAATGCCTCAGCCTTTGTGTTGTATTAGTGCCGGGTACGTGAAGTCCGTCTGTCTCTGTGTGTTTGTGTGCGTCAGGGACAAGGCCGGCGGCTACGGTATTCAGGCTCTCGGGGGCATGCTGGTGGAGTATGTCCATGGAGACTTCCTCAATGTTGTGGGTTTCCCCTTGAACCACTTCTGCAAACAGCTCGGCCTCATTTACAACCACTGCACCTCCTCTTCGGACAACGGCACTCACTCAGTGGCCGCTCAGCCCCGACCCAACCTGCCGCCTCAGTCCAGCCAGAGCTCGGCAGCCAAACACAAATCCTCCTCCCCTCTCAGACCCGACAGTGCCGCTGACAGTCAAACACACCACAATCGGCACACCCCGTCAGCCAGTCTGGCCCATAAGGTTAGTTCTTCTCACTGTAGGACCAAAATCTGTTCCCTTTTTTGTTGTTGTTTTTTTGTTTTAAATCATCTTTAAACATAAAACAATCTCCTCTTCTAGGTGAAAAGGAAAGGAAGCGAAAGTGAAGTGAGGGAGAGCAGCCGGACGTCAGTCAACAGCGTGTCGAAACATGCGGATGGTAGAAAGGTGGCGCTCCATGACTCCGAGAGTACAACATCACCGCTGATAACGAGCAGAGAGAAGGCGACGGAGCTCAGTGTGACGCAGCACCAAGACGGTGTACCGAACAAAGAAGACTTGGAGCGAATCACTGCACTGATGGATGGATTCAAAGCCTCGAAGGTAATTTGGTGTCTGCGTATTAAAGCCCTGCGTGATGACAGTAAAATATCAACTTTTATTATTCCTCATTTTTGTAGTGGATTTCTGCAGGGTGTAATTTAATTAAGCAACTTAACACGCGTATTCACTTTCTGGCTGGGCGTTCGATAGAAGGATTGATGCCACTCTTGTATAGGGCGGGTTTTACAGAGGGGTTGTGTGCTGCACTGTTTTTTGTTCAGCTGCGGTGACTTCCTGTCATCTGTGCTGGTTGCCTGGCAACCTGAAGGTGACCCGGGGACTCCATGATACAGATTAAATAAAGGAGTTGTACAGCGACTGCAGATACAAAAGCTTGGGCGAGTTTCATATTCGTTGATTCAGATTCAGTGACTAGAAGTAAACACAAACCTTGCAGCTGTACCATAAACTGCACATAAAAGTGTTCGCAGCTTCCAGGTCTAAAGAATGAGGCCGATACAGAAGTGCCTTAAGCTGCAATACCACCGAGTGCCACTGGAGTTTGGCTCCAAAAAGTCTCTTAACTCCATAGACTCCCATTCAACTAGTCTCACGAAATACAAAGTCAATCATTTTTTTGGTCATTGTGGTCTTTTTAGTCCCTCTTTTAGTCCCTCTTTTAGTCCCTCTTGCGGGTCTGTTTGATTGACACGCCTGTGGTGTAGTCTGGTTTCTGCTCTTTGTGGGCGGGACGTAGTATCGTCAGCTTTCCAATCAGATCGAGGCCGATCCGCCGCTCGCCCAAATATGGTCACTACCGGCTCCAGACCGCTCCGAGCAGAATATTTCCTCTCTGATGTTTAACAGTTGGCAGGTTGTTCTTTTTCTTAAGTGCTGCTCTTATTTTTCCAAACACACCGTTAATGATTGTTGGCAGAGAGCTAAATCTGAACTTTATCTGACCACAGCGCTTGTTTCCAAAATGGTTCTGGCTCATCCAGATGACTCTTTGCTTGTTTAAGACTTTGGCCTTTGTGATTAAGTATCCGGTAAAAATGTACTTTCACGTCAACCCTGTTTTTGGAGCAAAACGGATGCCTGTGTTTCCAGCACAAGTGCAGTTTATAGTGACACAGAGTGAGCAATAGAGATCCATTCAATCAGCTAGATACTCTTATCCTTGAGGGTTACCGGGGCGATGGAGTCTAGCCTATACCAGCTCACACAGGGCACGAGGTCACAGGGCTGACACACAGACACAGACAACTATAGACAACTACACTGACTTTAGAGTCTGCAGTTAACCAGAGTAAACCCGGGCAGGAGCAGTGATGACGTGCAAACTCCGCCGCAGAGCTTGTTCTTATCTCACAGACAGATTAGAATTGTTTCCCAAAACGTTGAATCATTCCTGAAGAAACGTATTAACAGTCTATTCGGACCTGTCATGTCCTGGATGGAACCGTAGTGGAACAAAGGAAGTAATGCACTTTTTTTTACTGCAACGTTATCGTCACTCCACACGTGTTCCTTAATCTATTTAGAACCAGGAAATGTGTGTTTTTACATCGTCCAACATCACATATCACGTCAATAAAATCAAACTTCTGCGTCCCTTCTGCCTTCCCAAATATGTTGCAGGCGCTCTTTACAGCATCTAGGTTGAGTGTGTTCGACGTGCTGCACGGCTCGCCGGGGCTGGAAGCAGCACAGGTGGCCCAGGAGATCAAAGCCTCTGTGAAGGGGACTGAATGCCTGCTGGAGGCCTGCGTGTCTCTGGGACTGTTAAAGAGCAAAGACAGAAGTAAGTCAGCTCTCCAGATAATTACATGACGGTAACTTTTTTTTTTTTTTTTTCCCCCTTTCCTTCACTTGAAGTGGACCTCGCGTTGTTTTCTGTCGTCTCTGTTTCCAGCGGGCACAAAGCCGGCGTACGAGAACACCGATCTGGCCGAGCGGTTCCTGCGCTCGGATGCTGTTTTTTCTCTGCACGGATACATCCAGCACTGTAACGACACCGTGTGGCCGCTTTTCTCCCACCTTGAGAGTGCTGTGCAGGAGGGAACCACCCAGCACGAGAGGGCCTTCAGCAACAAATCAAAAGACGTGACTCAGGTGACGATTTAAATCGGCATCAGATTTACAAAGTGCAGATGGGATCGTATTCAAAATGTTTAACGAATGCTATTCCTCCCTGCGTCTCCATTTAAAGGACAAACTGCGGTTCATGAAAGCCATGCACTGCGTCGCTGAAGTTACAGGAAGAAGTGTAGCAACAGCCTTCGACCTGTCCAATTATAAAACGGCTTGTGACCTCGGAGGTGAGGAAAGGGATGCAGAAGTCCACGTTTGGGTCTTGTGATAAGAAACTCTTCTCCTACATGTCATCTTTTTGTGTTTCCAGGATGCACTGGTGCCATGGCCCATGAGTTCACTACAGCCCATCCTGGCTTGTCTGTAATAGTGTTTGACTTGCCTGCTGTTGTTGAATTGAGGGAACATTTCCATCCACCTCACTCAGACAACAGGGTGTCCTTTGTAGCAGGTCAGCTGTCACTCTTTATTTACACTAGAAATACATTAAAAAAAAAAAAGTTCCGAGACTGCTCCTGTTGTGCGTGAATGGTGAGCAGCACCATGGTGTGCACGGATCAAAGAGAAGCTATACAACTTTGTGAGTAGGTGTTCCAAGTTTTGTCCCTTCATCATCACCAGGACCCGAGTTCAACACTTTTTTTGGTGACTTCTGGTCCGGGTGCATCGGCCATTTCTCCACGGACTTGATCGGATGACATTTTGTGTCCAACTCAGGAAATCTGTAACGTAAAGCTTTGTAATGCTTCAGGAAGCACAGGGCATTGGAGCAATGATCCAGGCGAGGTGGTTTGAGCGGCAGAATTGTCCAGGACTGGAAAAAAAAAAAAAGTGCAACCGGGGCGGTTTTCGTCACCGGGTCAGACTTTCAACATCGAGTTCAGCTGTGAAGTTCTGAAGCGTCCGAAGGGGAAACATTCGGTGCAAACAACCTCAACGTTTGGTTCTCCGGCATGACATCACGCCCGCTCACAGCGTGTTGAAGACACACGAGTTCCGCGCCCGCGCAATCGTCCCTCCCCGGCAACTTCTTTCTGTTCCCTGAAACCTCCAGACTGAATTGGATGTGTGCTTTCCGCAGAGGTTTCAGGTTCACGCCAAAAGCAATGCCGCACCTGGTCCAGTGGTCACGAAACCGCGTGTAACTCGGGTGCCGATGACGATCGAGCGACATAACTCAATACTTCCTCACAAATGTTTCATCTTCCTCCGGCTCCGTCCACGTCGCTGTTCAGCACGCACAGTCTCTGAGCGGTCGGATCCACCCTCGTATGTTTAAAAGTTGAACGCTACAGTGTAATTAGCTCATACGGTTGGTCTTACTTGTGTCTTTGTCCCTGCGGTGTGAACAGGAGACTTTTTTAAAGATGAGCTGCCCAAAACAGACTTGTACATCCTGGCGAGAATTCTTCATGACTGGTCTGATGAGAAAGTGAACCTTCTGCTGAGCAAAATCGCAGCTGCATGCAGACCAGGTAAAATTCTTCAAGGCGTTTTTAGTCTTTTCATTTTAAACTTTTTTTTTTTTTTTTTTTTACTACATGAACAATAAATGCTAACATAACTACATACAACATAAAAAAAAAAATTAAAAAAAATTATTGTATGTTGAGTATGTTCTCAGTTGCGTGTCAGTTAAACCTCTAGAGTTTCCAGATTTTAATTTCATTTAATTTTTACTGATTACTTCTCGCTGTGGTGAAATCAGACGTGGAATCAGCTGCCGCATTGTTTGATAAAAAAAAAAAAACCTGCAAGTTTCAGGAAGACTATCATGATCGGTGTTCAGCTCGTACAAACACTGAAAAAGACTTAACCTTTTGAAAACCTGACAGAGAAACGGAGAAGTTCAAAGCCCAAATGCGACTGTTCTCTAAAGTTGTGTGTCTGCGTTTGCGTCCTGCTGCCAGGCTGTGGACTCCTGCTGAGCGAGATCTTTCTGGACGAAGGCCGGCGGGGGCCGAGTCGTGGGCTGCTGCAGGCCCTCAGCATGTGTGAGGGGAGGCAGAGGAGCGCGACGGAATACAGGCGGCTTTTAAAGAGCCACGGTTTCATCGCGGCGCACGTCAGACACACAGACAACCTGCTGGATGCCATGCTCTGCGTCAAAGCGTGAGCGGCAAACACGCTTAACGACACGCGTGACGCACGGTGCACTGTATGTTGTAGGTAACCGCGACCGAAAGTCGAGGACCAAGGTGAGGGATCTCTTTACACGCGATTGTGTCAAAACAAGCCGGAGAACCAATAAAAGGTGACATAATATTTAACATTTACATGTTTGTTGTTGTGTGAAGCTTCAAATTGGAAATCTTGTGCGTTGAGCCTCAGGACGTGTTGTGGTCTCTTAGTGAACTGGCATCCTTTTTTTCTTTTTTTCTTTCTTGGTGTCCAACCGCTCGTACAACTCGCCGTACACCCTTGTTCTCTCGTTGCTTCGCCCCACATCCCCTTGTGCTCCTGCGTCTTCGACCGACCTCGTCCTGTGCATGCTTCCCTGTAACTTCCTAATTCCACCAACCGAGACTCCTTTTCCTCCTTCCTCTTGTCCAGGTGACACTCAAAGCACCTTTTCCTCGACGTCTCTCTCTCTCTCTCTCTCTCTCTCTCTCTCTCTCTCTCACCACTTCTGCAGCCATCCGCTGCAGCCCCCGCCACCCCACCCATTCCTCCCCCTCCTCCCCCCCCTCCCCCTTCTTCTGCACAGCTTGGCACGCCAGCAAACGTCCGATCTGACAAAGCAGTACAGGGGCATCCTAAAACAACAAGCCAGTGCTTATGGTATGGAAAATGTGCCAATTTTATCCACATACTTCCCCGCTGAGGCACTCTGCTTTACTTAAGGAAGTGTTCTTTGAGGGAGTGGATAAGCACACAAAGTCTAGACAGCTTTTCTTGGAACTTCTGGTGGTGCAGTGGATTTGAATGTTTTACTGCAGGTCAAAATGTCATAAGAATCCCCGGGACAGTCCGGGGCTTGTTGCTTCTTACAGCACATCATCATCCACAGGGGCTGCTTGCTTTGTCATCTCTGGCGTAGATAGAAAAATCCTTTAGACCTTAATATCATGTATTAACATGAATTAACAGTCAACATAACAATAATAATGTTTTCCAAACCGAAGCTGCCTGCCATTGTTTGGCTCCGTCTCTCTACAACACACTCGAGGCTGTGGTCATCTGCACGGCGGCCGTGCGCATCTGGCCTCTGGACTCTCATGTTGTGATGATGCAATCTGGATGCAACGAGGAGGGGGAAGATGATTAAAGAAGAAATGATAACATCTGAATGGGATGTCGTTTTTCTACATTGATGGGTTGTGTATCCGGAGCTGGAGGAAGACGAAGCCTTCTTCACCGTCACCCCTGTCAAACAGGAAGGTTTGGGTGGGGCTTTGTTTTGCTGTTTTTTATTTTCGGTCTTCTGTGTTTTCTTGCCTTCTCAGAACAGTTTTGTTTGAACTTTAAATCACACCAGCCACCAGAAAGAGGCCTCGTTCAAAACTCCCCCCATTTCAACACGTTTTGTTTTGGTCTGTTTGTCTATAATTTATAGATATGGGGATAAAGGGTGATCACACTTTTTATCATTCATCTCTGGGGCAGTCACTCTTTTTACCTTACTGTAAGCAGTTGCAGCTCAAATGCTCGGTGACATTTTGTATCTCTGAAATGCAATTTTACCTTCAGAACAACTAGTTTTGGTTTTTTTTTAGCTCCCTGCTATGTTGGTGAATCTCCATTAGATGGCATCAAAAACCTGCAGATCTCTCTCAGAAACACGGCGCTAGTTTCCTGTTTTCTTCAAACGGTCTAATTCTTTCCAGCAGCAGCTACATGTGTGCTATAGAGTTCAACTGAACACTGAATGACAGCAAACTCTCCGAATCAAGGTTGATCTCGTCAGGTTATGGAAATGAATCTGTGCTTTATGCATTTGGTTGTGCAGCGCAGCCTCCTAATGCGCAGAAGCATCTGACACCATCCTTTAATCCCTTACAGATATACTGTACCTCTTGAGGCAACGGTTAAAGCAGCCAAACAGCTGAGGGGAACGTGGGAGTATCTCCAGCTGGGATGAATAGCTTTTATTCTTTGTGACGCAGAAAGTGTATCCGGATTACTCTTCATTTTGGATCCCTCGCTAAGTATTTTCCGCACAGGGTAATAAGGGTGGTCGTGTTATTCGTGGCTATTTTCTTGTCAGTCTGGGGTTCGGGCTCTTTGTGACATCTAACTGATTTCCATTACTCAGATTGTGTTCTTTGGATGGGGAGAGACAGAGGGAGGGTGGACCGGAGTTCAAATATGACACGGGGTGTAAATCACATGAGGTTTACTTTATTGTGAATGTCCACCGAACGCATCAAAACACCACTGCAACACTGTTCGGCCATACTGATGGTGAAGGCCTGCATTGATGTAATAAATTCAGAACTGATATTGTTCCACTAAAGAGATCCTTGCAAAGACAACTAAGTGGCACCAAATGGTAGTGAGACAATGTACAGATGAGCATCACGAATCAAAGCGCGCACTCTGTGTTCCCACCCCCCTCAAAACATGATGAAGCATTTCCATGAAAGGATTTGCATATCCGTCCACTTTCAGGTTCCCAGCTGCACCCGCTCACCCTCAAAATGCCTCAACTTTTTGCCCACCAGTATCAACGGCAAAGACTCTTTAATGAAAACCATTCAAGTCAATCAAGTTTACCAGAGACCAAAGGCCAGTGTAATTTGGGAAAATTGCTGAAACTCCAAAGTAATCTTCTGTAATGTGATCTTGCCTATTGAACACTGGCTGTACTGTACGTGTCGGATAAGAGCTCAGTCATTTTCTTCAAATGCAGTCTTGACAAGCAGCATGGATATCCACCTGCAAGTAATCATCATTCTAGTGTTAAGTGCTTTGATATTACAATGACTGATTTAAGACCATTTGCTGCTAGTAGATAGCGATTGGAAAACACTTCCACATGTTTGATAGTGAGGATAAGCTGAGTTTGTGAACTGCTGTAGAGGAGCCAGTGAAAACACATCACGGTTAAGTCATGACTGCAGTTTTTTTTGTGTTTTTTTTTTCTGTAACTCAGTTGAGAACACAGTCTTTACTTTTAACAAAAGTGATGTAATCAAAGCCTGCTGAGTAAGTTACAAGAGTAAAAAGTCTCATAGGATTTAATGTATTAGCTCCTGCAACTCCCAAAGTGACCACATGGGGGCAACGTTGGCTAAAGAAAACCTGCATGCGGAGGCTGATTTTACCAAGTTATATTGTTTGTTGACACTTTTATCAAAGTGACAGGAGACGACAGACAATTTGACTGGTGGGATATTTGAAATTTTGCAAGCATCCGTGTCAAAACTTTTTTTTGTGTTACCTTAGCAAAAAAAAAAAAAAAAAAAATAGTATCGTTGTTTATACTGAAAGCCTCTCTGACATTGGGACGGATACAGAAACCGAATGGTTGCATGCAGAATAACAAACATCCTCTAATCAGTCAGGTCTCTCTGAATTGCCTCTCAAAACTGAACTCATGCTCGGGCACCTGTTTCAAAGAGCGGGCTTGTTTATCAAAGTCCTCCTCTGTCAACAAACAGAATAAGCGCAATGATGGCTGGCTCCTCAGCCCACATCTGATTTCAGCAAATGTGCAATTGTTCAAAGTGAGATGTGCTTCATTGATTTGTTTCAAGGCAGAGGGAGGAAAAAAAAAAATAACCCCAAGGCTTCTACCAGTTAGAAATAACAATGGAGTCCTTCTCTGCCGTTTGTAGTTTTGTTGGCTTGACATCAGTGGTAAAACGTGGAGGGAGTTTCACTGTGAATTTAACTACTAGTGGGGACTGAGTCCTCCTCGTTGGAGAGGGGGGCTTTATTTCGGTGTATCAGACCGGCACCGTGTATTTTAGATCCAATGGACTCTTAATGTTTGCTGCGATTCTGCAGACATTTTGAATTGATCCGTCTACTGTTCGCTTCGGCGCCTAAGATTTTTTTTTTTTTTTTTTTTTTAATAGTTTTTCTTCGTTTGTTAACTTTTGTAAAATAGTTCAGCGTTTTGATATATATATATATATATATTTATATATATTTGCTTTTTTTTTTTTTTTTTTTTTCTTCCTCAGAGTTAGAACGGAAAATCGAAGAAAGAAGCGAGACGGAGGAGGTGATTAGCTTAGCTTAGCACAAAGCCTGGAAGTCGGGCTTCCAGTCGGGGAGGGGGGGGGGGGAAACTGTTAGCCTGTCTCTATCTTTAGTTTAAAAAAATAAAAAAATAATACACCTACCGGTACCTATAAATGATGACAGCTGGTAGTTTTACGGGGACTTGCAGCAATTTCTTGGTGGATAAAAGCAGTCACGTGACTTCGCCGATGCGTCTCCTGGTTGCCTGGCAACCGCACACAGACGACAAGGCAACGAGAAGTCTGTAAGAACCTTGTAATTTTATTATTATTATTATTTTTTTTTAACATTTCTGTCAACAAACAAGATGCAATGTGGTAACTGATTCGCTTTAGATGTGTTTGTAGCGTTATTGTGAACTATGGAGAAAAAACAAACAAAAAAACAAAAAAAAACAAAGCCAGCCAACTTTATCGACACAGGCACAGACGTCAACATCGGCAGCGACAGAGCGAACAGGTCACCTCTCCGGCTCGTAATCAGAGCCCATTTGGGCCTTCGCTAAAAAAATAAATAAAAAAAAAAAAAGCCAACAAACAGTGCCCCCATTAACACGTGGAAATGTGTGTCGCGGTCAAATAAGAGAGCCCGTCTTCCCCTTCCTGTCTCCGCGTGACGTGTGAGGTGTCACTCAAGCGGTTACAGTAGGGGAGGAGACTCTCGGTGCTGAAATGGTTGGTGACAGAGCTTTCATCCGACCCACTGAGGGCTCTTTGTTGTTATTTTGGGATTTCTCATGGGTGCAATCTGAGAGAGCAGACGACAGACTGGGTCTCATCTTTGCACACGCACACACACACACACACACACACACACACACACACACACACACACACACACACACACACAGAGAGAGAGAGAGAAAAGCAATGTGCACACTAAGAGGCACCTGCCTACACACACACACACACAAAAATGTTTGACATTTTCACTGTCATGTCAGTCATATTGACTGGAGATGTGTGTGGGTTCGGGGATGCCATTAAATGTCTGTAATTAAGACATAAGTGGAATATTTCGGTGCAGAGGAATATTTGTTGCACTCGCTCTGCTATGATAACGTGATGTGTGTGGAAGCCCATTTCAACTAGGAAAAGAAAAAAAAGAAGAAAAGTTAAGACGGTAATAAAAATAGGCTTCAAGTGGTAAGTCAAATTATTGATAATTAATAATAACTTTGACCTTGGATCAATTCATTTTTGACTTAAGTGAAAATTTAGATTTCTATTTTCATCAAGTCTAACTTTGAATCTATTTCTTTCTCACTGCTAATTTTTTTTTTTATGCTTTTCAGTAGTGAAACTCTTTGATTTACAGACTTCGCTTAATAAGTTTGTTCTCTGGTTGTTTAGACACGACTTATTTTAGTTTGTGTCAGTCAAACTCAGCTGAGGCTTTTGACTTATCAGAATAAAAAGGACATTTTTGCCTCACTTTGATTGAGCCAGGTTGTTGTTGTTGTTTTTTTATCTACCAATGTTTTTGAGATATTTTGATAATTAGTCAAATAAGCTTTAAGTATTTTTAATTTAATAAATCATCCATTAGCCATAGCAACCACAACATACACTAATTGCTGGAAAGACAGACTGTGTTTTTTAAGTAGTGCTTTGCGCATGTCTATGACTTTATGACAGACAGTTGAGAGATGACATGGAAAGATGGAGAAATATATGCAACACCAATTTTCAACTCAAATTAGGGATTTTGGTGTTTATGGTTGGTGTCCTAAACTCTTATAGGAGGCACTCTAACTGATGTAAGATTTAGAAAAAAATAAATAAAACATCTCACCAATATCCTGTGTGTTAAAGTGGTGGCCAAAGATTTAGAGGAGTACAGTTTGAAACCAAACCAACTACATGGTTACATATCACCATTTAATAATTTAGGTGAATTGACCCTTTAAAAAAAATTAAAAACTGGGGGGGAAAACATTTCTACATATTCCTGTTATTCTCCAGCAGTCTTTGTTTGAAAATTACGCTGCTTGAAAGAAAATGAAAGTCTCCAGTCAACAGCTTAAGTCTATTTGATTTCCCATTCAAACAGCAACAATGATCGTAACCTCTGACAGTGTAAGATGCAAAACAAATGTTTAGCCTATCAGTGGTTTGTGGCAATAAGATATTTATGGGGTTGACAAAATTGTCTTTGTGTCTGTCTCGTTGTCTGTTATCACAAGTTGAAGGTGCTTCTGCAGTGGCCTCTGACACACATCACAGACGGCTGCTGTTTAAAACAAGTGAGAAGATATATTCCTCTCGCAGTGTGATGATGACCCTTGCTCTTAACCCCCTCCAGCAGCAGTTCATCCTCCAAACAATAACAATCAATTCCCTCCACATCTGACAGAGCCGAAGAACAACTTATAAATGATATGCATCTCCTGCTAGTCCCATGGCAACCGCCTTGACTTTATTGTTGCGTTTCTTTGATCCCGCCAAGCTTTGATTCATTTCTCTTTCACCCTTTTAGCTAAACATATCATGTGAATTTGGAGCTTTGTTCCTGACAGGCCCCGTCTTACCTCGCTCTCTCCACAGGCTCCTGACGCCTCCCAGAGGAGCCGCGGAGGAGGAGAGGAATTCCACTGGATTCAAAGACTTTGCCGGGTTTCTTTTGACTCCTCCGTCTGCCTCGCCTCGCCTTACCCCCGCTCTTCATGTTGACCTGTTCCCCGTGATCCCCTGCCAAACCATCTCCCCGGCCCTGAGAGACTGTGGCTGCATGTGTGCAGGTATACACATTACATGGGTGCGCAGGCTTTTATTCAAGACATTTCCAGGGTTCTTTGGCGTGTCCGGTGCCTTTGAGTCAATGAATGAGGAGAATGAACTTTGGCCTGATTCACTCGGCATTTCTTCATCAGGGCGTGTAAGTTTGGTGACGGAGCTTTAGGTTGCCAGGTTTCTCACAAACATCGGTCCTGAATGGATTCTGATATATTCCAAACTCATTGCAGGCAGTTTGACAGGGTTTTTAGGACTCATCTTCAAACAGAGTGGGACATTACTGTATGTCTTAAGGACTTTCACCAAATGAGTGCGTAATGAAAAATGAAAAGTGTGTTTTTTTCTCAGTGCCATCTGGTTTCAATCATCGCAATATCCTAAACATGACCAGCTTCTTAAATCAGCTCCCCTCAGCCTGCCTCCCAGACGTTAGGCACTCATTATTCTAGTCAGGCCTCTCTGACAGCTACACATAGTCAAACTTTTTCACCAGTAAAACCCATACAAGGGTCCAAACTATGAAGATAGCCTTTACGCGCTGGTTGCAACCTCACAACGCCCAGTGTTTCAGAGATATATTTTAAGTTTGTGAACAACAGGGAAGTGATCTGACTTTTAAGATACACCTCCTGGTTTTATTATTACAGCCAATAGCCCATAGACATGGTGCCATGTGGGGGTGCTATTGGGTACGAAAAGCAGGAGAAGCATCTTCATAGCCAACAAAGTTAACATAACACGACACCTTGTAAATGTGAGCTTAATATCATAAAATTAAACGTGGCCAGTTTCTTGAACTCCTCTCTGAACTCCTCTTTCCGGTTTTCCAGGGAGCAGTGATTTGCAACTGAGCCACTCACTTGGAACAGTTAATTATTATGATCTGGAGTTTTTTTGTCCTTGTAATGTCGTCCAGAAACTTCAGCTGCTTCCTCTTGGTCAAACCTCAGCGCCAGTTGCGAGCTTATGCAACATCCCAGTCAAGATCCTGAGCTCCTGCTGAGGTATTTCCCACCTGGACGAAGGTGATGTTATGCCTCATTGGGAGTCGATGTTTTGCTCTGTTGTGTTCCGGTGCAGATGGTGCCAGCTGTTACCTTCAGTACTTTACCATGGTGCCAGCTGTACCGTCCCGCACAGTGGGCATGTTGGGATGCTGGCTAGACCCCAGCAATGCAGGTTGGACTGGCTTAAGAAGACATCATACACTGATTGGATCATAAACTTAAGTCTATAGCTGGTTCTGACTCCCAAAGATCCATCCAGGTGAACTTAGGGACAATTATTTGGTCCCACTTAGTCCAAGCTCTCTGCTTATGATAGTAGCGTTTCTTTTCCACCTCTGCACGGATCTCCTCCTGGATTGGCCGACAGCTCTGTCTCCCCCGGACATATTGAGGTCTTGCTCATCCAGCTGCCACAGAGCCTACTGGGATGCCACATATGAGCCGATTCTCTGCCGCTTCCTTCCAGTTCAACTCTAAAGCCTACAGAGGAGACTCTGATGCCAGTCAAGTCTCTATAAAGTAGTACTTCTCTGTCTCTGGTGACCTTTAAGTCATCTGTCAAGGCTTTGAAAGGAAAACTAAGCATGCCAATGTGTCCATTAAGTGAAATGCATCTTGGGTGTTTGGTAGGTCTAGCTACCTGCCAAGAAAGAGGCTGATGTTTTAGCCCTCAGCAATGGTCTTTGGAACATCATAGTAAAGTACTCTGTACTCCGCCTTAAACTTACCTAGAAGTCCTGACTTATCCACAGCTGATAGCCGGGCTGATAGCTCCTTGCATGTTGACTAGGCCGCCATCTTCACAGGCTTCTCAGACCCCGATGGGTTTTGGACTTCTCCCAAGGAGAAGGCGGTTCTTGCAAATATTCGTCCTTTCCACGGGACCAAAGTCTTGGATTTTCTTGGTTTAAACCTTTCTTGCCTTTGGCATCCTGGCACCAATGTTGCTGTGAAAAGTCATTCTGTCCGTGAAGGTTCAGACTGAAGGTTAATGTGTGCCAGATCTGGACAGACTATGTTCCACCTCTGCTGACTTGAGAAGCATGTTCATTGCCAAGGCAAACAAAGACACTGATACTGTACAACTAGTAATGTTGTGTTTCTCTCGGCGATGCCAGACAGATGTTGTTGTCCCAGAGCTGAATCTCAAAGTGAAACGGTTGTCACGGTCCAGTATGAAGTCTTTGTTGCCACAAGCTAACGTGGAATTGATCCATAGGCATTGCCCGTTGTGAGTATTCGGTTTCAGGTAAGCCATCGCCAACGCTGTCCACTGTCTCTCCACTCGCCATCACGCTGTTTACAGTCGTCACGCAACCTTTCCTGGTAGTCACGGGCAACACCAGATGAAGCTAGCTTCTTAATTCATAATAACCATAAACAATTTAAACTGCTGTATGGTCTACTGTATTTTGCAGCCTTCCTCTGTCTCAGGCCAGATGTGCTATTAAATCAGCACCACATTTCCTATAAACGTCACTACTAACTGCTGCAAAGAGGGTGTTGTCACTTGTTAGAAGCTTTCTGGAACCTGACTAATAAAACAATTTCCCTTCTTGCCCACAATTATCTCCATTGACTACTCTATTGCAAAGTTATATAAAGTAGGCATAGATGCAATGGCAGACTTTCTTTTAGCATTTCTTCTCAGCTTTTTAAGGCAAATCTGGTGTCAGCCCTTCACTCGCTTAAACACGGCTTCAGAGAACAGAGACTTTTTAAACCTGAGAGCATATTGTCACTCCTGCCACCTAATTAGACCTCTGCACAGGTTAGGGGGTTGGGGGTGGGGGTGGGGGGTTGTGCCTTGAATTTTCTGAGGTCATCAAACTGCCATCAATTGTACCAATAACAATGATAAAGGTGTGAGTTGTGGAGCTCATACATGAGCAACAAAGCTAGCAGGGTAATAAGTGAGATGGGAATCAAGCGCAGGTCTGATCAGGTATACTGTGCAAGTTCAACATGGGTGTGCGGGACCTTTAAAAACACAGAGCACTTTGCTCTACAATAGCTTCTACTTCATGAAACCGCTCCGTCACATCTTTAAACCACTTAACTGAAGCCACACATGTGCCCCCCTAAAAGCCAACAGGAATCATCCATTCAGCAGAATCACTGAACCACTTTGTGAATGCGTTGATCTTGCTGTGCAGTGTTATGGAAGCACTTGCATGACACAGTGCAGCAGCTCCTCTGTCGCGAGTGCAACATAAGTCTAAGCAGAATTTGTGACACTGATGGGTAGCAATTGGGAAAATACAGCTTTCCTAATACTCTAGAGGCCACAGGGCATGAAAATAAATTTACAAATTTTCTGCAGTAAGTGCTCATACTGCAGCTTTTCAAAGTAAGAAACATAGCTGAGATAAAAAAAAAAAAAAGATAAGATAAATAAGTAACCACTTCTCCTCTCCTCTCTTCTTTCCCCCTCACTATTCATAATACATCCTGAGTAAATTGTTGGAGACGACGATGATGATGGGGGGCAAATTGAAGATTGATACTGACATGCTCAAAGGTTCACATAGTTTTATGGATCAAAACCAAATTCTTAAAGATTTCAACACCTTATTTATGTTTTAAATCAGCTGTTATGCACACATTTTCAGGAATCCACTGTTAAAAGCACACCAGAGGTGCATTACTTCTTCATTACATCTATAAGATACACTATGACCAGGAATGATGCACAACCATGTGAGTAATGCAGCACTTTTGAGTCACACTGTAATGAATTTACTGTTTTTCCACGTGTTGTGAGATAGAAGAGAAACGCAAAAAAAGTGCCTGAAGTTAATTGCACCTGAAGTTTCATTGATGACTACATTCAGTATGTGTAGTGTAATATTGCCTAGAGGGTTACAAAAAAACTACACAAAGGCTGCTGTTTTTAAATGAAATTCATGCATATTATCTGATGTTGACTCATTTACACTGGAGGTTTTTTTTTTATTGCTGGATTGTAAGATTTTATAAAAAGTCTAGTGCAGGCAGAAAAATCACAATGATGAGACCCAGAGAACAGGATGAATTGGACAGAAACTATAAGTTGCAAAATAATAACTACACTAGCCTGCTATGAATCAAACTGGATTGCCACTGTACTGCACAGTACTTGTAATATGACTTTTAACCAATGGAGGGCAGTATGACTATGATGACAAGCATCATTACCAAAGCTAGAGGCCAAACAGGTTCTGTTCGACACCCTGAGATCCTGGTGTGTGTGTGTGTGTGTGTGTGTGTGTGTGTGTGTGTGTGTGTGCGTGTGTGTGTGTGTGTGTGTGTGTGTGTGTGTGTGTGTGTGTGTGTGTGTGAGAGAGAGAGACAGAGACAGAGAGAGAGAGCGAGAGAGAGGGGGCTACAGTGCATGATGTATGTGTTACATGGTAAATTGTGTGTGTTCTTCCATTCAGACACTGACAAGTTTAGATTCCTGTGATTATGACTGATCACTGAGAAATGTTAGATTGTGAAGCAAAAGAAAAAAAGTCTGAGTGTGTACCAGTCAAATTGTGTTACTCCTGGTATTTAACGTAGTTTTTCTTCATTTTATAAAGCAACGTCTGTTCTCTGATGTAGAACAGTTTTACATATCAGTTACAGATTTTTCTATTCATAATGTGATCAATGAGATGTAACTCTATGTTGTAACTTAATCATTTTCCCACTAATAATGGTTTGTTTTTATGATACTAAACTAAAATGTTCTCATGTTTTCTACATTTTTTTTTTAAACTTCCACCTCTCAAAATGAACTTGTACTGATATTTTCTGGCCAATCACTGTTCAGTCTTTTAATGTTACATCTTCATTCAGCCACTGTTTTTGTTTCCCGCAGCGTTTGTAGAGAGGAAGTGCCTGGGGATGGCCGGGGGTGAGCTGAGCCCGGACGGCACACAGCACCTGTGTGCGCACCTCAAACCTGAGGGTAAGACCCGCAACGTGACCTCTACAGTCAGAGCAAAAACACAAAGAAACAAAGACTTTTCACAAGACTAAAACACAAAGGGGGAACTAGCTCTTGTGGAGTAATTTCTTAACTGTGTTTCCTCTGGTCTGAGATTTCAAATGTGTTTTGATCCTGAGAGTCGTCGTTCCTCCTAAATGTTTTGTTTCCTCCTTGCACATATCACTTTCCAGGTCTGGCAAAGTTCATTTTTCATATTCATAAAATAAGAATCTACTTCCTCTCTTTACACACACACACACACACACACACTGAGTTATTACTGTACCTCTTCTTCTGTATTTCTCTGAAGAGCTACAGCAAACAGCTGCCTGATTAATAAGTTAGGTCCTCTAAATATGGCTCAGAGTCATGTATCTTTAAAAACTACTTAATAATGGTAATCAAGATTATCAACAACGTACCAATTACATCTTTACACTTTCCTCTTTTAATTATGTATAGTTCTTCTTCACTGTGGATAAAAGGGCTGCTTTCTTAGTCTCAGGTGGATTGTTCATCTTAAGTGTTTATGATGGTGTATTTGTATCACAGATAAGCTACGCTCCCTTAAAGTGGCAGTGAGCTAAAAGGGGCCCAGCGCCTCTTTCCATGTGCGAATCAGCCACAATGGAGGAGTTCCTATGTTTTATTTATTGATATGTTTTAGTCGGGGAAGACCTAACATTCATTATCATAAAGGCCTCTAGACATCAAGTCACACACAAAAGACCCAGCCCGCCTCACGGTGTCACACACACGCCGATCAACGCGAGACGAGCAGGCCGCTTTGCTGCAGCAGCTTCTCGCCAGCAACCATTGGTAGCTTCAGTGACAGACGCTGACAGTGTCAAAGTATCTTTGTCTCTCGCACATAAACTGTCCCTGAAGCTGTCGTTGTGAGAGAGATGTAAAACACAGGCTTTTTTTTTTCCTTTTTTTTTTTTTGTCTTCATGGGGGAAGTTGTTTTCATTCCCCTCTTCTAGTTTTTTTTTTTAAATATGTCATATCTTTTCTGTCAGGGCCCTGGGGCGCCTGGTGGTGCTCATGCTAGAGGAGGAGGAGGAGGAGGAGGAGGAGGAGTGTGAGCATCAGCAAACCCAGTGGAGTCTGACCATATTGTACCTGCACTCGTCTTCATCTCACTTATTTTGTTCAAAAGCTCAAAGCCGAGAAATTTCACACAACCGTGTTGTCATCTGATCTGTATGTGTGTGAATCTTCATGTGAGAGTGTGTGTGTGTGTGTGGGTTAAAGAAGAGAGATGGTAGGAAGAGATGTGGGGAAAAGCCAGTAAAAACTCAATATGAACCCTGCAGAGGCCTTCCTTTCTCTCTGTTCAATTATTTAGAGTCAAAGAAAAGAGGCGAGAGTAACATATTTCCTTTAGAAGCCACTGTGTTCGGCAGGAATGAATAACATATTTATCTAGTCTCATCTTTGCCAAATAGCCGGAAATGGAAACAAATACCTTCAATTGGATTCCTGGCTCTGGTGTTTTCCTTCAGCTGCTGCTGTGTGTACTCACGCACTCATATTGAAAAATTCCTCAGGACCAAAAATTACAGAAGTGCTGACAAGTAGGATTTTTCATGCTATCTAGATGTACACTTGGCAGTTTCAGGCAAAGCTTATCTGCTCCCGTCTCATGTGATGGGGGGAGAGAGAGAGAGCGAGAGAGTAAGAGCAGGAAAAAGTGCTCACCTATTTAATTTGATTAGAGATTAGAGGAGGAAAAGAGTCACATTTCCTCCCTGGCACGTCTCTACTTGGCGCACTCTGACACCTGATTTTATAAAGAGATGTCACAGCCAAGCACGGCGGTAATGCCGGTAATTACTCTGAACTCAAATAAATAAATAAATTTGCTTTTCTTTGTGAGAGTCTGACAGCTTTTCCAACATCCTTGACTGGGAAAATTGCAGTGTGTATGTGTGTGTGTGTGTGTGTGTGTGGGCGTGTATACTTTTTTGAGGCTGTGTATTTGGCTGTGCGTCTTTATGTGGGTGTGTGCTTGTGTTTACATATAGTGAGGCACTTGTAAAGGAGAAATTCAGACAGGATGAAATTTTGACAGCTACAGTATAGCTTGTTTTCCCCTCTCTTCTCTCTTTTTTTTTTTTTTTTTTTTGACTGTGATAATCTTTGCTCAGCCGCGCGCGCTGAAGGCAAAACCTCCGTTTGAGACTGATAAGGTTCGAGATACAGCTTTGTAAATAATAAGGTTAGAGTTTCTACACAGTTGCTGGTGCCGCGGCTGATCTCGCTCCTATTAGTGACAATTGGCTGTGACCTCACCTGCTCACCCATGCTGTCATCACTGAGGGTGTATCTACAGCAGCAGCAGCAGCAGCAGGCTATTAGATCATCCACTCTGGTCATAGAAGGAGACATCCAGACAAACGTTGCTCTGCTGAACCAAAGAAAGTCTGATCCATGTTGTCATGAAGGCTGGCTGCTTGACTTTTGATATTGTTCATCGGCAAAAACAGTTTCATATTTTATCTTTTAGGAGGAAAAAGAAACTTTATCTCACAAGCTCTCAAAGCCTCCTGCCTGTGAGGATACACAGGTGGGTACTGCCTCTGTGATGCCTGTCATCATATCTTTACCGCTGATTAACAATCACAAGCAAGTCTTACACAATGCTGTACATTGATAGGTGTTATTATATGCAGTATCTAATGTTTCGTCCACCTCAAATATGACAAAAACCTTTCAATATACAATACATAATTCAAATTATTTTGTATTTGATTGGGTTTCAATTCCAGATGTTTCAATTTGAATGGATTTAATTTGACTGGGGGTTATTTAACAGCATTGATTATCTCAAAAAGCACATTGTGAAATGTTTTTTTTCATAAACTTGAGCAGTCAATGCTTGAGTGGCTTTGATGAAACTTGAATGCAGACAGAAACCTCTTTAGCTCTCAGTTTCAACAGTTTATCCAACACTTTTAGTGAATATTTCAACCATTTATTTCTTAAGTTTACATTAGAAAACTGTTTTTAACTGTTTATCCATTGCTTTCATCTCGTTAACAATCAACCCATTCGCTATTTCAGGTGCTTGTCCATTACTTTTAGCTACTCTTTAAAGTAATTATCGATTACTTCTCTGTAACACTTTCATCTTCTGTTTGTTTTCTAACTAGTTCTTAAAAACCAACACGCACCATACAGAAACAGAATAATACAGTAGTTCTATTGACCAATGATTCCCAAAACAACATATAGCATATGAGCACTTTGAGCACCCTCTATGGGACAAAAAAAAAAAATCTCCTGATAATTACATGAGAATAGGTCACGTGTCAACATTGGAACAGCCAGAGTAGCATGTTGGCCTGAATACTGCAAAATACAGCCTGATGCAGAACATCATGGTACTTTTGGCATAGTGCTTTTTAACATACTAACATAATGGGACATACTAACTCTTCTTCTGGCAGAGTAAATGGTCGTATGGAGAGTGGAACGCACAGGATCCTTCTTCTTACTGTGTCGCCTGACTTCCTCGTGTGCTCCCGTCATACTACGACCACTAGACCACTAAATGTTCATATAACAATTCATTTTTCATTTTACAGACGACCTTCTGTAGCTATACGTCTGTGTTTTAGGAGAGGACCGTCTGCACTCACATATGTGGATATGTAAATGTTTTTAATTGTAATTTCTATTTTGTTTCAAATCAACTGAGCTAGTCTGCAATTTTTTATACATTTTATGCACATACATATCTATAATTATAAGTACCCCCGTGGAAACTGCAGGAATACCTTCTGGGGTACAAGTACATTATAGGCCCCTGGTCGGGAATTGACTTAGAGTGTACAAGAGTACCTAATCGACTGAAAACTGTTATATAACGCCGAATAGGAGCTTTTCATTGTCTGAAAAAAATAACCCTGATGATGTCATCACACGGAGCAGTGTCCCTCGAGCCTTCCTTTGAAGTGACTTTAGCAAAATATGGTTGTTTTTTTACGGTATCTGAATATTGTGATAGCAAGTCAGGGTTAAAAATCTCTTCTGTAAAAAGAGAACAATGATGCCTTTGATTGCTAATCAATAACTTTCCTGTAGCTTCAAGTAGATAAAAATATATATATATGCATTTGAGTTATAAAAAGGAGTACAAAGAAAAAGTACTTGTCTTCCCCGTACTGCCTCCTGTTCGGATTCACTGCTTTATAGGGAAAGAAGTTTGATTTTATTTTTTTTTTTAACTGATCTGTTGGATTTAGAGTCTTGATGGAGTGCAGATAATTACAGTAAGGCTTTATACTGAATCACAGTCCTTCAATCCTCACCTCCTCTTATCCTTCTCTGAGTGACAGCCTTGCAGATATTCAAGGCCTTCCAAACCTCTTTCCCTCCATCCACTTGTTTTCTCTGTCTGTCCAGCAAGTGTCAATCACCAATAATTCCTCACACTGTTTTAGCAGCAAATATTCTCCTGCTCACGATGCTTCTGCCTCCCGTGAGTCCCTCTGCACACCACAGCGGTGTCAGGCAGTCACACCTCTCCGGCAGAGCAGATGTTCAGGATGCACTTTGCGGTGATGATCGGGGGATTCGTGTGTACAAACTTGAAACTAGCCTTTTTTTTCCTTGACAAAGCCCTGCCATATAAATTATAGATGGTGAAACAATCTTTAAACATGTTCATTAAAGACAACGATTTCTTAAAAAAAAAAAAAAATGCAGCTCATAAATATTTCTTTCAAGCAAATCTCAATACATCACCCCCACCCCTCCGCCTCACTCTGCTCTAACAGGGCCTTCTCTTCTCCCAGTCAACTGGTATGTGTGAGGGGAAGGTGAGAGACGGTGCCTCAGCAACCTTGACTGGAGACAAGCAGGAGACACATGCGTGTCTGGATCGACTTCGCCTGTGATGGCTGTTAGCTAGCTTTTCCTCCAGAAGCCAGGCTGCCTGCCTGCCTGCCTGCCTGCTGATGTGCTATTACTCGCTCTGGAAGAGTTGCTTGTGTGGAGGATGACACATTATTATCCTTTAATCTCAGTCTCAGCTTGTTGAGCATCAAATTGAAATATCCTGAACAGATGTAAAAACACATGTGAGCCTCAGCGCGCAAGCTGTGCTGCGCTTTGTTTCATCTATCCGTGATGTGAGCCTTGAGGAGAAGCTTTTTAAAATTTCATCACTATTCAAAAGGATAATTAATACGTACCCCCAGGCTTTGATTATGCGATACCCAGTGTGTAGCGCTGGTGTTGCCATAATGAGCCACTCATCAGTACTCTGCCTGTGCCTCCCCAACAAACATACAGTTTGCATAAGGTACTTAAGATTCTGCTAAGGTACCATCATGCTTGTGTGTCTGTGTGTGTCTTTGTGTGTGTGCTTATATGTGCATGCACCTGCGTTTACTCATATGTAGGTGCTTGTATGCATGTGAGGTGTGAATCCCCTTCTAATTTGCAGCACAACGCTATAGGTTAGATCATGCTGGTTGGTGCAGTTTGTTTACAAGAAGGCCCCTGTCAGATTGTCAGCAGCATACCTGCAGAATACCCTTTTCTATAAAGCCTGCCACTGCCTACACCCACACACTCCTCTGCACACACGCGCACACACCACACACACACACACACACACACACACACACTCTGCCTCTCTCCACCCAGCCTAAAAGCTGGCGAGGAGCTGCTGGTTGTCAGTGAGTGGGTGCCGAGGTGATGCGGCAGCGAGATGGACAGGCAGGTGGAGACTGACAGGCTGCTGAATCCGAAGGGGAATATCGGGAGTTCACACATAATGAGACCTGTCAATTTGAATGCCTCAAGGCGGAGAAGTGAGCAGGCCACGGCTGACGACTGAGGCAGCCATTTCTACTCAGGAAAAATATTTCAGGGTAATCTCTCACCCTTGACCCTGGCCAGTCTCTAAACAACACTGTTACCACAGCAATTACTCTGTCGTTGTGTGGATGTAACCGCTGCTTTCTGACTCCCGACTGACTCCACGAGAACAGAAAGCTGCCTGTTCATAAGCATGACCTGCTTATTTGAAGGCTTATTTCTATCAAAAAAAAAAAAATCTGTTAATGTAAGCTAAATATGTTTTTTTTTTACCATTGAGTTTGTATATGTCCTAGCCAGATCCTACCCACAATGCACTCATCTTTTGTCCTGACAGATAACAAGACATTACTAGTCACGGGGGTCGGGATCTCCTCTGACTTCCTATTCCCTATATACAATGTGCCGCTTCTGCTTGGAGACTACTCAGGGATCCTGAGCCATGGTAGTGGGGGGTAAATGGGGAATAGAAAGTGTCATTAGAGATTTGCCCAGGGCCACAGATAGCCTGTGATGGTGCTTTACCCTGTTAGGAATTTAGCATGTTCACCCAGCGCTGAAGTGACACGCGAGAGGGGCACAGGGACCTGCTGACAGCAGACGGACCTATACGTAACTTCCCTGTCCTTAAATCCAATTCTATGCTTGACACCGGGCGGAATTAGCTTTGGACAGGTGAGTGATAAGTTCTCCGGGTGCAGTCGCCAAATAGATCTAAGAGATCTTATACGGCGCGCTGGAAGCCACGAGTTTTCCATATCAAGTCGTACCCACTAGAGCAAATTGAGATATAGAGGATATGGTAATCACAATCAGTGTTAAGGATCTCTTTGATAGAGCAGACAAGCATCTGTGTCTACTTAAAGAGATGATCTTATCAATTACGAATCAATAGCTTTCCTGCAGCTTAAAACAGATAAAATATACATTTCCCCTGTAGACTATAGCTCAGGGAAAATCATTACATTTGGCCGTGCTGCTTGTTTTCAGGGTTACTGCTTTATTGACTTGCGTAAATGATCAGTCACCAAGGGGAAGGCTGGATTTTGAAAGGATAAATAATGAAAGAGGAAACAATCAGAAAAAAAGATCTGGGTAATTAACCAGCACATCGGAATCACGGTTACCGAGGTCCTTTTTTCCCGCTCTTCTTCTTCCCCCCTCCTCTGTTTCCGCCTTCATTTTCCAGTCACCCTCTCTATTCTCATCTTTGAGTGACAATGGTGGTGATACTCAAGGCCTTCCAAACCACTCTCCCTCCATTCCTCCATCCCTCCCTCCCTCTATCCCTCCGTCCCTCCATCCCCTGCTCTCTCTGGTCAATGGGTGTCAATCAGAGCTTGGCCCTCACGCAGATTGGCAACAAGTATCCTCGTGCTCACGAAACAATTATGACTGGGCTGCGGTGAAAATGGATTCCCACGTCGACTCTCCACGCAGCGCTCCTCTTCTCCCGGCCGACGGGGTCCTGCCATGGGAAGCAATTATCGCTAGATGCCAGCTGACAGCCCGATTCTATTGCCAGCGCTATCAGCCCTCGTCCTCGGGCTTTCTCTAGGCAAATAGCATCCTCAACACTCAAATCAAACCTCTTACCAACCATTGGCTTCTATCAGAGAAATTGATGGTTCCCTTTGTTCTCCTGGACAATGCGCTGGGAATTAAGGTGGATACAGAGGCAGAGAGAATAAAGAGGTGTTTTGATTTTGCAGGCACTCAACTCAAGCGGCTCCATCTCCCCGGTGTCCAGGCAGCCCAAAGAGGGGCCTTTGGAAGAGTGGTGAAGAGTCGGTGTGTGTGTGTGTGCGTATGTGGGGAAGGGGGGGGGGGGGGGGGGGCACTGAACTATGTCCACCAGACAAAACAAGAAGAGAGGGGACGACAAATGAAACCAAGAAGGAGTGCCCATAAACCTGATGGACACATGGAGTGATAACTTATATAAAGGCTCCCTCTGCCTTTAAAACATGGATGTGCTGCTTCATTTATTTTTAACTTGAATTTTGAGACATGCTGTTGGCTTCCCCAAATCATTTCAGACATATTTTTGGAGGAATTTGTGGAGGCAGTCGATATTATTAGGAACTAAGTGAAGTAAACAAAAGCTATGTCATGGTCAGTGGTAAATCAAACAGCCATATACCAGAACCATGGAGGCTCAGGATGATCACAAATACTAATTAATTGGTGTATCAGTGGAAGAATATGTACAAAAGATCAACCAGTTAACTTTCTACATATTTTTTAGTCAGAGCTTGTTTCATAACTGAAGACAGGAGAGTCTCTTCTGGGACACGGGTTGAGATTGATCTGTGATGGCTTAAGAGGATGAGTGTAAGATGAATGAGCCTAAATGAACGAAAACGGTACAATTAATTGTTATAAAAGTCAAATAGTCATCTGCCACTTTCCTTATTAATTGAATAAACACATCAAGGCAAAGTTCAGTCAATCCTCTAATCACTTTAATTAATGCACATTGTTCCATTTTCCGCTCCCTCTCTCTTTCTCTGGCTCACTCTTGCCGTCTCCCTGTGTACCTATATTTGTGAAATAATAAATAAATTAGAATACACACCGACACCAACTAATTATCATGCAAATAAAGCAGCAACAAAGCATAGTGGGACTGTTAATCTTTGCCAGATCGTGGGTGAAATTCCCCAATGTGTTCAGAGATGTCCACTGTGCAATTAGATAATTATGACTTGGGATGCAATAGCAGAGAAGAAAGCGCATCGCTAAAGGACGGGACTGACTGTCAATTATTCTCTGTCAAATTAATTCTGTCTTCTCTTCTTTTTGCCTTTGTCTACGGCAAAGTGGCTGCAGTGGCTCCATGTTTTTTTTCCTTTTCTTTGTCTCTTTCCCTGCCTTCTTCCATGTCCCCGGAAACACTCAAAGTCTAACACCCC
Source organism: Embiotoca jacksoni (assembly GCF_022577435.1). Taxonomy (NCBI): domain Eukaryota; kingdom Metazoa; phylum Chordata; class Actinopteri; family Embiotocidae; genus Embiotoca; species Embiotoca jacksoni. Next base: position 7,080,764 of record NW_027185340.1, read on the forward strand.
CATAAAGACTGCAGTGTCCATCGTACTTCAAATACATTTTTATTATTCTATTAATTCAAATGTGTTGATAAAGGAACAAAAGTAAATATTTTGCTAATTTAGTTTGTTAAATCCAAGTATTAGAAGACAAAATCAAAATTTTAGAGCTGAGGTTTACTCGAGAGTATAAAGTCCAGAAATGCAATAGCCTCATCTTCAAGAGGCCAAAATGACCTTAATCTCACAACAATCAGACAAATAGATTATGGGACATATTTTGTGCAAAACTAAAATTGTAAGATTTGTTGCTGATGCTAACATGTACATCATAAGTTGATGTCTTGGCTTTGATTGAAGATAGCGGCCAACAAATTTTGTTTAAACCTTTTGTACCCAGCTGTTTTAGGAATATATTTAGCCTTTAGAAAATCCAACAATATATTTGTGACACACTTCTTTGAGAAAGGGTGGGCTTGGTGTCACAGACCCACACGTCCTCATACGGAAACAGCAGAATAGATCCAATGACCGATGGATCCCAGAATGACATATCAGTGTTTTCAGTGACCTTTATAGGAAAAACACGTCCACATACCGAGACGACAGAACAAATAATTTTTTAAAACAACATATGTGACCGTTGGAAAGACCAAGCAGCAAACAACAGTGACATCATCCACTGCTGTGTGAACTGCTGTTATGAAACCTCGAGTGTCAGCCGTCGCCATCTCGCTATCTTGGAGCCAAAAGTGACCAAATTTGGAGGAGCTGAGTGGAGTGACTTGTGGATCCGACTGACTCTGATTGGGAACCCTGAGGACACTACACCCACCACGGATCTGTCAATCAAACAGACAAGCCCCAAAAATAGTGCCTTTTAAGACCTAATATGTAATCAATGATGGGATTGTTTCCAGATGTGCCACCAGAAAACGAATAAGAAGCAAATGACACGATTATGATTTTTGGGGAAAAAAATATTGACTTTGTATTTCATGAGAGAAGTTGAATGGGCATCTATGGAGTCAGAGGATTAAAGAGTTCAAAGTAAGGGTATGGAATCAGATTGGTATGTGTGTGTGTGTGTGTGTGTGTGTGTGTGTGTGTGTGTGTGTGTGTGTGTGTGTGTGTGTGTGTGTGTGTGTGTGTGTGTGTGTGTGTGTGTGTAGGTCATCTAATGTTTATACAGGAGAGTTCGTGGAGACTAGTTTCTGTCTTGCCTTTTTTATGAACTGTAACCATGATCCCAAACCTTAACTACAGCTGCCTAACATTAATCATATATTAGTCATAATTCTGTTGTGTATCAAAGCCATCGTCCTCCCCTTTATACCCTTCTATAATTGCCATGCACAAACAGCACAGGAAGCAAGACTTTCAAAACCATTGGCATTCATTGGAAAACACATTATATTGTCATTGAAATCCAAATCTGAAAGTCTGACATGAGGGTCGTTGCATCCCATGACACATCCAAGTGGCTGCAAAACATGTTTTTAGCAAACCCACTGAACTGAGCTGTCTTATTTAAATTGTCAGTATCCTGCCCGGTCTTTGTCTCTCTAGTGCTGCTTTTTTACATATCATTTGCAAACTCTGCTGAAAACACTTTCTGCAACTGATGCTTTTGCCGACGGTGCAAATTCATGTAGTTTTTTTAATAAGCCCCAACCCTACCCCGGCAAAACTGAATCAACTGAGTGAACCTATGTTTAAAAGCATCCATTATAATCCCATTACCACATATTTTCTACTGGATGGAGAGATCTAAAGAAGGATTTGTAGTTGATAGCTTGTGTATGTGCTAACACTGCAACATCAGTCTGTGTTCTCTGTTTATGAAGCCCTTCCTAAAAGAAACACAGAGACACGCATGCCTGTCGTGCCACCTGCTGCACCACACCAGCTGCACTTTTGGAGATCGCATTCAACTTTCAGGCATTAACCCAGTTTAGAAAACTTAAATTCTCACAGGTTATTACTTCCGTAGACTACCCCCACACAAAGACAGGGATAATCCTTTAAAATAAGCTGCAAAGAGGACCTTGTTTAAAAATTTAGACCCAATCTTGATTTATCCCTGGTGAATTCAAAGCACACATCAAGGGATGCACTACTCAGAAAATTAAAATCAAAGAAAAGAACCAATCAAAATGCACCCTTTTTTTTTTCTCCCTCAGTGGCGATGTAGGGTAAATATGCCACAAAATAAGAAAACAAACAAGAGCAAAATTGCCTTATTATCAGCAGTCCTATTATCATAACGACCTGATTTGCCTAAATCATGCCCTTGTTAGGCCCAAAAGTCTCTCTGTCCCCGGTGGGTAATGAGAGGCCAGGCTGGGATTCTTCTCCCAGCTCTGACATGTCTTTTATTGCTCTTACACTAAATGGGGGCAATGATGAACATTTCGGTCGTGTGATTACTTTTTGCGTACCCTTGATGTCAGAGGGGAAAAGTGGTGTGCCCTCTTTTAATATTTGATTGTTTTTTTTCCTGTGTAATTTGTTCCAATTCATCATTTGAGCCTTTCATTTGCTCACTCTGTGACATTTGTCTAATGTGCATGTCCTGATTACCGGACTCTGATATTGTGTTCGCCTTTGATGTCCAATTGCTTCTTCTTGTCCCAATTTTGGCCGTAGCCGGCGCAGAAAAACTTTCCCTCTCACTTCATTCAAACTTTTGCACATTCTGCAGAGAGCGTATTTGCTGTGCCCTGCAAACGACATAGCTAAATTATTCACAAATTATTTGGAAAATTGTTATAAGGGCACAGCTAGATAATCAAAATATTTGTTTTTAGCGTGTTGTGATTAGTGTATGTTTTTGGAACAGCTTGATATACTCATGAGCTATGCAGGCTGGGCAGGAGAAGCTGTGAGTAGTCTATAGGCTTTCAGGGGCATTAAAAATGGCAGCATTTACAAAAACATTTAGGACAACAATTATTGTCACTCGGAGGATTGAGCCTGCGATGTGAACTGTCTGTGAAAAAACACAAGCTGCTTCTCAAGCACCCCATGTTGGACGTATCAGAGGCTATTTTGAAGAGTCTTGTTGTAGATGCTGAAAACAGAACAAATTGGAATGCAAACAGCTACAAAATGCCAAGGAAATCATTTTTTCCATATTGAAAGGGAAGAGGGATCAAAATCTTTAAAAAATATTCACTGTGTGTGTCTGTCTCAATCTGATTTATTATTTCCCCTCCAAAAAAACATCAATTATAAGTTAAAAAAAAATGTGAGGGAATCACATTCATTATTTTCATTACAGGCACCCACCAAATTGCATCAAGCTTATGAAATATTTCTTCCTCCTGTTCAAAGGCTTGTTAGGGCTTGTATTCAATTACAGCTGTGGCTGTAACATGCTGTCAGGTCTCTTTAGCCAATCATTAGTCAGGGACTATTCCTCGCCGCACAGTTGGTGGAGTCAAGCCAGTGAGGGAACGACAGGCCTAATTGTTGTTCGGTGGCTAAAGGTCGGCTAATGAACCATGGGGCTGACGGAGGCTGCTGGTGCGAGGGTGGCAGGGTGGGGGTTGGGGAGGGGTGTCTGAGGGCTGCTCTCAACACACAGAATTTGCAAAACTTTCCTCAGATCAAAGTGGGGAAGAAATGGGGCATTTTAAGAAATTTTTCGTCTCCATATTAGGACTGTCTGAGGTGCAGCTTCGAGATTTAAAAAAGATAGGAGACACAGAGGAAACGTGTGTGTGTGTGTGTGTGTGTGTGTGTGTGTGTGTGTGTGTGTGTGAGTGTGTGTGTGTGTGTGACTGTGTGTGTCTGTATATTACAGTAAAACAAAAGAGTATTATTTATGACAATCAGATGCACAGCAACTGATGATGTCTGACGTCCAGCTAAAGTTGGACTAATGTATCTCCCTAAAGACAAAACAGTAATTATTTCCTATTTCTATATCTTCTTGTGCAAACTACTGTATGACTTAAACAGGCAGGTAAGTTCTCTCTGTCACCCTCTCTCCCTCTCTGTTTCTCATACCTTTCTGCAACTCTGTGGCTCTGATCGAAGAACTTTATTCTGTACGACAGGGCAATGACGTGAGAACGGGCCTGAGTAACATGCAACTTCTCCATGAGTCCTGTTTTGGCAGTGAAACAAAGGGAAGCTTAGGGTAAGCGAGACAGTCACAATGATTCCCTTTAGGCTTCAGAGGACGGGTAGCATGTTGTGAGAACCTGCCACGATTTGTTAAAGCTGACGGGGAAGAACTACCGTACAGTACCTACAGAATCAACTTTGGTGTTATAGGAGTCAAATGAATGTAATGTTTTTGATTGCACTATAGTGACTGTGAATTGATTGGTTGAACAAGAGAAAAGCCACACTCCAGAAGACTGGTACTTTGAGGTTAATCATTGCCTTGAAAAATAAAAAATAAATCAAAACATGTCTTATTTTTTGTGTCCCTTGTTGTCATTAGGAAAGGTTAATACCCCATAAGACATAAGGGGAGCAGCAGGAGCAATTTTGGGATCAGTGCATATCTGCATATCCAATTTCAATGAGTCTCATAGTCAAGAATTTGACAAAAGTTGACAAAGTTATAAATTGGCAGATCAGAACTAGCTGTTAATTCGGGCCCCAGCACCGATGGTGCGAAAGCCCTACTGTTCTTCAGCGAATTATTATTCCGCGTTAATATTATTCTCCGTAAACAACTGCATTTTTGGAGGCTTTATCATTTCAAAAACTCATGAAAGTTGGTATACGATGGCGAAAAATGTCTTATTTTAGTGGAGTCGCGAGTGCGAGTGGCCAAATGGCTCGCTAGCGCCCCCTAAACAGAGGCCCCAGTGGCTACATTTACCGACATACACGAAATTCGGTGGACATGTGTATCACACCGAGATGTACATAAAGGTTCCAGCGCACCATTACGTCAACTCAACAGGAAGTCCGCCGTTATGAATTTTAGTCGCCATTTTTGGCGATTCACACATGTTGCACTTTAACGAACTCCTCCTACAGATTTTGTCGGACCCACTTGAAATTGAGCCTGTGCACTTTTAACACGTTTGGAATTAAAAGTTATCAAAATAATATGTTTTCGTCGATTGGTGTGCCCGTGGCGTGGCGGCCAAAAAGTGACCCAAAAGTCATGCTGTAGCGTGTCGTTCAAAAAATGACTTATGATTCTAGCTGAGAGGCAGCAGCGCTAACCACTGCACCATCTATCTTCCCAAGAGTTAGACAGCATTGTAACAAATCGTTGGCTCACTGCAACCTATAACTCCACCGTCCACAAATATTCATTCAAATGCGACCAAAATTGCCGCAGACATTCTTTGGATAGTAGATAAACGTGTTTTCAAGGGGGTCTGCAGTGATATTAAATATCTTCCTGTAATGTGTAGTGTATGCAAAACTTTTCTATTTTCTTCAAACGTTTCAACTTCACTAAAAGTTGAATCACCATCAACAGGCCAAGGTGGAGTCTGAACCATTAATAGCAACCTTGGTGAAGTAGAATCTTTTACCCGTTGAGTTAACCAGACTGTCGGTTGAGTCACTGGAAGCTCCGAGTGCTTTTTTTTGTGTTTTAATTTCAGACTTGCTTTGGCACCAAACCTTTTACGTTTTATTAATTCAATTTCATGTAATTTATCACGTGAAAATTAAAAATGTTTTCCCCTAACGAAATAAAAAAAAAAAAAAAAAAAAAAAAAAAAAAAAAAAACACACATCCTGTTGGTCATATTTGTAAAAGGGCACGTTCGAGGAAGTGGCACGCTCATTGGTCCGAAGATTGACCTATGACCTTCCGGTTTGAGTTGTTTGTCATTACGTCATGGTCAAGCACAGCGGACGTCAGACGGCGGTTGACGCTAACAGAGTGTCAAGAGCGCGCTTCGTTTGAACAGCTATTAAAATAAGAAAATTACTACACAGTGCTGCTTCTTCAAGGCGTCTTCCAGCTCCACTATCGTAAAGAAGTTAGCACATGCCGCCTTCTGAGGAGAGAGAGCTTCCAGGGAGCAGCAGCTACGGCGGTTTGGCTAGCTTAAGCTGGCTGAGTCCAGCGCCGCTCGGGAGGTCACGGAAACCGGAAGGCTTACATAACCGAGTGAACGGACTCTTACGGCGCACCTGAACGCAACGCGTAGTAACCGGGCTGCTTTCAAACATGACTACGAATCATGTGCTGGGATTATTTCACCACTATGGGAATGCAGTTTTCGCGCCGTACCGCGCCGCGCCGTGCCGCACCGCGCCGTGCCGCACCGCACCGCGCCGCGCCGCACCCGAAGAAGCTCACCTGAGTGGGAGGGACGCCCTGCTGGCGAGATCCAACGTGAACACTGGCAGCCTGCGGCTCTTCTAAAGGTAAACCGTGAGTTTAATTCACTTTCCGATGCCAGCTCCTTGGCTTTCACTGTTTTTACAGTATAATGTTGAATGATTGTCATCTATATTAAACGCCAACCTACCGAGGCTCGTAATGTGCGTGCGTGTGTGTTTAAAAGAAGGAGACTTTGCAGCATGTTTTGAAACTGGAACTGAATTGCAGTGTTGGCTGTTGACAGCAAACTCGTATTATTGAGCTTTTACACGATGGATTGAGACCTCGAGCAGCAGTTTGTCTCCCCCCCCCCCCACCCTCCCTCCTCCTGCAGTTTCTGTAATGCTCCCTGAAAAGATTTGATCCGATGCCGAGTCTGCCTACATTCCCAAATATGAGTTAGTTGGGTTCGGATTAATCTGCTATTTCCCCCTCTAATCTGTATGAATACTACCAGCTCTGAATATAATGGCAGCATTTCAGCCGCAGCTTGCCAATAGAGGGCGCCGTCCTCCAAGGTGGAAAGTGCTTTTTTTTTTCTTTTTTTTTTTTTTTTAACATTTTTCTTTACAAAATATACATTTTAAAATAAACAATAACTGCTTATTTTAAATATATGTGTACTAAATGTGCCATAACATGTCATTTAAATTGTAAATCATTCATTTTAGGGGGAAAATTAGCTTCCTGCTCATCCAGTCTCTTTACGTGTCTTCTCAAAACGTCGCTGAGCCGATGCAGCAGCGCAGACACAAGAAATGCACATGATACCATGAATGTAAGCAATCGGCGTCAATGACTTTGACGCCTAAGGAGAAACTCATTTTTTGAGAAAGGTGGTGGCGAAGTAGGGACGAGAAAGGCTTGCCCAACGCCAGTCGGTCGGTCATGTAAATGCTACGTTTACTTTTTTCTTTTTTTTTTTTTAAAGCTTTGTTACAGGAGTTTGGGACATGAGACGTTTACCCGAGAAGATTAAAGTGTAATTAAAGTGTACTCCTGTTCCTGGTTTGCCTATTTAGTACGAAGGCCGCTGTCTCATGCGCTCCTCCTCCACAAGGGGGCACTATCGGGATGGTAAACAGTCTTCCAGCAGATTTCATTTATTTCAAACGCTACGCTACCACGCTTTAACTACATTTGGAAAAAAAACATTTGACTTTAACGTTATCACACTTAGCCATCTCCACTGGTCGCCAATCAGTCCGCCCTTCAGAGTGCAAACCTTAGTGCAAAAAGGGTTTCCAGACTAAAATCACAGCAAAGAAAGCTGAAGCTTTGAGCATTAGTGTCGCTGAGCCAGGCTGCCCCCCAACCTCCCTTCTACATGAACTTTCTCCCTCTTTATACTACCTCACCAAACCCCCTCCTTTGCTCCCATTATACTTACTACGGCCACTAGAGGTCGCCATAAAGCTTCTGGCCTATTCGCATGTGCAGTTCGCCCAGTCTGAACATAGGGAATAGTGAAATAAATGGATGGTAACAGCCTCTGGAACCTACTTGTAGTTTTAGTAGGCCTCTACCAGCCTGTATATTTGGGGCAGATGTGTGATGATATTCTCTATTCAATAGTGTGATAACAATCAAACCAGGTGGCTCCATAAATATTTATTAGAACGTGCATCTATGAGGTGTATGTTTTGTCTCCCTTATACCCAGAGAACAGCCAAACGGCAGGCCTCCTTGTGAGTTTGACGATGTCACTGCATTTCATCAGAATACCCCAGACTCACCATCAGTCTGAACCAGTTCAAATACCTCAACTCAATCTCTCAGCAGCCGACGCAGAGGCACGAGGCCTAATAAGCACATGCTAAATGTGATAAGCTGCTTTGTAGCTACGTTTTGCCTGTTATTTTTTTTTTTTCTTTTTCTTTCGCCATTCTTTTCTTCCACCCTGGTGATTTACTCACTCCAGGCGATGTGTGCTTTTGTTCGGTGTAGACTTATACACACACGTACACACCACAGAGCAGTGCAAATAGATTTCTGTCTCAATTGGTCCCTCGGTGTCACAGTGGAAAGATACTTGGACAGAAGACGGGGTGAAAAGGGATTTTTCTGTTACAAATATTCAAGTGCTAAATCACAGCGCGTTCTCTGAGGAGATTGAGTTTAGTATTTTTAAGAGGCCCCTGTTGGAAACTGTGACTGGAGGCTGAATCCAAAGCGCAGCGCAGCTCGCCTCAGCACCACTCATGAAAATTCATTCACAAGTACCTGTGCAGAGGTCAAACCAAAGTTTGGGGAGTGCTGCCAAAATATCTCCCACACATGAAAGACATTTTTTGTCACGGGCGAGAAAGATAGGTGCCATTTGGTTTCAGTTACTACAGCAGACATAGATGGAAAAAATGTATCTCCTCATAGTTAAAATAATGTTATATATAGTCGATGTCTGTGTGCGCATGTGTTTTTTATGTATCCAACGGCTCACATCTCACTTGTCTTAGCATTTAAAGACAATGAGCCACTTATGAGCGCAGCACTCTGGCGTCTCTGTCCCTCTTACCAAGAGGCACTCTGACCAGCTGGTGGACCGCAGATGAAAAGCAACTCTCTGCAGCTCGCCAGAGTGGTACTGATGGAGCCTTTTAAGAGCAGAATTGCCCCAGTGAGTGAAAACACGGCCAGCACTCGGGCTGATGTCATATCCCAGCTGTTAGCTCAATCACAACAGGTCCCACCACGACTAAGTGAGTCTCAGTGCGACGCATTCCACGCAACACGCAGTTGCTCAATAAAGCACGGGGGAGCTTTTTGAAGCGCCGTGTCTCCGCTGGTACTGTCGCGACCCCGCTGCCAACTACCAGGTCTCCAAAGGCCTGCCGGTTAAAAAGAGCCAGGCTCAATCAGCACATGCTCAGACTGGCGATGACTCCTCGCCCCCCACCCCCCTCCTCCCCTTGTTGCTGTTAGTCTATCAGTGTTCCCTTGTATCGCCCTCCATTTTCCGTCCTCCATAACAGGCGGCACTCCCATGCAGCTGTTGAGAGGTTGTCCCCGATGTCGTCTTAACAGTGCCCTGCCCCCTCTGTTTAGCATCCATCTTTCAGCATGTGTACCTAAGCGTTTTTGTTTGATGACATCTTCTTTGTGGTTTTCACAGTTCAGGCCGCTGATTGACCCCTCCTCCTTTCTGCCGTGGCACTACTATGTGGAATGTTGATTGTGTTGTGTTATGAGGGAAGGAGGGAAGGAGGGAAGGAGGGAAGGAGAGTCCAAGTCGGAGCAGCGAGTTTTGCTGTCTCCTTGTGTCAACAGACATTTTAGGCTCCTTCTCACCGAGAAGGGCACTGCATGGAAAGGACAAGCAGCTATTTGGTTTTGACACCCAGTGCCAGCGAGAGACCTCAGCCTGACTGTGTGTGTGTGTGTGTGTGTGTGTGTGTGTGTGTGTGTGTGTACGAAAGTTGTTTGTCTGAGGTTTGTTGAGAGGACTACCAGAGCAGAATGGCCAAACACCAGGTACAGCCTGCTCTCTTTCTATCTCGCCCAGGGCAAGGTAAGACATGTTAGCATTCACAGACTCAAAGCACTAGAGGCCAACTAGCAGACAACAGCAAGGAGAAGTCGACAAATGACATGCACAGCACAGCAAGCCTCATCCAGGGTCAGGACAGAGAGGGACAAAGAGGCGGAGGACTGGGGAACATGGATGGGTGAAGCGGAGTGGCGTTTGTTTTTGACAAAATGGGTTTGTGTCTGTGGCGGGCACCGCGGGGCCCAGAGCTTGTCGTGGCGTTGTCGTTGTCGTCCCCCCCCCCCCCGTGTCATCAAGGATTCAGCACTCGACAGAGTGTCGCGGCAAAGATGCAGGTAGGAGAAGAAAAGTGAGATAAAGACAGCAAGAGCACTCCTGTCTGTGCTGACTTTATTAAGTATCACAATCCTAACAAAGCAGAGTTTACTTATTTACACTAACACTCCTCGACAGTTCCTGCCAGTTCCTCCAACGTTGCCAAACGCAACTGTGAAGAAATATCTGAATCCCCAAAACAAGAGGAGACTGTGTTATTATTTTAATTATGCTCTTTTTGTTTCATTTTCCCCTGCTGAAGGAGTGTGTGAGTGAGAGCAAGCATGTGTGTCTGGTGTTATGAAGCACCCCAGTGATTCTTCAGCAGGTACAAAAGCTGGTATGTAGGAAATAGCTCTTATTAAAGTCAATACATATCCATATTCCTGATGCATAATTTATGGATACTTCTGTAGCATTAGAGCGAGCGCAGGAGAATTACTTCACACACTATCACAGTTTGGGATTTTTCAAAGCGTTTAGAGAAGGTGCAGGAAATATGCCAAAATCAGGGCGAGGATAAAAAAAAAAAAAAAAAAAAAAAAAAACTGGTGTGTGTTTTAGGAAAAGCATTAATACCGTTCAACTGTTCAGGTCAACACGAAAAGCAATCACAAACATGTACAGAAGACAGTTTTGATTTTAGCACGAAGACATTCTCGTTCTCAGCTCTCGTGCCTGCCTTGTCAGACAACAGGTTAATGGGGCAAAACAACTCAATTAAATAAGTCAACAGTTTGTGGTTCCCATCATTAGCAGCGTTGCCAGAATATTGCACATTCCAGACTAAAGCGGGCCATCTGGTTCCCCCCGCGCACAAAACATCTCTTTCATATTAAGTGTTTATTGTTTTGTTAGATTGATGCCGTTAATATCAGCCTTTCAGAATGACAGATTAGCATCACCTCCTAATCAGCGCTATTAGGAGATAAATATCAGTAATTTAATCACTACAGCAATTTCTTTTACAATAATAAGATTTACGAATGTAAGTGATTAAGTAATTAGCTCACATCTCTGAAGATTACAGTCCTCTGGTCTCTGGTGCGTCTGGGTTTTTGAAGATTACACAGATTCCCTTCGGTCGGCCGCCTTCATTTTTGTGAATGAGATTTGTGCTTGACCAAAGTATAAAGCCGTTTGCAAATGACCCCCAAATCTCTTCAAGTGATTTTTTTTTCTTTTCTTTTTTTCTTCTTCTTCTTAAGTGCACCATTTTCTGAGTGGACACACGGCTTAAGTACCGCACACATGGGAGATGAATGCCTTGCATTTATTTCAATTGAAAAATTATATACACTTGATAAAATAAAGCCAGGCTGTTGGATGATATATCTAAACAGTTATCAAGGATTTCTTTGTTTGCGGGAGAACAGCAGTCCTTGGGCCACTCACTCCTGGTCTCAACATTCTTTAAGCTCTACCTTTTTTTTTATTTACAAAGTAATTTGTCGGTTAGTGTTAATTTCCTAAATGCAACATAAAAGGAACGCGGTGTGGTGAGAAAAAAATTAAAGGGGAAAATCATAAAAACAGCAGAGAATCAGGCAAATTGCTTCCATGTGTCGGTGGCTGCCAGAGCTAAAGGAAGCGGAGCGCTGCCTAAATGCCCCTGACCCGCCGAGACTGGGCCAATTCAGTTTGAAAGGCCCAGCTCTCTAATGAAGGCCTAATTTTTATTGCCACTCCATTGACTTCAAAGCAGTTCAGGTTGCCAAACATAATTTCACTGGAGGTATTTTCAGGTGCACTGCAAATAGTTCATAAATAATTTCCCCATTAGTCCAGGCGATGCACTTTTTGGGTGAATGTTTCGTCTGTTAGGTCTCTGCCGCACCACTCTCCCCCCCCACCCCCCCCCGCCCCCTGGCCTCAACACCCCCGCTACCAACAGCACACTCAGCTACGGCCTCGCATCCTTCCTCGATCCTGCACCCCCGACAGCCCCTAACCTTAAGTCCTCTAGGAGCTTAAGGAGTCAAATGCCCCTAAGTGGCTCTGTGAGTTTTCTGTTGAGGCACAGAGGAAGGCTGCCTGTTGCTGGGCGCTGTCAGACCTTTACGGGAAGGAGCCCCTCAGCCCACCTTTACACGGCTCCACCATTACAGGATTAGTGAATTAAAATAAATCCAGCCTGAAGAGGCCCAATCATCATTGCCTTATTGGTTGTGACCATGCTGCCACTTTAAAGGGCTACCTGCTATACTGGAGATGCCGCATTCCCACGCTTCGCCCGGCTAACCATGGGGGGTGTGGGGTGGGGTGTGTGTGTGGGGGGGTGTCCAACAGGAGGCTTGATTTTCATAAATTTAATTTGTAGGAGCTCAAGCCACCCGAGTCGCAGACAAAATGATTTCTGTCAGTTTTATTGAATTACACAATTTAGTGTTGCCCTGCGACCCGGGAATATATCTGCACCAGAAATGCTAAAAAGATGTTTGGGCCTCTAGTGCAGGTGTTTCACTGGCGTAGGTGGCTAAAATAGATTTGTACGAGTTGTAACAATAAATTAGGAGCCAGTAAAGATTACAGTCTACCGTAACCTTTTGTTACAAATGTATTGCATCAGCTGAATAGAAGACAACTCAGATTATTAAACGGGTAAAATGTGAAATGGTGACGTGACCTCAGGCCTACGGTCATTTGCTGGCGGCTGCAGATACAATGACCACTGGTCCGCTTACTGAATAACCCAAATCTGTTGTTTAAAACGACCTGTTTTTTCCTCGCACATACAATTTCCTGCTTCACAATAAAAGCCTCCTGCTGGGTCGCAGATGGGAAACGTTTTGGCTGGACAACAACAGCACTAGAAAATTCTGTCACTGGCAGAGTGATAAAGCTCCAACATGTATTGCATATTCTTTTACCAGCTCCTTTAAAGGCCTCTAGTGTAGATGGTCTGGCCATAAACTTGGTTTTGACCTCCACTGGTTCTCACATCCTTATTCCCCACAAGGAGAAGCAGCACTAACACAGGCGGTATAAATATATATGCAATAAAGTGTTAAGTAATAAACTCTGTGTTACTTGAATATTTGTCACTGTTCTCCCACATTTATCCGTATGCTCCTAATGTTTTTTTTTTTTTTTTTAAATTGAGGTAGCACTTGTACTTCTGGGGAAAAAGTTTAGAGGAAAGTCGTGCACATATTGTTACCTCCTTAAAAAGAGTGTTTGATAAATTACCAAGACGCTGTTAACATTTGACTTATTTAGTGATGATTATTTTATGTTTTTGAGAATTACTTCCAATTTAAAAACATGTTTTCAGGGGTTTTAAACTGAGACAATTATGGAGACAGAATAGCTTTCTGTGCTATTATAGTTTAATACTAAGTGTGTTGTGTGTGTATAAAACTTAGACCAGTCACACTGCTGGCGACCTTTGACCTGCCCAAAAAAACATGCCTGGGGAGAAGGAGAATTCCCCGATAAGGATCAATATAGTTTCACATTACTTCAGTATGATCATCCACAATCCTATCCTTTTAAGGTTTGCAAAGGCACCTATCCAAAATGTGGTGTATTGTGTCAAATCAACGTTGTAATGCTGAGTGAAAGCCTCCCAGGATCCTGCAATCACAAGACTAATTCAAAACAAACTAATAATAAAAAGAATCGATGCCATCAAAGCACATATGTTTCCCATTTGCATTCTCCGAGAAGCAGTGCAATCTTGAGAGGCTGTGCCTTGACTTAGCAAGCCGTTAAAGCAGTTTTTTTCCCCCCTTTTGTCCAAGGCTCTGTAAAGAACTTCATAAAAGAAAAACCCCCAAAAAAACTATGGACCTTTTGAATGGTAATAACACACAGGGAGCTCCCAGACAAGCTGGACAGCTCTAGAATCGACTGGGCTCCAACTCTCACAGACAGGAATACCACGCCGAGTGCCCATTAACCCCACCTCCCCACCCTCCCACCCCCCACGACAAACCCACATTTGTCCCCCTTTTTTTTACATTTAGATGTTATTATTGTTCCATAATTGCATTTCCTTCCCTGGAGCAGACTCAATTCTTTGAAGAGGGAAAAATGGAACACTTCTTTATTGTAAGCAGGCAGGTATTTTGCAATAAACTGGGCTGTTGTCATTGTACACATAACATGTTTAATGTGAAAACGGGCCATAAATCACAGCAGTGATAACTGATTACTCTCAACTCCTGCTATTTCTCTCTCTCTCTCTCTGCCTCCTTTATGTTTTGCTTTTTGTTGCTCAATTTATCTGATACCCTCCATCCTACGCAACAACTCAGGATTAGTATGCTTTGTTGTGGTGCTGCTGAAATGCGACAGTGTAAAATTACATCAGATCGGACGATTAAATGTGTAGATAAACTGTATCTTTTATCAAAAGACTTCATTGCAAACCTAAAAAAAAAAGCCTACTGTATTCAAATTGATTTTTTCTTTTCCTTTAGGATGAACAGTGTTACGAGTCAGGAGTTAAAATTCATGGAAAATATAATCATGTAGACATTTAACTTGCCTTGTTTATTTATGTTATAATTTGATAATTATTATAAATTTAATGTTATGTGATAATGAGATTTTGTACATTGTCCTGCCACAGGTCTAACATTTTTTTTTTCTTAATGCTATGTAGGTAAAATAATGAAAGAAAGAAAGGAAGCTGAATGGACAACAATCAATCAATTGGTTTTAGTATTGTGATTCTTTATTTAATGTTTTTGAAATTGTTGCGCTGGTTCCTAAATGTACATGAAAGTTATTATTTACACTAAGCTAGTGGAATAAATTTCCGCAGCTAGCAGTTAGCCTGGGAGCTAATAGGTTTGCCTGCGAGCGTAGGCACGTAAACAAAGTGAACCCGAGAGCTGTTAGTTTGTTCAAACAGCAGCCAAAAGTTGACGGTTTCCCACTTATAGACCAAAAAAAAAAACAACAACCTCACACTGAATTGTGGCGCTGACTGATAATAGTTTAACTTTCTGCCAGCTGCGAACAGATAACTTTTGTTGTTTGACCATCTGTTGCCTGGAAGCTGCAACTACATGAAGACAGCCCGAGACGAACCGCATGCTTCAGAATAAAAGCTCCAGTGGTTATGCTTTGATTCATTTAGTCATAACAGTACTGTATCTAACCTCATTCCAACAATACTTTAACTTTTTCTTTTACTACAGTACGTTATTTAAATTTATTATAAGACTGCTGTGTTTGATTTCATTTAACTAAATCATACTAATAGTTTTTATGACTGACATATATAGCTCACTGTATTTATAGTCTGTAGAAGATTGAACAACCACATGAATGCCCTAGTACCATGCATATTGAATCATCACCCAAGTACTGTGATGGTATCAAATCAGGGGATAACCAAATCATCCCTATTTTGAAGTATAAAAAGGTGCAGGATAATCTATAAATAAAATAAATACCATATTGTTCTTCCTGCTTCTCACATTGCCTCCATGTTATCGCTGTCAGTCTGGTGTTTGGGATCTGATCAATAATACAAGACTGATGTGTCCCATGATTCATGACTACAGCCGCTCTAATTTTCTAACACACACAAACCTTCATTAATGAGTTGTTATTGGAAGAAAGAGAGCCCTTGGTATCTGTTAAAGACACACGGGTCCTCTTAATGAGCTCTCTCTCGACACACAGTCGTCTCTCTGTCGAGTCCTGGGCGCAGTCTAACCCCGAGATCCTAACCCACGCTCCCAAAACATGGTGGAGGAGTGCCATTGTTCCACTGCTGGAGGTGAATATGTTCTTACAGCTGAAACCATTACCCTTGTTTCAACTGTAGCTCTCATGTTCCTTAAAGAAAAATAAAAAGCACCTGCTTTGACTGCGGGGACATTATTCATCTGTGCTGCTGGGACTGAATAGGTCCCTGAGTCGGTTTGATTTTTGATAGATGGATACGTGTCCAGACGGGCTCTCTGTGCTCCAGTAGGCCCTAATCCAGGCCCCGAGAGGCCCCTAGCAATGTCCTTCATCCAATTCCGCCGACTCCCAACAGGAAATGAGGGCTTCGGGGGGCACTGGTTCGGAGACAGGAGGCTGACTCACATGGAGGGGTACAGACGCACTGCACACCCAGAGCAGATGTGGAAAGAAAGACTCCAACGGTGATTGTCATTGGCCCACTTATAGAAAACAGGGCCAAACAAATGCTTTTTTTTTTTTTTTTTCTTTTTTTTTTTTTTTATTATCTTCCTCGTAATTTCTTTCTTTCTTTAATGTGTTGACATAAATCAGTTTGTCTGAACCCAACATGCAGCTCAGAATTTACACCCAGGAATTACTATTACTCTGTTCTCCAAAAGCCATTTCAGTTCAAAGAATGCTTCTAAAGTTTGGGGGCTTTTGTCTTTGCGAGACGCAACCCTCCCAAGCAGAGGCAGCCATTAGACGCTCCGGACATAATTAATCGGAAAGAGCAGCACGACACTGATCCGCATCAAACACTCCCCATTTTCAGATATCTCCTCCAGATTTTCCACTAACACTTTCTAATCATAAATAATCACACACAAAAAAGACACTCAATTAGATTAGTCTCCAAAGCCCTGGCATTATGGGTGGAAAAAGACATTCCTCTGGTCCTTTGCTAACTTTCAAGCTAAAGCGTAATTGCTCTCTGGTGACTTCATGCCAGTTGCAAGCTCGGGGTTTAACTTGCCTTATTAGGGGTTTTTCAGAGCCGCATGGATTGAGTATGTTGAGTTTTAGACTGACTAGAATAAAAGGGATGATTGGAGTCATCCATAGACAGTTCATGGAGATTAGATTGGCCCATGTTTGGATTATTGTGCGATTGTTGAGAAGTTGTCGTCTGTAACATAATGATGTCTGGAATTTGTGGCCAGAGTTTTCCATTAGTGTGTCAGACTTTCAGGGGGAAAGACTCCAGCGAATAACAGAAAGTTTTCAGATGCCTACTGAGAGATTTGATGTTATCATAGCTCCATTTGATATGTTCGTCAACTTTCATCATTTATCAATAAGACTGACCAGGACAGAAGTTGCCTTATGCATCTCCTTAACATACTGGAAGTAATTCTCCATTGCTTACGCCTTCCCCAATGCTTTAATGCAACACACAACATCTGTCACAAATAACAGTGCTGCTTGAAATTAAACTTTTAACCAAAACAACAATGTTTCTCTACTTGTAAAGAAGTGGCAACCCAACCATCCCACATCAAATGACATAATGACTTTTGGAACATTTTTTATTGATTTTTCTACTTCATGAGAGAAGTTGATGCTTCTTGAATCGTAGTCTATTCAAAGTTTTTTGGGAGCCAGACCCTTGTGGCTGTCTGCGGTATTGCACCGAAAGGCACTGATGCATTATTTTTACTTTTCAGACCTGCAGTCTCTTTTCATGTACAGTCTATGAGTCTAACTAAGTTGCTTTTGTGTCTGAACCTCAACCAAACCTATATAAATGCTATGTTAACAGACAGATTTATTTTTCAACAGTGATTTGTAATGTTGTAAGAAGAAACAGATGAGTAATGTAGAGGAGATGCACGAACAGCACATTTTGTCATTTGGAGAATAGATGTTGTTAGTGAATGACTTTATAGACTCACAAAAGCATTTAAATAAAAAAAAAATTGCACTGCATGTTTTCTTAAAAATCTAATTTAATAATTGGAAATGACACAAAATCCACCGGAGTGTGTAAAACAGTGAACAATGGTGTAACTTTCGATTTCTTAATGAAGGATTTTCCACTCTTTTCCTGCATTACACGTAACACATCATAATGTTTTCTAATTTATTAGCAGTCTGCCATTCGAGATGCAACTCGCATAGAGAGCACGAACCCGGTCGGGCCCTCCAACATCATGTCGCCAGATCCCATCAGCAATAATAGGAGCAATTGGAGTGGGTTTGGATCGGGTGTGGGATAGTTATTGGCTGGTAAAGGAATCAAGGAATCACTGCACTGAAAGGAATTCCTTTCCCCAAACCCCAGATTTTTGTTTCTTCCTATGCCAACTGAGATTACTGCAGAAGGGTATTTCTCCCTGCCTCGTCCCCCCGGTGAAAGAAATTGCATTGACCTCTTCTATCTATTGCTTCCATATGCGAGCAGTTATCTCTCTTGCAAATGGAAATGAGACCCAAAATTGCAACAAATGGGGCCATGCCACTGAATGCAGATGTTCCCCGCTCCTCGCCCAGAGTACACATGCCCGATCAAATTAACTTTAACCCCTCCACCGACAGAACAGACATCTCTTTTACAAACCCTCCACTGCGGCAATTTGTTTTGAGTCGAGGCCCCAGGAACAACTGTATGTCCACACGTGGTAAATAAGAAGTGATGGTATCAAACACCTGGACCAGGCAGGGTTGAGTGTTACCCCCGCTGGAGGGGCCCCGGCACCAGGCTTTCCGAGTCCCAGTTTGGCCTCCTGGTCAGTTCCCTCTCTCTGGGCTTCTTCTCTGCTGCTGATGTTTGACGGAGAACACCTGTTCGTGGGGTGATTCTAGGGGGTCGAGGCTGCGAAGCTACAGTGATGGAGGGATGAAAGAACCGTGAGAGAAGGGATGTGGGAGGGGAGGGGAGGGGGGGTGTGTGAGAGGCTAACAGGTGCTTCCTCTATGGGACTCTGGGAAAGACTGGTAATGTATGTAAATGGGAGCAGACTCTTCGTGCCCATATCCCTTCATCAAGTCTCTCTCTCTCTCTCTCTCTCTGTGTCTCTGTCTCTCCCCCCCCCCCCCCCCCCCCCCACACACACACACCCTCACTCCTTCTGAATAATAAGAAACCCCTATAAAAGTGGCCTCACAGATAATTTACCAAATTGGTTAAATGTTGCTGAGAGCCTGGAGTGTTAATATGCTTCCATTCAGAGCGGCCAGAGGTCAGAGGAGTCACTGGTTAGCAGGAACCAGACAGAAACACAACAGCGCTCTGATGATCCCATCCCACACAATGCCCTATAGGCTTCTTCTGTAATGACCAGCATGTCTGAGCATATTTACCACTACATACATCCACACTCGATATGAACTGTGTTGTGTTTACCCCACCCACACCCACCCCTCCTCACCATACACACACACACACACACACACACACACTTTTGAACGGTCTTGATACGATTGTTTATGACCATATTCTTTATCTCTGGGTCATTTTGTGTGTTGCTGCATTCATGCATGTACACATAAATCTACAGTTGGACAAATTTGTATTTCCCCTCTCCCCCACCCCCCACCACCACCATCTGCTCTCCTTTAGGGATCCTGATTATGGCTAATGAGTGTTTCCAAGCCCGGTCCCTCATCTATCTCAAAGGACCCAAAACACAGAACACGTCCCTGCTATTTCTCCACACGAAGCCCCCTTTTTCGCTTCCACACGTCCATCTCTCTTCGTCTCTCTCGCAGCAGCGGCGGCGGCGGCAGCAGCATCACCGTGGCTAAATCCATCCCATCATTTATAAGGTTGTCAGCTTAATACACACAAATATTACATACATGTAGAAGGCATGCAGAATTGGAAGGTACAGGTGCTAACTTATTTAGCCGGGTCTGTTCCTGGTCCAGGCTAATGAGGAGCAGGTGAGTGGCTGTTGCTTTAATCAAGTGGAGAGTGGGCCGCGCACAGATTTGCAGCTTGTTGAAAGGCCAGTCGTACACATGGGCTTCATTATGGGGTTAGGGGTAAATCAGTCAGGAACAATTGTTTTCCCACTGCTGCTGCTAAACTAGAATAGTTTTCTGTCTTTATGTCTCATGCAAACCGAGACAGACACGCGCACACGCACACACACATACACGCACGCACGCGCGCGCGTGCACACACACACACACACACACACACACACACACACAGGAAGTTAATAAATTCCAACTTGTCTGTGTTGGAGAAGAAAAGAAAATCCTGTGTCTTCTCTAAATATCCAACTCTGGCTTGACATCCGTGAGGACAGAATATTATGGGCTTTGCCAGATATAAAATGCAAGTCAAACAGAATAAGTAACCTCATAGTTATTGTAAGTAAGTAAACATTTTTTTTGTTCATTCTCATTACCAGATGCATAATTAAAGTCCCCATATGTGGCATCTTTACCTCAATAATTATAGCATTACAATAGACTATAACAGCTGTGCAAAAATGCTACCAAGTTAATTTCCTCCAAATTCTTTTGACTGATTTATGGCACACGTAAGACGCTTCAACCAAACCGCAGAGGACTGACTAAAATGAATCGACACGCACATGTGCAAATGTTACACTGTATTAGCCTGAATCCACCAGACTACTGCTAACAGCTTCACTTTTCTGTGCTGTGATTATAGTCTGGAAACCCTGTTGGCATTAATGATTGCTCAGCTACTCTGAAGGGCAGACCAATCAGAGACCAGTGTCGATGGTTAAGGGTTTTTCTTTTCTTATAGTTGCAGCAGTGGGAGACTTTCTGCGCTTACGGTGGTGAATGCCGATTGGTTAAAAACTACTATATAGTTTCAAAATTAATCCGAGGTCTGCAGCTATTAGGATGCAACAAATACAAAAACAAAACCGCAAAGTACTCTTTATTAACAACAACAACAACAACAACAACAGAAAAAACCCACAGAATATGCACCGCAGTTAGAATAAGACTAAACTTAATTACTGAAAATGACAAAATTTGGCTTGAGGTCACTTCTCTGCTCATTCTGGATGTCATTTATCTGCGTTCATAGAATCCAGTGCATCACAATTTGAAGGTATGTTTTTTTTTTGCTATGTTTTTGAATATAGTGTGTTAAAATTATAATTATTATATAGATTTTATGCTTTTATATATTTCAGGACAAAAATTATAAATGCATGTGACCCAGTTTTTAGTTTTGTTTTGGCAAGAATTGCAGCAGACCTTTGTCCCCTTGTTCTGCACTGGCTTAGTTTAGCAGGTAATTAACACGGTCGTACTGAACATGTGTTTCTTGCTCACCCACCATCCATGTGACAATCAGGTGCCGAGTGAAATTAATTTTCTGCATAAATATCGAGGTACAGTAGGACAAAGTTCTCTCAGAAAAATAGTAATTAAGGTGGAACGAAGTTTTATATATGTATAGTTTATTTGTGTTTTTTGTTTTTTTTTTGTTTTTTTTGTTTTGTTTTTAAAGTGTGAATGGATGGACCAGGATTGGGCCTTTCTCTGGAACAGATTATATGAAACACTATCATGGGGCTCAGGTTGTCACCAAAGTCATCAAATAGGAGTGTTGGTAGCTTTGAGTAAAAGCCAAACTTAAATATTTAAACTGACTACACGACAAATGCTGCGAGCAAAATTTGTCTCGCTATGAATCAAGATTTGAGTGTCCAAAGTGGGATAAACAAAAGAAAAAAATATATATGTTGGTGGGCCACAAAGAGCTGTTTGTGATTTATGGAGCACTGGGGAGGTATAAAAGCACATTCACACAAATTATTCTTCCAATTCAGACAAATGAGCAAATAACTCCACGTTAGTCTTGATGGGAATATACGACTATTTTAGAGAGTTCCAGCGTGGAGCCCCCTCATTTCCAGTTTAAATGGAGTGACTCGTAAGAGTTATGATGTCGAGGGCTTACCGTGAAACTGAGGAGGCCTGTGTTTAAAAAGTTAACATCTGCATTTGATGAATAGGTACAACTATGTTATAAATATGTCTTAGCTGGAAGTAAATAGTTACTTTAGTATTTGACAAATCAACATTTGATTTGCACATTTATGTGCAGATTTATTAGATGTGTTTCTCAGTTATACAGCCACTGGAAATGCACACTTAAAGACAGTAATTCATTTTAATTTGAGATTTAATGAAAAGAATTTGCAGTGTCAAATCATATTTCTGAGGCACACCTTATTTGCTAGACCGAGGCAGTAGCTGAATATGTAATGCTTTGGTTTATTTTTAAAATAAACACACAAAATGTATGTGAAGTCCACCGAGGGCGAAATGCTTCCTCTTTCCCTTCTCCTTGTGTTGGTTCCTTGAAGATTTCTCATCATCCCAACTCCCACATCCTCAACACGGCCACAGAGCTTTCAACCAAAGCTTTTACTATCACTTTTCTGTTTACCTTAACAAACTTCACATTCAGTGTTTTTATGTGTTCACAAGAGGGACGTGTGAAGCCGTGCCGGATTGCTGAGTCTAAACTTGAAAGTCTACTTAAAAATCATATGCTCTATCCTGTAGTTGAACTTCCTGGGGTGTTTGTGTGTGTGTGTGTGTGTGCGGGTGTGTGGGTGTGCGTGTGTGTGTGGGTGTTAAACTCAACAATTCTTGCATCCCAAGGTTGAAAAATTAATCTCGACCTAGCAATGCATCCGCAAGCCTCACTCCTAGTGAACTTGTGGAAGGTCATCTCCAAGTGAAGGAGGCCCGATTTTGCATAAAACTCAACGGGCTGATCGGTGACAAAGCCACTTAATGTGTCACTCAGCTGACAGGCTCCCATCAGCCCTCATTAAGTCCAGCCATGTCAAGAGTGTCAGCTGGAGTCTCGCACCGTTCGCCAACACCCCCGCCATATGAAAGCAGGTGACAGGAGGAGTTACTGTCATAGAGGAGGGACTGTGAACTCCCACCAACCCCTCCGCCTGCCGTCACCACTGGAAAAATACGGTGCGAGGATGCAATAACAAAAAGTGTTTTGGCCGGTCACTGATCAGGGAACAATTAGGGAGTGTATTCCCCCCCCCCTCCCCCCTCTCACGCAGAGGTCTCTCCTCGGAGGCAGGAGGCCGTTAAGTTGTTTCGGAGACACCCTGCACCTGTAGCGCTGCTCTGTGAAGAAAAGCTCAAGAACGGGGAGCGTGAAAAGAACTTCTCTTCAACCTTTGACCACTGACCTCCACGTCGCTTGAAAGTGTAAAATGGGTGACAGAGTAAGACTTTAACGTTTGATGAAGAATGCAAAAGGAGAGTGGGGAAAATGGAGGGAGAGCGGCAGTTAAGTTGATGCTTGTTAGCTGCATCGGGAGAAATGTGATAGCTGTGTGACACTTGCAGCTTTCTGTGTCAGAAAGTTTCCCGCTGTACTCAGATTTTTGAAGTTGTTTTTAATGTTCTTAAGGGAGGACTGCTTGAAAAAGGAAACGGAAGATATTTATGCTTTCGACGCATAACAAAAGAAATGCATGCTAGCACACTTATTGCTTTGTTGCGTTGTCGTCTTGGATCGAACATAGGTGAATAAATTTTTTTTTTTAAAAAAGAGATGAAGCTTCTGCAGAATGTGCCTCTCAGTTGCCAGTAGGTGCAGCTGTAGTTCAAGCCAGCCAAAGAGTACGAGAGACGAAGGGAAGAGGGGTTAATGTATGGTCTGAGTTAAGTTAGACTTAATTGAGGAACGGTATTAACAGACCGTGAAAATATTTTGGAGATCTGTTTTGGAGCTGAACCCTCCGCACCACGAGAAACTGGACCACTTGGCAACAGACATATTAGGGGGGACACAGGGAAACATTTTCCCTGGTATCCCATTGAGCCTGATCAGCTTTCCAAGCACTGAGAGAGAAAACAGACGCTGTTTGATTAGTCAGGCTGAGCATCCAACAGATGCTCACTTGGAGAGGAGAGCAAATGAATCCCGATTCAAGGAAACTGCCACAGTTGGTTCTCATCACGTCTTGTCGAGTCCACTACTGAATCTGAATTGATTATTTAACTTCAGCATTTACTATATTGTAAATATACACACAGTAGAAAGCATGCACAGTCTTAGTGAATGTCAGGTGGATTTCTTTGGGACCTTTGGGCTCCCCAGTGGAGGAAGTTCCTCCAGCAGGGTCTGCTATTCATATGAGCGTGGCCACTTCCTGTGGGTACAACCGTGTTTCCTGTTTGGCCGGTGGCCCTCTTGTAACAGGCCGAGCAGCCGAAAGTCCGTATTCGCTCCTGCATCTGTGTGTGTCCGCCTGCCCTGCCGACCATAAAGCTGTCTTAACTTAAGCAGTGATTAATACACCCATCACTTTCTAAACGCTGCCTGCCTGTTCTCCAGCCTCGGCCTCCACAGAGCAGACCAATGTTTGCCTTTCCCAAGGCAACCCTCCCTTTACGACAGCACAGGGTCACGGGGAGAAAAGAAGCATTCTTTAATTTGATAATTAGTCTGTGGACTCTTCGGGGTGAAAGAAAAGGATTGGCCTCATTAACTGTAATTGTCTAATTGCCTTTCATCTAAATAGTCCGTAATTTTCACTTCATGGATTATACAAATACCATAAATGCACCTCTTGTGTTATTTGTGTATCTTGCAAGTCACCTCTGAGCAGAAACGCAAATTCTGCTGTCAGTGCCTGCTGCAGTGAGAGATGAGTGTGTTTAAATAGTCAGACGGCTGGAAAGATTGAAAACTAGACCGAAAGGGGTACAGTGACAAATACGACCGACTCGAACGGTTGATCTGCCAGTAGCGAGCAGGAAAAAGCAGGCCGCTGGTTCTGTAGTTGTTTGTCCACATTCAGTATTCCCTATCTAACTTTTCTTCTTCAAATTACACCATAAGTTTGTGGAGGTCCTCCTCTCTGCACACTTTTATGTTTTTCAATTAAAAATATGCAATTTCACACAAGCTTTGACTTTTATTATTATTACCATATCTGGGTGAAATTGTCTAAAAACAAATGTGAAAAAGCTAGAGCAGATACTAAACAAACAACACCCAAACATACTAAAGATAAAACTTGCCAGGAAGTCCACCAGGGAACAAATACAGCTGTTAGATCTGGGAAAAGTCCTTTAGTTAATTTTGATGCTCTTCACAATGATTCATCATAGGTGGGGTCCAAAATGAGCCTGGAGTTACAAGGCACAGATTCACTGTGTGAATATGTTGGTCTGGCCAAGCTGCATTGGGAATTTCTCTAGTTTACTCTATCCTACTGGGTGTCGACCTCAGGCTAATATTTAAACTATTGGAGCAGTTTTTAACCAATAGGCACTGACCACCATTTGTGACAAACTCACTGCTGCAGAAAAAACAATTGATTTCGACATCATCGCACAACCAACACTGGCTGCTGATTGCAGTGGCCGAGGAACATTAATCAGAATGTTGTTTCCAGACTATAATCACAGCAAAGAAAACTAAAGCTGACAGCAACTTTTGTTTTTGAGAAATTCTCCAGAGCATGTCCACCAGAGACTTTAGCCCTATGCTAACCTGAATGGGGGAAAATAATTTAATCATGCGTCTCCTCCAGACCTTCCAAATTACATCAGACTCAATGGATCAAATTCTGATAATCGAATGTCATTTTGTTGGAGTGTGCCCAAAATAATAGTCGTTTAGTAATCGAATAGTATTTTTTGCTTGAAATGCCCATCGCTATTTATAATACAGAACCCCAGAGTTTTCAAAAATCTCCTTACATTTTAAGTGGAAAAATCTGCCTCTGCTAATATTAAAAACATCCAGCACTGCAGACTGACAGGCGTAGCAACAGTATCTAAGCAGTGTGCTCTTTAGCAAAGAGTCAGTTATCCAGTTGTTATGGCGAGTGATTTAAATCCCTGACTCTGCTTGTGTATGGCCATGTGCACAAGTTTTTTTTGTGTTTTTTTTTGTTTTAGACATTAATACATACATAAACCGATCAGTATGTTCTACAGTGTGCTGCCTCACTCTGAACCCCACCTCCTTGTGTGTTACGCCCACAGGAGGCATTATTCCTCAGAAAAGGAACAGGCCTGCAAGTGAGCAGTCTTTCCTCAATTCACACCCCCCGCCTCTCCCCCCCCAAAACAGAAAACACACTTATCTATGGCGGGGCCACCTGCCAGGGCCAGCCTGTCCTTTGTGTGGATATCTGTATAAGCCTGGGATTCTGTTACCCTGCTCCCCAGAGAGGGCAGGCTACGCTGCTGTAGCCCAGCTACTGGTAGACTGGATGCTTGAACAGGATGACATGCAGGCAGGTCGGTCACGGGTGGAAGTACATCATTTGTTATCTGTGCAGTTATGGACAGCTTAAGTCCCCAAACACCTCCGGGTTAGCTTGTGCTCCAGTAGCTCGTTGCTAAGTGCAATTTCTCTTCATAAGCAAGTCGAGATTTTCAATCTGAAGTGTGGAAAAATGGCTCTGGTGTTTTTCTAATTTAAGCAGTTGCCTATCATTTTATTGACTTTATTCTATGTGACCGTCTTGTTATTTTACCAAAGATAAGAGATGGCTTGTTTTCTTAGCATTCAACAACCAGTCTTGGATCTGGGTCAGAGCTTTTATTGGATGCAAACAGAATAATTTTGTAATTAGAATTATATCATATTTAAGTAAATACATAATTGAATAGTAGGGATGGTACCCAGCAGATTGTATGTTCCACTATTGTTATTGATGAGGCAAAAAGCCACCAAATACAATCCACCCAATGCAATTACTATGGTAACGTGTGACAGCAACTACATCTTCAGGAAAACAGCTTTGGTTGTATTCGAGGTTGAAAGCAGCAATAACCAACTATCCTCGTATTTCCCATCATTTTACTGGAGCCTGGTTGTAATACGTAACTACTGCCAGAAGTTGGCGGTAATGCACCTAAAAGCTATTACTATTAAACTATTAAATTAACACCAAAACAAGAGAACATATTGCTACCACACTGTGCTAAAACCTGTGTGGCGACAGTACAAACAGCAGAAATAATAATTATAGTCAAATATTTCCCACTGAATATCGACTATTATCTTTGCTTGAAATGCCCATCCCTACTATATACACAGGCAACATTCAAAATTAAGAAAAAATAAATCCACTTCCCTCAGAACTGATGAGTTGCTCCAGCTCAAGAGATATTTGGGGTCAGGAGAATTACAGCGAGCCCTCATCTGTGGTTTTGAAACATCATGTAAAAGATGTTTTGGAGATTGTAGTCATAAATAATGTTGAATTCCACGGCACATGTCAGGGCCTTGGTTGTGGTTTTGTGCGAGTGGACCGTTCTGTGATGTTGTGGTTACTTCTGTTTACACGGTTGTTACAGGACTGATTGATAAAAGAGTGTTGATGCAACTCTTTCCGAAGTCTGAATGTGAGCATGCACATATGTAGCTCCAAAAGATGGAGACAAACATAACTTCAGGCTTCACCTTCTGGACTAACTGTCAAATGTAATTGTAGGAAAAGTATTTGCAGGGAGGCTCCTTTCCTTAAATCAATTGAAATCCTGTCATGATTGTGGATCTCCAGCAGTACTACATCAAGAAGTGTAATGACTTTTGCATGGCTGCATTAAAGAGCTCTCGGTCTCAGAGGTCTGAATTGGAATTACAGCCCATCTGCTGAACAAGGCGGCAGGGATAGAGATGAATCACACGATCATCCATTAGTGCTGTCATCTGGAATCCACAGAGGGACCGCGGTGCAGCGAACTGCTCGGCTCAGACCAGTTCATTTAGCAGCGTTTACAGCAGCAACGGTCAATCGGCAGGTCAGATGTCCGTTCTGAGCAGCGCAGCAGGAACTTTCTGATTGAGGTACTTTACTTTTCCTCCCTGTACTGACGCCAGTGCGGTTTTCACTTTCCCGTAAAAATTTGTTGACTGTCTTTATCGTCACATCTGTAGCTGTGATCGATACTTTTGTAATGTCTTTGATCAAATAACTGGAATTTTAAAGGGCTCACTTCAACTTTTGTTTTGGTTCACTCTCATGGCTCGTAGGGATATTTTCAGCTCAGTTTTAGGCAAAAACTTACTCATCCATTTCTCCAGTAAATAAATGGCAGACAGACAGCGTGAGCTACTTGCATGGTAAAGTATTTGGCAGCTGGCAAACAGCTTTTAGGTGAATTACTGCCACCTTCTGGCGCGAGTAACACATTACTATCAGGAACCGGTGAAAAGAAAGGAAACGAGACAATAATCCGATTATTAAAAATGGTTTAATAATGAATATTGGAAAATCATGGTCCACCCCTGTCCATAATTGCTAGATATGTAATTAGGCAACTGTTTTCAAACACGTTCTTCATAATAACCTAAAATGTTATAATACAGTTTAATTGTTGCTTTCACAGCTTGTTTCCTTTGCACTCATAATACATATATATATATATATATACACACATTACTATCTATATATATATATATACACACACATATTTAAACATACAAGACAAACGCCTGTTCATATGCCAACATTCTCTTTAGGCTTGTTTAAACTTTTAATAACTTTAACTGTTTTTAACTTGGAAAACAATAATACATTGCACTGATAAAGTTTTATAACAATATATAACAATATATATACAATACAGCATATCAACCATATCGGGCTGACACCTGATTTTTGAAATAATAGGGTCAATCAGCACGGATAACAATCGGCACAGTGCACAGTATTATATTCCTGCATTAGTATTTATAATGAGAGCATCACATATCCATCAGAGGGAAATGGGGTGTAAAATTTCATCCACGTGTCTCCACATTATTTATTCTTCTGAAACATACTGTAGTAGTAAAGTAATGCAATATGCTATTATGTGACCATAACTTGAGAAAAACACTCTTGACATCAACAATAAATGTGCATTTATTGTATAAAATAAGCTGCATTTATGTATATTGTGGGCTTTGCTGTTTTTAATGATAACTGTTTTTCTTTTCCTCAATTATTTATTCAAAGAAGGCAAATGCTAATTTTTTTTACTATATAACCGATATGTAAAAACATGATCCTATATTAAAAACATGGATCATGGCATGAAAAATTCTCGCATTATAGTCCAGGCTGTGCTTTATGTGTCACTTTATGTGTCATTTTTGAATTCCAAGATTTCCTTCTACATACTCACAAAAGAGCTCCACGAGCTGCATTTCTTGTCAATGAATTTCAGCCTTTTGTCAGCTAATGAGCAGTAAGCTGCTTGGCCTACTAACGAGGTTCTAGTGGCTGTTGACTTGAATAACAACATGTTAGTTACTGAGTGGAGCGAAGAACAAAGACCGTCTCCTCGTTACTGCCACTGCCTGATTGTTCTCAGCCTTTCTCTGAAGACAGCTCCTAATATCATCTCATAATCTGCCATCTTTTCCTCCACATGCCCTCGCCACCACTCCCTTTCATGTCTGACTGTCGTTCAAAGCCTAATCGTTAATGTGATTTATTTCTCGCTGTGTATTATTTTGTTCCTCTAATTTGTTTGGGTTTTTCAGCAGTGGTGTAAATCAGAATCAAAGCGATTGCCACCGCTTTTCCCTGTCACCTCTGTTAATGGCCTGTCTACTGGAGGTTTGTGCTGAAAAGAAGCAGACCCGCTGTCTACCTAAATCACCTTTCCATCCTCTCCCCTCGTCAGAAACACAAAGAGCCCTTTGGCCACGAGCACAAACACCTTCCCTGACTGACCCCCTGGCCATAAATCAGGAGCTCTGTGCAACTCCGGGGCCAAAAAGTGCAGATTGGCAATGGTGGAAAACAAACTACAATCATTAATCTTCATTAAACTAGTGAAAGTTCTGATATAGCGCGACACTTGTACCAACAATATATTTTGACACTTTTTTTTTTTCTTTTTTTTTCTTTTTTTTTAGATATAAATGGGAACAAAAATCTCCGACACGCATGTATCCCAGAGATGAGGAGACGGAGAGAAACAATAGAGAGGAGATGATTGTCATCTGTCCATCACTCGCAGAAGGCGAGCGGATTCTCACACGTTATGATGTGTAATGTGATTGGACAGAGCTGTGACAGCGAGCGGTAACCTTCAGCTGCCTGCCGACTCCAAACCCACCTTCCGCGGTTCTGGAAGGGATGTCAATGGTGCTGATCAATGGGGGCATTGGCACTCATCATGTCAAATCCACTCCACGTCCATTTCCTCGTCTCTTTTGTCATCCGGCCTGCGCTTCCCTTCCGCTAGTCAATCACTCAGAGACTTGAACCGAGCCGCTCAGATGTCAGGAGAGAGAAGTAGTGATGTTGCATAAATTCACCTTCATTTTTCGAATTTTTTTGGGGGGGCTTACGGCTGCTGTTTTTTTTTTTTTTTTTTTTCATCATCTCAAAGCATCCGCGCAAACTATACTACCCACCACCACCTCGCGTGTTGTAAACACACAAAAAAAAACACACCAGCCAGGGGAGAGACAGAGTTATTCGTGGAGGCACATAAGCCGCCACCGCAGCCACAAAATGAGAATCTTACCAAACAAACACAATCAGAGCCCTATTACATTTCTCTTTCATGATGCTGAAAGGAAATGCAAACGAGATTAGATAACACAAAGGCCACAAGCCTCATTTCTCTCCTGTGTCTGGAGATGGCTAAATACTCTAATAACCCTCTCTGCTCAGCTCCTCAGGCCAAGTCCCCTTTTTGTTGAACCCAAACCAACTGCATTAATGTAATGTAAAATTGCCTCTTTTTTTTTTCTCTCCTTTTTTTTTTTTAGCACTTTGTTCCCCCCCCCCTTCCCCAAACGCTTTTGTTTCTCTTAGATTAACACCCCACTTTAGCTTTAAGTGGGCATGGTATTGTTTTGAAGCGTGATGTTAAAGAGCGATCTGTCTGTCAGTCTGTCTGTCTCTGGGTTTCCATTCAGGGTGCAGCATGAACCATCGCAGGAGTCTGAACAGGATCTAATGGACACGTCTGGGCTGAGAACAGGCAAACATAGGAAAAAAAAAACGGGCTCTCGAGTGAGGGCCTGAACGTCGCAGCTGGTTCACAACAGCAGCGATAAATGGCAGCTACATAACTTCCCTTAATCAGATTGGAGCAATCAGCCTGGAAAAGTTTCCCATATGTCGTCGTAGCTGAGTTAGTGGGAATGGGAGGAGGGAAACAAAAGAGAGGGGCAATTTAAAAAAAAAAAAAAAAGAAGCTGATAAAACATGGAGAGAAAAGAGGAGTGAGCGGCTGGATTTGAGCAAAAGAAGTGGCAAGGTTACAGCCAGGACACAGGCCACAGGGAGGTGAGTGTGTCTGGCTACAATTAGCCAGTCACAGGAGAGATTGAGATGATGCTTCGGGGAGCTATCGGTCCGCAGTCATTAGTGATTATTCAGTCAGAAATTACCGACTCTGAAGGCAACGTGTGGCTGCATCTGAGAGTTTACTAACACATGTTTCCTTCCTCCACCAGCAGCCATGCAGCAAGATCCCAATCTGAAAAATACTTCATAGAGGAAGCGCTTTGCTAGACACGTTTATGTGGGTTTGATTTTTTCGCCCTTTCCCCGATGGCAATATTGATATCTTAAAATGAAGTGCGACATGAGTGACACTTTCTAAATCACCAAGTACACATATAAAATTGGACTTTGTAGGATAATCTGCCCCAGTTCTACTCCATTTTGCCAAACCCCATGTTGGGAATGCAGATATTTTCTGAAGCATAGCAGCAGTCTGCGTTAATGTGGGCTTGCTCGGGGAATCTTATTAACTCCGAGCACTTTATGAGATGTGGTTACGATTGTTTAATTAAATAAGCATTAGGGGGTGTTTTCAAACTCATAAAGAAGTTTTTCTATTTCCTCCGCTTCCAACGATCCCTGAAAATTGTGCGATAATTAAAACCCTCTAAGTGTTTCATAACAGAGAGAGCACATGTAGTGCCCGACTCTTGCTCTCTTGCTGACCAGTTTATGGGCAATCTAACAAACACAGTCTCTGCAGATCTGTTGTGGTTTTAGCAAAATGACCAAAGTTAACTTCTTTTTTTTTTTTTTTCAACAGCAAGCTGCATATAAAAGAAAAATAAACTCCAGACACAGAGAAGATGGTGCTTTCATAAGTACAAATACACTTACATCGTTAGTTCTATGACAAACAAAACCGAGTGGAACTTTTTCACACACATCCTCATCTATTCTGCGCTGGGTTTTGTCAGCTCACCTCAGTGAGCCGCTGCATATTTGTTTGTTATTGCAGCTGATGTGCAATGTGGTGAACAAACACAGCATCTGCAACCCGGCACACCATGCAAGGTGCCTTCAAAGCCTCAATCGTGCTGCACCCAGGGACCGCGCGCAGCTGCGTGCACAAATGGGTCCACAAGCACACATTTTGTAAGTCGCTGCGAAAAGCTGGCAGAGTTGAATGGAAGTGCGAGTAGTACTGACGGTCTTACTAGAACCATAACAGTAATAATTGGAAAGGATCATGTGGTTTGCTGGCCTCGTGTGTCCGCCCACAGCTCGCCTGAGCTCCACTCAACATCTAAAGGAGCGGACCTGACGCTCCAGATGTGGCTTCAGCTCGCACTGCTGGACGGTCTCCCACACCTGATTCACATCCCACTCCTTCAGAAATGCACACGTGAATAGGGCCCGACTGATGTTTCTGTATCGACATAGATGTTGTCTGATACTAAAAAAAAATATTTTACAAAATATGATGCAGAAAAAGATGCTTTGGATAGATATAAAATTTTTCCTTTAAAAAAATACATAGTTATTTATATTACATTCCCAGTGAAGTATACTGGACAATAAATGCATTGTTAAACTGTAAACTTACATCAAATTTGTTTGTCACAAATGTTTAATAACCACGTAGCCACGTTTTTTTTCCCCCTCCCTAGTATCACAATCGGTATCTGTCTGGTTCGACATGCGAACACACCCACCTGCAGTACAGACACAAACACTTATCCACATATGTTCCCTTACATACACATGCATATGCAGAGAAAGCACAGACATACATAACACACACTCCCACACCCCACATCGGAACACCAATGCACACTCACAAGCACTCGCAACTAAAAACAAGAAATCAATGTAACCTGTAATTTTTACAGGGTTGATTTGAGTGTGTGTGACAGCCCAAATCCAATAGCTGCAGCAGGGCTGACAGGCCTGACATGAGTCTTGCCTTGCTGGCCCCTCAATTATGCATGGCCCAATGTTTCCCCGGCTCTTAATTGAATCACACTGTCTCAAACTTGTTATTTCTAATTTGTTGCATTTGATTTCTGACATCAGCGCTGCCGTGTCATGAATTATGCAAAAGAGGAGGACCTTTAATTGTGAGTGTTATTAAAACAAAACTAATTGCAGATGATTCAAATGTGACGAGGAAGCAGGATGTTTTGGGGGTGGCTTCACTCTGACATGGTTTTGTCGCTACTGCCAAATAATGATTTGGTCTCCCAGCTGTCGGAGCTGTTGTTGTTGTTGTTTTGTGGTCCTTTGCAACCTTTGGGTGGAACATGTCGGATGGTTTAATGGAGGGACATGGATGAGGTTTGTTGTGGGGGACTGGGGCTCTGTGGTGATATAATGACACACACAGTGCACACGCTCATTTAACGACACATGTACATGCTGGAATGTACAAGCACAAAGCAAAATTGGTATAATTCATCATTCCAGTGGTATCATGCAACTCATCTCACTTTTATTGATCATGCTTCATGCATTTTGATTCGTTCTGCTTCTAGAAATTGTTTGACTGTCCCCTAAATACGTAGAAAATTGCTTTCAATATTGCCGTCCACGAGACTGACAATATAAGGACGTCATAAAACGAGAACTCCTCGAAATTCATTCAGTTTAAGTGAAGTGTCAGGCAAAAGTAATGAAGCATTTTGATTAAATAATCAAAGTGCAACGGAGAGAGCCACATAAAAGTTGAATCAGTCGATACGGTGTGTGCCTGTAACATTCCTAAATGATTACCAGATACTACGGACCTGTTGTAGAGAAACAAAAAATATAAACGAAAGAATTTAAGCTAAAAATGTCAACTCTTTTTTAATTTTTTTAATTTTTTTTTTATAAACTATGAAATACTTCCCCCCCCCCCCCCCATAGCTCCTATTTATGCATCTAATCGGAGCATACTCACAAAATAAGATAGTGTGTAAAATAATTGTGCAATTATACCAATAATGTCAGAACATGCAAGTGTTGGGTTGTAAGCGGTAAAATGAGCCCTCCTGCTCTATTCATAAGAGATTTAACAATTGAATTGTGCCTGCAGGGCAACAGCTCAGCACCTGACTGTAAGGTAGGGATCCTCACGGCTGTGCTCCATACGGGACGTTAGGAGATGTCTGGAAGTCATTTCCACATGTGAGGAGGGAGGGCGGGAGGGCACACTTTAGTTTCATGAATGTTCAATCAATTCAATAGGACAGCTTAACTTTCTCTTTCCCTCTCTGAGCACATTTATAGGCCCACAGGCGTTCACAGGCTGCATTCAAAGGCTCACTGTGCCTCCGACAAAAGCGGGGTAATTTCACCTTTTGGTGGGGCTTGGGGGGGAGGGGGGGCAACAGCTGAAATCTGTAGTAACGGGGGAAAAAAATAAAGGAAACATGGCTAGAAAAAGGAGCTGAAACAAAGGTGATCATATGACATTTTGTTGGTAAGCTACATAAAAGGAAATCCAAAGCTGTTTCAGCAGCCGCGCCGTCTTTCCACAACAGTCTTGTGCACACATTCAGTAATTGTCAGATATTTTCCTGGAGAGCCACAATGAGGGTGTTTCTTCTGGTTTTGAGTGAAATATTTAAACAGCTTTCAGATGGATACCGTGAACATGAGTAGAGATATTCATGTTCACTACAGGAGGATTTGTAATCCTTTAGGTGATTCCCTTTTTTCCATGTGCTCATTGTTTACATTTTTATTTTTTATTTTGTTGGTTTATTACAAAACGGCTGCAAAACTAATGCCATTTCCAGAGTGTTTTGAAATGCTTCAGTAGGATCTACTGTCAAAAAAATGCGTTCTCATTCGGAATTAAATTTCAGTACAAAGGCTGCATGCACACAAACATGTTTCTAAGCTGCATGAAAACAAATATTTGTACCATCATGTGTAATTTAATTTTCTTCTTCTTGAAACTTAAATAGACTTTTTTTGTGCTAACTGCACGCTGACATGCTAAACTAAGATGTTGACCGTAGGAAACACCACCTACTTTACTACCTTGTACTACTACCCTATTTCATTTTTTTTTGGTGTATTTTTGTGTGTGTTGGTAGGCCTCTGTGCTGTTTGCTCAAAATCGTTTCTGTAATAAAACATAAACTCAACACCTTCCATGAGGCGAAGACTGTGTATGTTACAGTTGAGATGACACAAGAGTAGCCTCAAACTAATGCCATCTAGCACCGAACATTTGGTAAGATCTGGCAGCTAACACGGTCGTCTCTAACCAGCCCGGGTCGAGAAGATGTGGCAGGAAGATGTATACATTTCCTTGAACTCCCAAACGCTACCTGTCACATGCTTGTGTCTCAGCCAGGACGCAAAAAGGCTTTATTCTCATTATGTATGCATGCTAAGCAGCGGCTGACGTGACCTGCCAATTCAAAAAGTCTGTCTTTGCATAAAAGTCTATGTCAATAAGGCACCTCGATGCTTGGGTTCTGTCTATATGATAAAGTAGCTAAGTATATTTTGCCTGTGCCTCCAGGACGGCTGCAGAACCTTGTCTGTGGAGATGACAATTAGAGTCACTTTCCACCCAGGTTAGACCAGACAGGCCCTGTCAACCACCGGGAGAAAAGAATGGAGGCAGACAGAGAGTAATATGTGTACCACTCTGATTCTTCTTCACCTCGTGATCTTTGCACTGACCACCAAAAGGAGGGGAGGAGGCTGAGACCCGGCCGCGGGAGGAAAGGAGAGGAAAATAGAGGCAAATGCAGCTCAGCAGTTTTCTCTGGATCTATTTCTAGTTTTAAAATGGTTATGAGCTGTCAGTGAGTCACTCTCATAGTTTTCAGTCACCATGTTTCTCATATTATCTTTCACGGACTCTCAATGTTCTCCGTCCAATAAAAGTGCCAAAGTAATCACCTCTGAGGCACATAATATACGATACACCAGGAAATGAACTGGTGCGGCGCGTATGAGGCACACTATGATGCACACTGTGTAAATTAAACATCTAATGGATTTAAAAAAAAAAAAAAAAAAAAAAACCAACCAAAAAAACCCCTCTTTTGTGTTTTATTGCCGTGCAGTCCAGCCAAGCAGCCATTACAGTCGTGCACAAGACATGGCAATAATCTCAGATCAGCTTTTGAATCAGAATCAGACTCACACTCAGCCCCAATGCCTTCTTAACAAATCTAAAGTAATGCAGGCTGTCAAACGTTTTGGCACAGCAGTGCAACTGTCGGGTTGGAGTGTGTAAGAGATGTGCAGCAAGCCTCTATGTTGCAACTCCACCCCCCCCCCCCCCCCCCCGCCCGAAAGGATTAATAATTTACATGGGATTACTCTGAAATTCCACCATTTGCCACAAACCTATGTAACATTGATTTGTTGAACTGTCATAATAGCACATCACTCAAAGTAAACAATCATCGCCTCACCAAGAGGTAGAGGTAAATGTCTCTTTCTGAGAAAGTGAGACGGGGGAAGGAGGAGGGAGGTTTTCATTCCTTTCTCGTGGTTTCCCATCGAGTGGCTCTCTTCGAGCTGAGAGAGAGAGAGAGAGAGAGAAGGAAAGAGAGAAAAAGAGAGAGAGAGGGAAAGAGAAAGCTGTAATTGCTGTCAGTCTCTCTTGAGCACAGCCTTAAAGGCAGCTGCTTTTCCACAGCTGAGGAGTGAAAGGAGTTTGGGCTGTGTGGCTTCCCCTCCAGGCCTCTGGAGGATTTGGTGAGTTCTCTCCCCCTTCTTGTTTACCTCTCATTGTCAACAGCGGCGCGCAGCTTTTTGGATGCAGGGGGAATCAGAGGGCTAAGAGCCTATCACACTCCGAAACAGAGACACGGGGTAATTGAAAAGATTATCCTCAACGTGCCAGCTCTGATTTCGAAGGTTTTCAAGCGGTGAAAGTTTCCCTTCGAAAAAAAACAAATGTTGCACACAAATATCAAAACACAAATGGCTTTCCCAAAAACATCAATGCACGGATTTTGACATGTCTGTGTTTACTCCAGACGACTTGTCAACCATTTTGGCAGATATCTATTCATCCGAGTGCCTCCACTTTTTCATAAAGCAGCTTCTAACCTGACAGACTTGTTTTGTCATTTTTATGTGCATTTAAAATATGCCCCATATACGAGGCCTGAGCTGCCCGGATCCCACGAGCCCATCCTGCTCACAGCAGTCATGTCAACACTGGAGACCGACCATAAATGCCTGCTTTTATGTGCATAATGTGTTTGTCTGAAAACATATTTTTAGATAGATATATGCTCCTACATGCAGGGTATGCACAAATCGCACTTGTTTATAGTTGTTAATGGCAAAAGAGCATGTTCCCGTCCTCTCCTACCTTCTCTGGCTGATTTAATCCCTCCTTATTGGCAAACATCAGAATTTGCTTTAAGTGTCAGCCACAGAGGTCAAATCCACTCTTGGGGTGAAAAGCTGCAGGAAATTGCCTGCATTAGGGAGATGTATTGGTGTGAAAAGATCTCATGACATGCCGCTGAACAGGTCAGCTCACTGCTGTTTGGTCCTCCCTATATTCCTTCTCTTTTGCTTTCTGTTGACTTGGAAGTAATGAGGGCGAATAATTACTCTATTTTCATGTCTTTATTTATCAGGGACGCTTTCTCGTCTCCGTCTCGGATCAGTAATTGTCTTTGTGTTCCGCAGAGTATTTGGCGTATTCTCCAAAAGACCTGGTTCTTGCTAACTGAGTCAGGCCTCCCAGTTCTGCAGATTTATATCCCTCCACGGCACCTCGTAACAAATGAGCTCTGACGTTTAGCTCGTTCACATTCCTGAATCTAAATCTATAGGTTTTCGTTGGTCTTCACTCTGTGACGACTGGTCACGCTTTGTTGTTCAGACTGCAGTTTTGAGCTAAACTGAACGATACTGGATCTTTAGGGCTGATATCGATGCCAGGAAGTAAAAAAAAAAATCTTATATCAATGTTAGCCGAAATGTTGGTATTAAACAAAAATATGGAATGAAGGCAGGATGTTTTACAGTTTAACGATAAACTTTATTATTCACTGGGAATATAATATATTATATATACATATATATTATGTAATTTTGTGTTCGTCTGTTGGTGCATCTCTCTCTGCTCCTATATATATATATATATATATATCAATTTAAAAAAAACAGACAAACAAACAAATGGAACAATTTCGACCCCATGCATCTTTTTCTGCATTATGCTCTGAAAAAAAACGTTTTTATAATGTGCATGCTGACACCGACATATCTGTAATAGGCCAATATCAGCCGATAAAATTGTCCAACCGATCAACCAGTCGTGCTTTGGCATGCCCAATTTAGATGTATCTTCTTGCCCATACCTATGTCAGGTTTAGATACTACATGCTGCACCTCAGTGCTTTTAATGTTGTGTCGCACACTGTAACAGGGACCCTCATACATACACAGCACATTACTGCTGAACAGTGTTCGTCTGTTGGTGCATTGCTCTCTGCTCCTCTGGCATCACTCATCCATCCGGCCTCTTCGTCACTCACTAGAACTGTTGATTGTAACTTTTTGGGGCTGTATTAGGGGCTGCGGAGAATATTGTGCTAGACCGCTCCTTAAAACCGAAAATAGCTTCAAACTGTTTGCAAACTAATCCAGCAGGAGTTGTGATATAGTTAATCAAAGTTCTATTCGAATCAACTTTTCTAAACGGGTCAAAACGAGGACTTCCTCTACAGTATGTCAGCAAATTCAAAAAACACAAGCCCGGAAAAAAAAAAAAAAAAAAAAAAGGAGAAAAATCATGCATCTATAGGAAAAATTTCAAACCCTCAGATGTTAATCAACACGTTTGAATTACTTTTGAAAGTTAATGAGTTTTTAAGCAGCCTCTGGGACTCCCCGTCAATAAACTACAAACTCATTTGATTTTCTCTTTCAAATCCCCCATAAAGAGTACTTCCCCTCCAATGCTGCGAAGCTGCACTTTGAAATGCCTTCACTTTGATAAGAAATGAATTAACGCTTCGGAGAAAGGCACCGCAGGATGTGATGGGTTCTTCTGCTTCTATTTGATACATATTCTAATTGCTGAGTGCTGACCCCTACTCCCGCTGATGAGCAGCCGGAGAGATTTTGACCTTGTGGTGTGTGTGAATCGATGGGAAGTTGATAAAGCCAAGTTCATTGCTGCCTAACATAAAACAAAGCTGATTTGTTTACCTAGCCGAGCGCGCGCGTGTCAATCCCATTACGGAATGATTTATAGACCAGCACCCAATGAAATTGTTTAAAGCAGATTAGGTAGAGCCAACGATCACCACTAATATGACAAGCTGATATGCTGTGACAGGTAACCAAGCAAACAAGTTCCTGAAATTCAGATTGAATTAGAATCCTAATAATCCTGGAGGGAGCAGCAGATTTAATCAGGAGAGGAGAGGAGGGGAGAAGAAAAAGGGAAGGAGGAAAGAGGAGAGGATGCTCGCTGCTTCAGCCACATTGGGGACGGGGGGGGGGGGTGCTCACCTCTTTTTTGTGATTTACTTGTCAGGAAACATCACTCAGCTTGTGTGAAAGGGAGAGAGTGAGAAGAAAGCACGAGGGATTCAGATTGGGAAGCTGTCGCCATACTAATATACAGAATGGCCAATAATTTCAAAGCTGCTTTCATAAAGGAAATCATTTTCTGATAAATACCCGCGTTTCCTTTCTCTGTGCGGCTTATATATGATTCCATATATATCTATCTTTATGTCTATGACTGTGTTTTAGAAATTAATTCAGTTAAAAGATTTTTACAATATCAAATAACACGAGAAAATATTTGTTTTTAACTGTTATACAATATGCATGTGCTGTATTGTGTTACATATGAATATGGCGCCGCAAATAGAAATATTAATGTAATTTAACGTGCAAAGACTCCAGTAAAGGATACAAGGAGCCGATGTCCCTCTCGGCGTGATGAAAGACTCCCTTAATGGTATGGATATTGTGCTCCAATAAAATCTTGTTTAAGGTCATAGTACAACTGGAACATCAAGTATTTAAAGCCAGAAAAGTAATCAGAGGATGTAGTTTAAACCCCAGTAATATCTCCCAGAGTTTCTACATATTCATCATTTGTCTCGCTGCTCTCCACGCACACACACACACACACACACACACACACACACACACACACACACACATGCACGCACACACTCTGTCCTGTTTATGTGAAAATAATGAGAACAAAATGAGGAATAATGCTTCTTTTCCTGGACACATTAAGCTGATTGTATCTAGATTATGATATTAATGTTTAACCATGGTGCATTGTTTGGACATTTGAATATGCATGATGATCATTGCATTTTAGGGGGACACAAAAAAATTCCCAGATCAGCACACATACATTATGCAGGTTTAATATATCTGCTTCTCACCGAATGCAATTAAAAACTTTTGATAGATATTATTCTCTCAGTTGAATATTGGTCTCCGCAACGTAACCAACTTAATAAGCTACAACTCATCTGTGAACTTGTGTATTTTTTAATGCATGAACTGCAAAGTAGGAAAATAGGAGAAAAAAACAATGATATTTTGTAGCTTAGTTGTGGATAAGCTTGTAAAACATATTTGCAACAGACTTCACCGCATCATGACGAGCAGCCCAGCTCGGCCTCTTTGGAGCAATGAAGAAAGATAACTCCTTTGTATGCACATATCACAGACATAAACTTTTCCTTTTATATCTCTTGCATATACAGTTGATTAAACTTTCCTTCCATAAATGTCAGCAGTCTTTTTCGCTCCTTGATGAAGGGACACGGAGGGAGGGGAGGACGAGGGATGGAGGGGGAAGACGGAAAGTTTCAGACGGGGACCTAATTAGGGAGCGCACAGCCCAGTTTCTCTCCCCACTCCTAATGAGGAGTTTGTTACAGCGCGGGGCGAGCGGCGCGTGTCACGGCGAGGCCGGAGTGGAAGAGTATAGAGCGCGGCGCGACCGGGCGAGCGAGCGGATCCCTCTGCGCCGTGTGATTCTACACCTGCAAATCCCCAACACATTGAAACCAGGCCTCGTTTGATGTGCTATTCTTTTCATGTCGAGAAACGGGAGGGACCCGAGGAGCAGGGACCTAGTTGAAAAGAGGCAGGGGGTGCTTGGGAGGAGTGCCGGGGTCTATTAGACGTTTTAATAATGTTAATTAATGAATAATAGGGTTTGTAATGAGCTACCGGCTGCATTTTATTCATGTGATTATCTCACCAGCTCTCTAATTCTCTCTATGAGCACTGTCAAGGGAAAGCGGTGATCAAGTGCAACACAAACAGACACGCGTACGTAGTTTCTCACACACACACACACACACACACACACACACACACACACACACACACAGGCGCGCATGTAAAGTTGCACACAAACTGCGAGCACACCAAAGCGTTCACCGACAGACATCTTGCCACGAAGAGGGCAGATTAGGATACAGTCAGACAGGCGCTGGGTTGGCCAAGTTGGGGTTCAGAGCCCCAGAGGGGGGGGGGGGGGTGTCTTATACTGTACACCCCCACCACAGGAAGTGAGTGAATAATCAGGCTCCAATTAGGCCAAGAGGATGCAGGCACACGAATACATGCAGACACACGTGATCTCTAGGACGGAAACAGGTGTTTTTCACCGTCATCTCTCGTCCCTGTGCGGTGAGCATCGTCACACTACGTCCAGAGTGACTGCAGGCGCGAGCTAAAATTCCTGCCCCGGAGTCTTTCATCTTCCTCGGGGTTGTCGTCATCTGCTTTGCCCCTCCAACGAAGCAGCTGAAGAGACAAGGAGCAACCACTAGTGGGCCTCAGGAAGACGTCCTCACTCCTCCCACTATCCACACCGTCAGCCCCCCCCCCCACACACACACCGCCACCACCACCACCACCCGCCACCGCCCCTCCCCTCTCTGTCTCTTCGACTGTCTCAACAACACCCTCTTGTTGTTGGAAGGTGCAGAATGGCCTGTTGCCAGAGACAATTCAATACGTGCAGCGGACGATGGCAAGTAATCAGAAAGACTTTTGAAAACACAACAGTGATTTTGGATCGAGTCGTTATTTATTGATCTGCCTCTTCATTTATTAGCGGAACAATGAATGACGACTCGTCAAGAGCCAAGAGACTGTGGTGTTTTCAAAAGCCATTCATAAAAAAAGTGAAACTGTTTATGGTAATAAAAGTTAGATGCTGATATCTGCATAGCTATAGCATATGCTACACACAGGCACACACAGACGCA
Organism: Embiotoca jacksoni; assembly: GCF_022577435.1. Taxonomy (NCBI): domain Eukaryota; kingdom Metazoa; phylum Chordata; class Actinopteri; family Embiotocidae; genus Embiotoca; species Embiotoca jacksoni. The sequence goes on from NW_027185340.1 coordinate 7,122,980, forward strand.
CGCACGCGCACACACACACACACACACACACACTTACACACCTGGAAAACCTGCCATTTTCCCTGCCCCAATTCCAAGCCATTTCCACCCCATCTCCCTTCACTTTCTATTGATTTTCAAATCAATAGCAGCTCCACCAGAGCTGTCTGTGTGAAATAGTGTTCCACAGCACCTGCTTTTTTTTTTGGAGGGGAGGATTTCAAACTTCAACTCGGGTGGTGGTGGTGGGTGGGGGCTGAATCTCCACACTTCAAGCTCTGTAATGATGGAAATAAATTAATGAGGTCAGTCTGGCAACATTATGTGCGGTGGCTAAGAGAAGAAATCAAGTGTGAGCGTGAAAAGCAATCACGGAGCTCTTCCTGCAGAGGGGAGCGCTGAAAGATTCCCAAAAGCTGGCTCCATCTGTTTGCTCGCCGGCTGTAATGAAGTTATCAGTGGGCGTTTGGACTTCTATAAACCTCCATCCAGGTCTGTAAAGATTCTCATTAAGCCCATGCTCATTGTCAGCTGGAACACAAAGTGGGCCAACATTGTTCCCGTCCTTTTCTTCCTCGGCTCCTCTTTTCCCTCTCTCCTCTTTCTGGGAGCAGCAGAACAAAAGGCAGCACCGGCTCCCAATCAGCGGCTCGTGAAGGGGGGATCCCACTCAGGTCTTAATCAGTGCTCTGCTTAATAGAGCAACACTTCCCAAATATTATTAACCTCATCTGTCTGTATTAGGCCCTAATGGCCTCCCTCCCTGTGTATTGTCTTTGCAGCAGCTGGTAATGTACATATATATTAATCCACTCTCTCTTCTCCTCTGCCAAGAGATTGCGCAGCGCTCTCAGAACAAACGGTGCCCTTCAGAGAGCGAGGCAGACACAGGTTAGGAAGCCACTAATTAAATGTCAGACTTGACAGATTAAAATTATGAAATTTAAAATCTGCAAGTGGCTCTTTGTCATTGTCAAATTAAGGGCTGCACTGTGTGATGAAGGGGAAGGGGACGGTGAGCTCTAATGGATTGAAAGGGAATGTGCTTTAGCAGCAAGCGGCTCTCAGTGAATAAAGATTCGCCCCTCCTGCCTTAGGTAGAAACGGCTGCATGTTCAATTCCTCCATATTCTCCCCCAAGTGCGGAGGTTGAGAGGTCACCCCAATGCTGCCGAGCCCATCCTGACCACTCCAGTTAGATTTTTCATTCCTCTGGCAACACAAATACCTGGCCGCGAAAGCAACGCTCCGGGAAAGCTATTCCACCTTTGGCTTTTCTGTAGGCTATCTCCGCTTTTCAGCACAATGTATGGAGACGACAGCAGTCATTGCTATCCCCTTCATGACCCATTAAATTGTTGAGTTTTGTAAGAAAAGAGAAAAGTGAAACTGCATTTCTGAGAATATGTGAAGAAACGTGATGTTTAAAAATTAAGCAATTCATCTTCCAGTACAAGCGTTAACATCAAAAACAAAAGAAAAAACGTTAAATGTTAACAGCTATCCCCATAAATTGTCTTGGAAATGATAATAATACATACTTAACATGAGTTTTAACCACCCAGTCACAGACAAAGTGTACGACACGTGTCGGCTGTAAGAACGTACTATTATCTGCTAATTCCCCATCAGGAACAGTGCTTCTTTTAATATAAAACAGAAGATAACAGATTTATTTATAACCCAGCACACGATCCGGTTGGAGTATTTCCAGTTATTATCTCGAAATACTGATGATCTAATGCCAAATTAATGCAGTTTCTTTCCACTCGTCTGACGCTCAGGGTTCAATTTCAGTTGCAACCGGGTCGAAACGTATTTGGTCCCGGCAAGGTTGAGGACACCGACTGTAATAAAGCTGGGTATGAAGCGCAGGCAGCAAACACTCAACAAGGATCAAAACAGCGGCAGCATAGAAGTGACAAGATCCAATTAAATTTAATTACTCGAGCTGTACTTTCATTTTAACTGACAATTTTGATTAAGGTAGCGACACACACTTAAAGCTAAAAGCAGAGGCCAAATTGTATCAGAGTAACTGTATTAGTGTACAGGGAGCCTTGACTAGCTAATAGGGTTTAATTAAAGCAGGGCCAAGAGGACTGCAACAAGTTCAATAATACACGGGAACAGGACACAGTCAGGGCTCAGCGCTGGCTTGTGTTGGTGTATGTGTGTGTGTGTGTGTGTGTGTGTGCGTGCGTGTGCGCTTGTTGTTCGTCAGCACACAACAGTGAAAACCTCCAAGTCTATCTAGGTTTCTTTTATTCTTTTCTCATAAAAAAAGATTACTGTTGAAAATGTATTTATAGTAGTCAAAATGCTATTTAATATCACTGAGGCTGATTTGTTTGCCTAAAATTCCATAATTCATGTTCAAAACGGGTCATTTATTGTTAGTTTCGGACAAAATATCTGTTCAAATGGTTACGACTCGAACATGCGTACACTCAGAGATTACACCTCAGATCAATAGGTGCACCTGACTCGTAACGAGAATCTGAAATTAAGATCTATCCACATGGTGTCCACATCCAATAGAAAGAAACACAACTCTCAATGTGCCTCAAATGAGCATTTCTGATCAGATTTTCCTTCCTGCTGATTTGGTTTATTCTGGAGGGAAACTATGAGCGCAGCTAAACTGAGAAAAAAAATACAAATTTGTTTAGCCACAGGCCAAAAAACACGATTATGGTGGCTGTTTAATACACTAACCTCACTGAAACTCCGCAAGTATTGTTATCTGTGTTCGCTTGATATGGTCCAATGTCCACACATACACGTGTCCTGAATGATTTGTGTCCATATTTAGATCCCAGATCCATATTGGAGATTGAAAACTGACTGCCATGATGATGCTGTGCAGCGTCAAGGGAGGAAGTCAAGGAAGGAACAACTAGTGGTACAAGTTTTGTAGTGTTACAGGGAGGAGTGAGCAGAGACTGATGGTGATTGACTCTGAGTCGGATGACATGACGTGGACATGGAGGGTTAGGGCGGGCCATATCGTATCGCTTACAATAATATCGGTGTCATTTTTGATGTGACAAAAGAAAGTCATACGGTGATAATGACAATATTTCGACTTGTTGATGTAATGAAGTCATATGGTATACATTACGTCTCTAATTTATGCACAGCACGACTGAAAGCGGCTCCACGGTGGAGGAGTTATGTCCCAAAAAGAGGGAGTGACTTCAGCAGTGGTTGCAAAAGATCTGATGTACATCAAACCCCATTAAAGTTTACTGAATATCTGAAAGAAAACTGTTACGTTTTGTCTGACATATAAAACTATTACACTCATTTTGGTGCAATTGTATTAAAAAAAATTTTTTTTTTAAATGAATTAATGAAATTAATAATGACATTTTCAATATTCATATTCAATTCATCAAGAATATTTGTATTGCAGAAATACTACTGATTTTATTTTAGGTCCCTATATCATTCATTTTCATCACCTGATCAATTTACTTTTTTGCTGTAAAACCTCAGTAATCTGTGTTGTCAGGTGATCCACCTCCAAAACCACGCCCCCAAAAATACACCCTGCCTTAGGTGCTTCACTTTTATAGTCCCATGCTCTTCTGTAAGTGCACACACACACACACACACACACACACACACACACACACACACACACACACACACACACACACACACACTTTTACGCAAAGAGAGACACACATCCTCTGATGAGGTTCACCTGCCCTTTGGTGCGGTTCACCGTCTCTCAATGAAAGACCTCTTCAGCTATAAGCAGGTTTTGTTCTTCCAAGATTTTTTTTTTCTTTCATAAAGCCTCCTAAAATAAAAAGGGCTGACTCTGTTTAAGCATTATTGACAACAACAAAATTCTCACTCTAGTAAATAATTGTGTGAACCGCTATTATCGAACTTTATTTATTAAAAGGCCAAAAATAACAGCCGAAACGCAGCAGTTTGCTTTAAATATTACTTTCATTCGAAAGATTTCAAGAGTTTTATTTGTGCACTTTAACTCCGGAAACCTGGAGAAAAGTTATTGTTCACGAGGATAATTATTTCTTCTTTCATTGGAATTTTTGGAAGTTGAACAGAAAACTAAATAAGTTAATGGATGTTTTGGCGAAGCGAGTCGGTCTGAATGTGTCTATCTGAGAACGCATGTGAATGTGTTGTTAATCTATGTGTTAATCCCTTTCCATCTGTGTCGTGCTCCGCTGCTGCTGTGCTCCAGTGCTGTCGGTGATGTGTGTGTGTGTGTGTGTGTGTGTGCAGGAGGGGCGAGAGGGGGGGGGGGTCAGCCAGGTCAGGCCTGACACCATCTTTAACTGTTATTTACTGTGATTCCACGACAAGACAGATACCAGCTCCTACGACTCCACTGATGTATGTTAAGCGCGCTCCAAATTACCCGTCTGATGGATCTATTGATGGCCCATTCCAACCTGTCACCTAGTCTCCATCAGCCTCTCAGTTATCCCCCCCCCCCTCCACCTCCACCCACCCTGTTCCTCCTCCTCTCCCACTCATCCACCCCCTCTCCCCCCCACCCCCGCCCTCCTCGCCCTCCGTCCCTGTGGGTCTGAATAAGAAATGAGGAAGCAGGCAGATAGAGACCTTTGTAACCCACAGCACGCCAACTGCTACAAGACAATGGCTACCACTGACGCTGCTGCAAAAGTTAAGCAGGTCTGTGTGAGAGCACAGCTGGAGCGCACACACACACACGCGCACGCACACACACACACACACACACACACACACACACATTCATGCATGCACAAAGACGCGCACACTTGCACTCGTCCCTGGAGAGACAAGAAGGGCAATGTAGACCATGACCGTGCCTGCTAACGGCCCGGCCTTATCACATCCTGTCATTTATTATTCTCTATACGGGCTCGGGCTCCAGATAGTAGTTGTCATAGGGGAGATGAAGATCCCAGAGGTATCTGTTGCAGGTCTTGTAATATGCTGTCACCTGTGCGCCACACTGATGCTATCCTGCGAGCACTGATTGAGGGGAATCCAGGTTAACACCCTCATAAGATTATAAAGTGAAATGATCAGGGCAGGAAAAATCAACTCTTAAAAGACTTGTTAGAGCTGCAAATCAACAGCTACTCAATTTCAAAACTCCCCACAGGCTTTAAAAAAAAAAAAAAAAAAAACTAACACTGTATTTTGGAGTGGAGTTGATGATGGGCCCTGCGGTCCCATTAGCTGAAAGATAAGATGAAGATGGTCAATATGGTGCGTGTGTTCTGGTGTGTGTAGTTGCCAGGACTGCTCTGTCAGATAAATACCACACTGAATCTAGTTGCGCTAATTGACTCTCGCAGGCATTACTGGGATTAAGTTAGCCGGCGTCCAAAGTTCATTACACAGATAAATGCATCTCTTAGCCTGCTAAAGAGCCCGCGTGCAAACTTAACTCCCACACAATACGAGCCGCAAAAAACACACGGTTCCTGATGTACACTGGAGTTAAAAGGTTTAGATCGTTTTATTTGTTAATTAGCACTTCCGTGTACTTCGAAACCCCCTTTGGATGAAAGTAACAAAGTACCAAAGATACTGGTACTTTACCTGATTATTTGCTTTTAAAAGTGTAGCCCTTTACACTTCAGAGAGAGTTACACTAATATTTGATCCGACAAATGCCATCATAAAATATGCATTTTTATCGATTCAGCCACCACACATTAAACAAAGTAGTTAGAATTAGCTTCACAAGCAGCTGCAACTTTCAACTCGTGTAAGTTCATGAAGCTGTGAGAAGAATCAAATGAAACCCTGAAAGGGTCCTTTCTTCACAGTAGTGCTTTTATTTTTGATAATAAAGCACATTGTGCTGATATACTGTAATTCCACGACTGCAGACCACATCAAATTTCCCCTTTTTGTGAAGAAAGACAGGGCAGAGTAATCTGTGGTGATATAAAAATGATATTATAATTGCACATTGCAGATCTTTCACACTGAAAAAGCCCCCTTTTGCAGCTGTTGATCATTTTGATGTCATTATACGCCCCTGACAGAAAGCACTGCAGCGACATCTGAGTTGATTACGCCACAGCGATTTTTACCATGCGATCTTGGAAACACTCGCTCCCTCTCGCCCTCTTTCTCGCTTTCTGTATCTGCGGTGATGAGTGACACAACAGCAGGTGCTCAGAGAACCGTGGAGAGTGCTTTCATTTTGCCACTTATAGGACAAATTACCCAGACAATGGACCTGGCGAGCCGGGACCCTAATTCAATTCCAACTGTTGACTCTGGGCATTCGCCTGCATGCATTCGGAGGCCTCGGGAAAGAAGAGTCCCCTCCACACACGCAAAAAAATAAAAAGGAGAAGGGGATAAAGAAAAAAGATAATTTGAAAACAGTCGAAGGAAATGAAAGGTAATATTCTTTATGTGGCCGAAGATAGCAGCAGATGAACTGCCCTAATATAAGCACAAATATGATTTAGGAATTCCATACTTCAGAAAGCCCTCAACTCAAAGTGATTTGGATCAATAGTGTTTGCTAGGCACATCAGAAACAGAGAAGGAGAGAAGGAAGGAGGGAGAGAGGGCGAGGAAGGAAAAAAAAAGAGAAGAAACCCATACATTTCACAATGGGGGAGTGAGAGAGCACAGCACCAGGGCTGTAGTCAAATTTCACTGGTGTCAAATTAATTTCCGTGTTATCTGGAAATTCAATTAGAAAGGACCCCCCCTCTCCTCCTCTTTACTCCACCACCCTCCCTCCCCCTCCCCTCCTTTGTGAGTAAGAGAGTGTCGGACATCCCGGCGTGACAGATTACACTGCTCAGAGTGCATATCAGGCCGAAGTGTTGAGGCCCACTAATCCGCCCTCTAATTCTCAATTAGTGTAAAATGAGCCCATAAATCACGCAGACAGGCCGATCGATGGAAACGTTGTTTTAGGAGTGATTGGCAGCCTCCCCAAAGGTTACTGTTTAAGTTGGTTTAAGGTTACAGCTCTCTCCAGGCTGGAGGGAGGCTCAGTGCGTGTGTGTGTGTGTGTGTGTGTGTGTGTGTGTGTTGGCGTGGCTTGTGGTTGGGAGGGCTGGGGGGGTCGAACTCAATCTATATGATGCAGGGCCTTGGTCCTTTGGGGATACAGCAGAGGGACAGCACCAATTTTTAGCCCATCAGCCGTCCAATTTTTCTCCTTTTCATACCTGCTGTAGTAAATGAGAAACAAATTAAATTTCACCCCACTATCTCCACAGAAACCATTTAAATCCTTTATGGAAACCAAATTGTCCCCAGACAAATCGCCTCTGGTTCTGTGGAAATACACTATGGCGCTGCAACCGAAATAAATTTGTGTCACTCTGGATATGGCTTTGTCTGTAATGCCATTCATTGGAGGATCCTGGTGAAAGAGAGAGGGAAATAAAATAAGGGGCACTTTTGGAGGAACAAAAGGGGTGAAAAAGACCCCAGCTCTCCATTCTCTCTGTTTTACTCTCCCCTCCATCTCTCTCTGTCTTTCCTTCCCTCTCCCTTGCGCCCACTTTTCCCCTGCGTGGTGTTATTAATTTTCGGCCAGAGTTTTTGCATTCATGAGGTTGAGATTGAAATGGAAATGAGGGCTGGCTGAGTGAGCGAAGTGAGCAGCCTCAGCAGTGGCCGCGGCCAAACGGGGGCCCTCGGCGCGGCGCGGCGCGGCGCGGCACGGCACGGCACGGCTCTGCCGACACGTGTCAGAGACGGCGAGGGGACTCGGCGGCCACCATCCAGCCTCTCATTCCCCCAGATTACCAGTCCCTGACATCAATCACTGCATCAGGGAAACAATGCATAAAACGGCCCCAACAAGGGCGATGAAAAATCACTGACAGTGCAGGAGTGGGGGGGGGGGGGGGGGGGGGGGGGGTAGAGAGGACGGGAGGAGGAGACCAAGTGCCATTCTACGTTCACCAAGCTCGACGATTAGTCACATCCACGAGGGAGTAAAGGGAAGAAAGAGGCAAGGAGAACAAGACAGTGAGAAAGGACATCAGGCAATAATGAAAAGTAAAAGAAGAAAAGAAAAAAAAAGAGTGGAATAAGCAGAAGAAGGACGGGATGTTGAAAAGTAGTAGAAATTGCTCTAATGAGGTGACCAGGATGTGTTCAACTGTTGATATTGGGATCATTTATGTAGCGGAAGAATACATTTTTGAAAACAGTCTACAAGGACAAGAGAAATCGTTGGTCAGGCGTATTTGCATACATTTTTTTTTTTTCCAGTATTTGGAAAAACCCCACCGGTCGTGGAAAAACCAAAACAAGGAGCTGAAAGGTGACAAAGCACTTAGGAGCTGAGGTGACCTGCTGAGTGGGGAGTGACCCTTTGTGTGTTTGTCACTACTAGTGATCGTTGTCACAAAGTCATTTGATTTATAGTTATCGTAAAAATAGTTGGTAAAAGCAGCTTTAACTCATCATAACTCAAATCATCGCCCTGTTTTAAAGCTGTATACAGAACCACTCACAATTAATAACTGAAGTAAAAGTCAGTTCATTTTGGCTCCAATCCTGTGATTTGATCTTTGGTCGTGAAGGGTGACTAATTTGTTAATTGTGATTTTGGGCAAATGTTTAAAAGTCTTTGATATTGGAGAATGATGAAACCAACACGCTTTCAGTGCTTCGTCAGAGACTCCGCCCTCTGAAACTTTTTGAATGTGCATTACCGAGCCGGCGACATTGCCGACTTGCACGGCGTGAAAGTTGATATATCTCACGCCATCAAACGAACAACATGCAAGCACTCGAACACAGCATCCAATATATAACCCAGGAAAAACCAGCAAGACTTCAGTTACTTCGATTCTTTTTACAGGCTAGGCTAACAAGGAAGGAAGCGTTACCTAGCATAGCATTTCAAATCATGCATCCATTCAAACAACCCCAGTGTATTAGGAAAAACTTGTAGCCAGCCCCTAATGGCCCCCAGTGGTATTGCACTTTATTGTACTTGGCCTCAATTGTTTTGACCTGGAGACTACGTCCATTTTATGTACCATCTCCCCTTCCCCGTGTCCTCTGACCGCCTGCTGTTGCCGATTGGCTGGAGTTGGTTGTGTGGCTCGTTGTAAGCCCCTTTGTTTGTTTACCATTTGTGGAGCCATGGCCGCGTCCAAACTCACAGAACGGACGGGTAGCAGAGGAGATTTTCACAGAATTTACTGTAAAGGGTTTTTGGATCTGAGTTTTGCAGACTGTACCTTTAGGGTGACCTGGCACGTGTGCTGCCTGTCCCCAGGAAACAATCTTGATTGCTGTTTTGAAAGGCGGAGTGTCTCTGGCTTTGCCACAGGGGGTGGGTGGGTGGGTGGGGTCACCTTTTACGAGGGTGTCACCTCAAGTTCACGTCCAACCTAATCCTGTCCATTATTGATGACATCACCACTTAGGGGGCCTTGTTTTGGCCCGGTGGAATTCCATTTCTGCGGTGCCAGACCGGCCTATTATTATTATGATCATTATTAACGGTGTTCTTTTTTGTTTTGTTTTTTATTTTCCTTTCTTCCCCCTGCAGTTGCTCGGTGTCTGCTTTGTGTCCTCTGCAGCAAAAAGCTAATGTGCTGAAAGGCTGGTTCTTGTCTCCCTGAGCTTATTGAAATCATGTGAATGCCATTTGCGCTTAATCCTTCTGGGTGTGCCATAAAGAGAAGAGAGTCGGCAGCTCCTGAAGAGAGATGAGAGGACCTCAGGGGATTCACTTTGCTTTGCCTCGTCTGCTGAGAGAGAGAGAGAGAGAGAGAGAGAGAGAGAGAGAGAGAGAGAGAGAGACGGAGAGCGTTAGACAACTGACAGCCTAACCAAAATACGTCTCATAATTTGATTAGGTTACAATGACAATTTTTATTTATAGTCGGTCTCAGATGCAGGGAGGTTGGCGTTTTTTTGTTGTTGTTGCATCCAATTCATACTAACTGGTTTCATGACTGGAATTTAAAAACAAACAAGCAATGCTCATGTAGCTAGAGGCTAATCACAGACAGCAGCGTGTCCGTCTGACGCCCGGCCCCGACTGCTCCCAACACTCGTTCGCCTCATTAGGTTTGTGATCACTCGGTTTTATTTTTGCGTGGGGTCGCCTTCCTCCTCACAACCAGGATATCAAGTCACTGGAACACCTTCCATATGCATGAGAATTACATCAGAGACTGTGCTGTTGTCGAAGCTTTTGAAATAATAATGCGGCAAATGATAACGCCTCGGGATGCTACAACACCTCATTACAGCTCAGAGTAGTTCTTGTAAAGGGAGAAAACAGGCGGGAATGAATAGGAAACATGGCGGCGCTTGAACAACAACGGTATTTATATTCATCCGTTTACATCAAATTGTTGCTTTCCCACAAAAGCCTGAAACAGCAGCGGGGTTTGAACTCGGGGTTAATGAAAAAGTCCCTGGCGTCAAGTTACCTGCTCGTCTGCAGGCGAACCCGTCTGTCGAAACAAACATTTCATTTGTGCGCCACATGTTTCTCAGACAAGACCCCAGTAAAAGTTGTTCAATAAATTTTACCGTCTGTTTTACAGACCTCCCCTTTCCCCCCTGTGTCATTTTTTTAATTGAAAGTAGATTCTAACTCGGCTATAAACATCATTCCACCCAATCAGAGCTGGTTTAGATCAAATGCTTGTTTCAATGGGCCGCGCGCTTACAGATGCCTTCAACCTCGCCTTGTCTCCCAGGCTCTCGTACTGTTAAACACTCTGGCACTCTTTTAAGGCTGGGAGATGGCTGTCACTGTATTTTGTCAGCAAAGCATAATATTTCTTCAGGAGTTCTGAACCTGGCACTCAGCGGGGTAGAAATGAAAATAAGGCAGTACATAAACGGAGGGAGTCAGCCGTAAATCACCTAACACGGCGAGGAGGCAGCAGGTAGACGCGCTGCTGGCTGTCACAGCGCTCCCCTGGAAAGCAGATTGGACACCAGCCATCATGCTTTAATCAAACTGCAACATAATAGACGTGTCCCTGCTCTTTACGACACACACATACAGTACGGCGCACGCACCAAAGGAGCCAGCTTTCACACTTTTCCAACTTGTGCTATTTAAATGTGGCTTATGTTTGTTTGTTTGGGTGTCAGAGGTTATTCTTTTGTGGTATCCTGAAAGCGATCTTTGAAGCTTTAAAATCAGCAGTTCACACACACACGCGCACACACACACACGCACACACACACACACACACACACACACGCGCACACATATTCTTCAAAGGTCGGTTCTCTTTACTGCGATATGAAGCTGTTTTTTTTTTTTTTTTTTGACATGCTGCGTGTCAAACGATAATGTTATTGTTGGCAAGAGTCTTTTATAGCGGTATAATTTTATTCTGACTTTTTCCTTTCTTTTTTTTTTTTTTTTAATTAAACAGTAGATGTCTCGAATGGCTGTGGGTTTGCAGCTAAGTGTGGTTTGAAAGCTAATACCAAACAGATGGGGAAGTATTCATAGTCTTAGGAGAGCAGAATTATGCAGACCGCTGAAACAATAGGAACCTTATCAGGCCCCGAATGATGAATTATCCCACTGAACTGAAACACGGAGAAAGAAGGGAGTCCACTGTTACTCCTCTCAGGTTATGATGTTGTGCTCGGTTCTGTTGGAGTTACGTGGCAGATCGAGTTTCAAAAACATCCTTCAAGTGCAGCATTATTAGAGAATCTGCTTCACAGCTTGTAACCCAGGACTTGCTCATTTTCAGCATTCTTCTACCGAACGTCACATCTTTTAGAAATGTCAAAAAACTACTTACAGCCTATAAGAAAAGGAGTGACATTCCTCTTGTAAACTCGCGCTACATCACTTTAGTCAAAAATAGGATTTAAATAATAATAACATTAAAAAAAAAAAAAGAATCCCCAACACCCTTTGAGTTGTTAGACTTCCACAAATCATGTAGGGATGTAACTAATGATGCTCTTATTATGTGGGGGCTGTTCGAAGGCACTCGAAGGTTGTCTGCCAAATGATTACTGTATTCACCTCAAAAGCAAGGCTGATTGTGTAGAGGCTCCTCCAGAGCGAGCGTCCTCAGAGGCCCTACAGGACCAATCATCAAATTTAAATCGTCCCTTTTTTTTTTTTCTTTTTTTTTTTTGATGTTGTTGTTGTTGTTGTTTTAATCCTCCACCTGCCACCTATTAGCAAACGTGACCTTCCCGGGCTGTCAAACCTGAAACCAGACTGGGGAAGGTACCGCAGTTAAAAGGTGGATAAGAAACAACGAAATAGAGTAAAATATACAAACCCAGCCTGTGGTCTTCTGACCCCTGCGTGTAGCTTGTTAATGAAGTGCCACTGTAATGTTGCATCACCTGAGAAGTGAGAATGGCTCCACGGCGATGGCTGGTGTGGGGGGGGGGGGGGGGGACAGATGCAAGCTGATTTGAGAGCAGGCACATGGGACGGTAAATCAAAGCCAATTGAGTTACAGCTTCATTGCATAAAGCGCAGAGAAGCTGGTTTGAACGATATGAGTGATGAGCCGATATATTGGACATAAGCGGCCCAGATTGACATGTGACAGAGGCAGCGTGGTAAAGAAAGGAGCAGATGGTTCGGCCTCTCGCGCTGTAACATGGTATATCTTGTCAAGGGGTGAGCTTTATTGATTGAATTCCTGCTCTCAGACATGGGACCTATAGCTACATGTGTCAGCGGAAACCCAACACCGGAGCACAGGTTGTGCAGCGGGGGTGGGGGTCGGGGGGGGGGGGGGGGGGGGGCGGGCCTTATTCTGATAGTCATTTACTCGCTCCCATCTGTCATTTGAAATAGCGCCTCCCTGTTGTCAGAGTCTCGTAGACCAGAGCCTCATTATCACTTACAAATGGTGGTGGGGATATTAGCACAAGCGTCTCCCTAAATTATCTTTGTACATCTAAAGTTTTTTTTTTTTTTTTTTTAGGTTTTTTTTTTTTTTTTAGGTTTTTTTTTTGAGTTTGCATCTTTCATCAAATCACAACTGAGATTTTATTTAGCATCTTAAAACGAAAACAAAATTCAAAGTCTCATCCGGAGGAAGATGAAGAGTTTACTTTAAAAAAAAAAAAAAAAGGCCTCAGATGTGATCGTGTTGTTTGTGTTTGTGTTTTGTTATCCTGTCAGAAGGGTAATTGCTGCGGTTGCAATAGATTAAGGTCTTGTGAGAAAACTATTGAGAGGACGCAGTTATGCCGCCAACCGCAGTTTAATCACAGACTGACCTCACTCCTGCTAACAGACCACTTAATTGCATACAGAAGGCAGCCCCCCCAAAAAATATATATTTCCCTTCAACAAACAGTTCATCATTTGTTGCAAACTATGAAATGATGTTATATAATGATAACCATCAACCGTGATCCAGTGCACTCAAAGACCTTTCTCATCAATTATCTGTTATTGGAGCCTCTGTATCCTGTGTATTGTGATATTCGTTTACGTTTGATGAATGTTGCGCTCTGCGGGTGTTTTGGTCCCCAGGATATGTTTCTCCCACTGATGTACTTATTAATAATAAATTGAGCGAGGAATGTGTGAGTTCTGCCTCCCTCCTCTGTGATTATAGAGACAAAAGAGCGTTTGAAGTATCCATCTTAATACAAAGACACTTTATTAGATAAAGCTAACTCACCCAAGACAAATAGTGTCGCTCAGGCACCGGAGGAACAGCGGTGCTCTCATTCCTTCTCTGCCTTTCTCTGTTTCTTTTTTTTTTTTTTTTTATAGTATAGATGATGAATTGTTTTTGCCCCTAATTTGATCGTACTGAGATCCCTGGAAGGAGGGCGAGACCTCCGCAGTGTCAGGTGAGGAGAGGAGCAGCGGGAGAGGATGTGGTCTGAGGTGGGATAAATAATTTCGGGGGGCCGTGTAAACCACCAGAGGTTGTCTGCAGAGTCATATGTCATTCATTCATACGACCACATTTGCCGCCCCTAATCCCCCACCCTCGCACCCGCCTCGGCCTCCCTCCTGCCGATCTAACACTAACAATACATAATCTTCATGTGTCAGACATTCAAATGAAAACACAGGGAGTGTTATTTATGCCTTCATCGCACCTCTCGGATATGTTTTTTTTTTTTTTTTTTTTTCCTCCCGCTCTATCAAGGAGCAGTCAGTCACCTCGGCCGTATAAATCACCCCTCAAGCTGCACTTTGTGAAAACATGCCGATTAAGTTTGTGCACCGTGGTCGGCCGGGAAGGCAGTAAATTTCCCCAGTAACAAAGTTAACATTGATTCAGATATAAGCACTTGTCCGCGTGTAACAACGATAACCTTTTAGTAGATTTGGAAAACATATTTGACACCCATTAAAATAACGAATGATTTTTCTCCTCCCCAGAGGAAGGCGGAGAAGTTGTGTTTGGACAGGAAGGGGAGGAGGGAGGGAGGAGGGGGGGGTTAACACACCGCGACTCCACGCCAGTCCTGCATCCTGAGTCCAATGGCTCTCCAGTCGGCTGGGATTAAAAAAAAAAAAAAAAAAAAAAAGCAAAAATACATGGTTGACTCATAAATTTATGAAGAAATGATGTCTGCATTTGACATAATTGGGAAGCAATAAACTAAACAACATTGAACCAGTAATTCTGTAATGAAACACAGCATCTAATATTTAACCAACCATGTAAAGACTCGACTCCGCTGACACTCGCAAGTCACCAGAACTTTACATCAAAGCTTCAGCATTTTGGGAAAGTTGAAACCTTTAATCGGTTACGAATTACTCAAAGACTCACCACTAGGAGTACAAGCATATCTGTACTTACACGGAAACAGAAAGTGATGTAATGTGGTTTATCAGCCAGCCATCTTGTCGGTTGGGTATTTACTAGCGTTCTCAACATCTATCTCATTCTCTGGACCACTTTTTGGAGGTCTAGCTTTCATCTTGAAACCGACTCAGGATTTTTATTTCATTTTTATTCATCTATTCAATTGAAAGGCCCCAGCTGCAAAGGATATCACTAAATCACGTGTGTTGTCTTGTCTTATTTGTTAGCGTCATCTGGTCTCAACCGTTCAAAGTGTTGGTCTCGATAAATACTGGTCTTCATGATTACTTGGTTTCGGCTTTTGGTGTTTGTGACACTATTTACTATCAACAGCTAGCTTCAAATTAGTCCCGCTGAAAACTTTGGCTCAGGCTAATTTATTCTCCCATTTCCTCAATCGTGGTGACAAGCTAACATGTTGTGTCTGTGCAGACAAGAAAAAGCCATATTCAGACCGAGTCGAGCTCTCATGCCAGCTCGCAGATGTTGGAGTAACTGATGTTTACTGGCATCGGGTCCTGCAATGTCAATACTTAAATTCAAAGTAGACTGTTGGACTGGGAAGTATAATATTAACATTAATGAGCACTTAGTATGTTTGCCTTTATTAACATTAAATAAACTAGAATTTTATATTTTTTTGCAGCACTGAAAGTCTGCTGTAATCAGTACACGTTTTGTACACTGACTGTTAGACTGGGAAGATTGTCGCACACGATCACAATAACAATAGTTGGCTAACTTACTCACAGAAGCACTTCAGCTCAGATTTGGTGCCAAGAATTGTAAAAGTGGCATCAAAATAACTCCCAACGTTGCAGTCGCAAAGTGTCGATAAAATATAACGTTAGCGCACATTTAAAAAAAATTTATCTCAATGTATTAGAAAATAAATTATGTAACCTGAACGGTTTGTTTATATCTGGTTCAGCAAGAAGGTAGTCAGGGGCGGCTTTTATTTATTTGCTGTGACTGCAGTGCTGGTAATCATCTTTGAAAATGCATGGATGCGTTCAAGTTGTAACAACAGCGAAGACGGGAAAAAAACTTCAGCTCTGTGTTCCAACAACTGTAAAATAAACTCAATATGTCTCCCTAAATAAACCTCTGATTAACAGGAACCACAGCCGTTTACACTTCACGGGCTTAATTAGATACACCTGAGTTTTAAACGTCTCCACTGCGGCGCCTTTATGTGTCGTGGGCACGTGTTCTCCGTGCAGTACATGATGTTGCGTTTAAGTGTCTTTAAATAATTTCCAAGAGCAGAAAGCAAACTGAATGAAACCCCGTCGTCTGTCTTTTCATGATCGTCTGCCGCTCAGACGTTCAGTCAATAGTTTCCATTTTAAGTGTATACATAAGAGAGTATGTTCGCGTGTCCATTCTTTTAGAGCTGATTTAGTCAAGAATGTATTTTCATAATGTCACATTCAGGTTAGCTCTGACTTCAATGAGTTATGACAAGAAAAGCTCATAGTCTTGAATTTGTAAAAGTATCAAAGAACAAAAGAAAGAACAAGTATGCCTCTCTCATTTTCTCTCTCCCAAAAAGCAGGAACACATGTCAGTTGGTTGTGTGTTCTTCCCGAGGTAAAATATTTTTCTTAGCAAAAGCACCAATGTGACAACTCCATCACTGAAAGTAGTTTGTCCTCTGGTGTTCAGTGAAAATATTATGAGAAGCTGAAGAAGCCGAGCGCAGGAGGAGGGGGCCGGGATGAGTGACGGACAGCTCTGACACACCGGAGCACTTAGACAATTACTAACAGTTTCTGCCAGTCACCACATCTGACACAACACAAACACGGCAAGGATAATTTTACATTACACTGCCGGGCACGGGTCACTTTAAAGGAACACAGGGAAGCCCGTTTCAGCTTGCATTTCAAGGCCAATCATCGAAATTGGCCCCCACAACACACCCCGGCTGCCTGAGACCGCTTCTCTCTCTCTCTCCCCCTCTCTCTCTCTCTCTCTCTCTCTCTCTCTCTCTTTCTCCTCTCGGTCTTTACAAACTCTCCAACAACAGATGAGGACCATGAAAGCGAGAGAGAGTGAGCAGATCTTTGAAGTGCAGCTGTCAGTCAACATGTTTCCATAGTGGGAACTGTGAGGGTGAAATGGTGTACAGGTGTGGGAGCAGAAACAGCTGGACCCCACCAGGTCAAACTGATACAGACGGGAGGAGGGGGAGGGGAGATGGGTTATGGTGAGAACAAGCCTTTCAGAGAACAGAAGCAATAATAACATCGTGAGAACACTGAATTAAAACCCAGATAAAAGTTACTACACGCGAGGAGATGAGATCAGAAAGTTACAACGGAAACCTTCACCGTCAAATGTCCCTTTCATCTGGAATTTAAATACCGCGACGTTGTGTTAACACTTCCTGAGTAGTGCTACACGTTTTATTAGCGCTATACACCCATGAATGCAATTCAAGGCTTCACTTTTAAGCTTTTTTTTTTTTTGCACTTTACTTCAGTGATTGTAAATTGGGGCTCTGAGTACTTCCAAAACAGTCGGCCTAAAACGTAATACTGGAGCCCGACTCGTACTGGGTTTTTGGGGCCGATATTAGGAAGTAAAAAAAAAAAAAAAAAGTATATCGATGCATGCACCACAATTTGGTTTGTTTGGTTAGTAAGTTTTATGTTGGGCAACATATGAGCTGATACACAACAAGTCTGTAATAGACCAACATCAGCCGATACGAGACAACCAGGCAGCACCAACTGGTTAGCTTAACTCAGCACAAATGTAGGTAGAACAGCTCGAATGACTCAGTTTAAAGTTAACAAAAAGTCCGTTTGAATCCGTGTTTGTAAGAACTGAACAGAGAAAATGTAATATCCTTATTCGTGAGCTTGATAAAGACTGTCAGGTGGATTTTATTACGTTTGGAAAAGCTTCCATCCGTTTCCAGTTTTAAATGCGACCCTAAACTGCTGCTTGTAACTTTATATTCACAAACTGAGTCGTAGCTTCTAAATTAACTGTTGGCAAGAAAGTAAAAAAGCCAATTCCTCAAAATGCTGAAGTATTTTTTACATTCTGGTCACTATGGACTATTCTGTACCAGCAAATCTTAACTCCTGAACTTTTGCCATCGGCTGGTGAGTGAGTAATAATTATAATCCTGCCCTGCAGCCAGTGTTTTGTCTTAATGAGCGTTCTGTAATTTGTCTCTGAGCAAGGTTAAAGTGCACCAAGCCTCGATCTGTAATGTTAAAGTAAATTTTGTCCACCTAAAAAGTGTAAGTTCATACATTTATAAATATACTATGCTTACTCTCCTATTAGTGCTTGTTTTTGCTTTGTTTACAGTTTCCTCTAACTCCTACTAAATGCTCCATCATGTACACCAGCTAGTTGCTGTTTACGTAGTATAAGTAATATATGCTGGCTTCATTGGAGTCTTTTTTTTCCCCCCTGCAAACTGTTTCCAGCTGCATTAACAGTAAAGCTGTAAAACCAAAACAACTAGTTTCAAAGATGCTAAAATGCTCCGCAAAGCTAAAGAAAACTGCAGAGTCGGGTGATTATTGTTTTTGTTTTTTTGTCACTCTGTGACCCTTTTGACATTGTGTAAATATTTCATCCATTGTTATCATACAAATCTTTAGTATATCAGCTTTAATTCAGCTTTTTCTCTTGTAAGCTTGAGTCACACCTGAAGACCACATATAACGGAGTCTACACCTTGTGAGTAAATGCGCGAAATGACTGGTCAGTAACGACACCTCTACAAATCCTACGTTGCAGTGTGATTTGTGCTGGAAAGACCAACAAAGAGGAGAACTCTGAAGAGGTGTGTAGGTCTATAGAGCCTAAAGAAGGAGGTCAGCGATCTTTGATAAAACAAAGCTAACTTGAGGTAAAGCTGTGGATGTGCTGGTATTTCTTCGCCGGCTGACACTTGACCAAAGCAAAGTCATTGGTTTCTAATGTTAGTCCCAAATATCGAAAACGTTTAAAAAAAAAAAGAAAAAATAAATCTAACAGCGAATTTGGATTTTAAGACTCAAGTTGAGAATCTTTACATATCGCACACTTTGTGATTTCATCATTGGGCTCGTTGTGTGTCGCCGCCTTCAAAGGAAGTTCTGCTGACAAGAAATGAGTGGACTGAAGAAGAGTGTACTGGTCACGAATGTTAATTCTTATTGTTCAAGTTTTTGGATGTGCTTGAAGAACAATACTGACATCCTTTCATTAATTCACTACCTTATATTCACCAATGAAGACAGCATGTCAAGAAATAATGTACTTCAAAGAGCGTTTGCTTTCCCTGCTCACGGCCTCTCTTTCAATTCCAGCCTGCATCAAACATCCTGCCGACAGACGTCATTGTCATTTCGTCACTGGCAATTCACCGGTGTCCAGTTTCTGAAAGGAAAATCATTTCCTTTTCTTTTCAGGCATCAGCTTTAATAAGAGGCAGCTAATTTTCAATAAATTATACAGCAGAAACAGTATCATTTCTCGACCTATTTTTGTTCCAGTGTTCATGCTCAGAAATTGTTCCATGATAACTCTCCGAATCCTTTGCAGATTTGTTGGGACTGCGTGACTTCGGTTAATGTATCATATTAATCAGTTCGTTCACGATATCTTGACGTGATAATAGGAATCTTCCTACTCGCGCACAGCAACAACAACCGTGGCTGAAAGCGGCTCCGTGGTGGAGGAGTTGGTTCCAAAAAGGGTTCTCGGATGTAACAAACCACCGTGATGTGTCAGTTTACACCCTGAAATACACGTCTACAGTGAATTAATAAGTTATGGCTTCGGGAAACCGAGGAGTTGATGGGATTCGTCCAAAGATCCATTGAGACTGTCCGACTCTCCCTCGCAGCTTCTGTCTTCACTGTGATTTTAGTCTGGAAACCTCGTTCGCTTTAAGGTTCGCTCGGTTCTGAACTCTGAAGGACGAATTAATCAGCAATCAGCCGGAGTGGCTGAGTGTGATGACGTTGAAGTAGCTTCACCGGGTAGCGTTTCGGCCACAACATATATGATACGCGGTGGTCGATACTGATTGGTTAAAGGCCGCTCCGATAGTTTCAGTATTAACCTGAGGTCTACGTCCAACGACCAATAACAATCCTCAATGGCGAGTAGCCAGACCCGTATCTTCACCCAGTATATCGGGGTCTGGTATAACAATACTGTCGCTGTCTTTCCAGAACCCCCCCAGAATCTAAGAGTTCTTCCAGTGGTCCAGGTCCCTCCTCCAACGCTTCATGTACAGATCTCCCTATAAAACCAGAGAGAGAGAGCTACTGGCATGAAGCCGAGACTGAATCCAGCTGCATCCAGAAATACAGCAAATGTTGAGTTGGATGAGATGCCCTTTCATTCGAGTTGATCAAAAGCTCTAACTGATCCATTTATTACTGTGGAAAACGCCATCCTCTGGACTGGGTCATTAGAATAAAGTCCTCTGCACATCATTCAGTGGGAGTTTACTGTAATCCTGCATTATGAAAGTGACCACAGCAGTCAGCAGGAGTTTTCTTTAATTTCCAAACCACAACAAATTTTTCATTTACATATCCTGCAGTTCTTTCATGTGCTCCTGTGAGGTGACAGTGGTTCCCAAGGCAGAGTGACCCCTTTTCACTTTACATGTCTCCGACCTGATTTCACCCTCATGTAACTTCAAGGGCTCTAAATTTGGAACAGCTCGAGTCACCTGTCAAACCTGACAGCACTGTCACTTCTGTTCACTCCAGCTTGCCTGTGCATCCGGGCTAATTGTTCCCCAGATGTGAACATCCATAGCCATCTAATCACACTCCATTCTGATGTCTGTGTCGGAGTCCAGGTTAATCTGAACTGAGCGTGGATTTCAAGAAAAATCAAAAACATCCTGATTGGCTGACAGTCCTGGTTAGGTGTGTGATTTCCGAGTGAATACGCCATCTCCAATGGACCTGGACCTCCCACTGATGAGTGCTCAATGGAAATTTGTTTGAGAGACACTCCTCAGAGATCTTAGACACACACACACACATATATACAAACACACACACACACAGCATACTCACAGACTTTCAGAGAGAGAGAGAGAGAGAGAGTCCAAACTCATAACTGTCAATGATGGACATGTTGATGCAGAGACTTTTTGAAGTGACAGAATGGTCCAGGTTTCCACTGCAGACCCTTTCTGATTGTTTTTTTGCTTTTTTTTTTTGTTCCTTCCTATTTTGGCTGAGCTCAGATGTTCACTGGGAAATCACAATATTCCTATTGTTGGTATTTTTATACAACGTCTGTCTGGGTTGTTTGACTGGGCAAATTAACAGATCTAATGGTTGCAATAATTAGGAAGGCGATGTTTTGTTCCAACAAGCACTCTGCCAAGCAGCTGAAAGAAAAAGGTAAGAAGCAGTTCCCTCCCTTTGCGTCTACACGCCAACACATGAAAGTCATTTAGCTGCACTTAAACTGTCGAAAAAAAACGCTTATGGCAAAGCATAGCGGCATCTGCATGCGCGACTTCTGTACCGTGTTTTCTGCATCCTCCTCCTCCTCCTCTTCGCCAACAGAACAACTATTGGCAATCCTCAAATGCAAGGTACACTTCATGAATTTTACATCACGCCCGATCATTACCATAACGACGCTATCAAAGATATTAGGAGACTTCAACGCTGTTTTCTCTTACACAGGGATCTCTCTCAGATCTCTTGTCAAGAGGGTGGGTATCATCTAGCATCATCGAGCATATAGCACGCACGAGCCCCCTCCACTAATGAGCGCGTGTGCATGTCTGAGTGTACGATATGTAAATCCTCGCATTGAGCGTTTGGAGAGGTGGGGGGGAGGGCTGTCTGTGGGGTGCGTATGCGTGTGATAAATCCTTATAAAAGAAGCAGCATTGTCTCCACTACTGTGTTGTCGCATTCATCTTGAAGTCGGTGAAGGCTTTGCCTGCGATTATCACTTTTTTTTTTTCTTTTTCACCCTGCTGCTTTCTCAACCAAAAATGAGCCCCCCCCCCCTCTTTTTTTTTTTTTTGATCACTTTGGACAGACCATATTATTCTAGCTGTTCAGAGATATAATTTACCTTCTGTGTGCCCACATGTGAAGGGGCGTGTTCGGCACGCCGCGTTTAGATTCATTATGTGAAGTGGGTGGTTTGACAGACAGCCAATATAAGGTGGAGTAATTAGCATTCTCATCTAATGGTCTCGTCTCTCTCTCCCTCCTGCTATTGTCTCTCCCTCTGTCACCCCCGCTCCTCTTCTTCTTCTTCTTCTTCTTCTTCTTCTTCTTCCTGGGTGACGTGACGTCCTCTGAAGCAGTAAAATGAGGCTGGTTCCTGTGTTGTCCTTCCTCCGCTCACAAGCACACTGTAATTATTTTTCTGCCGGGGACCAGATCAGTGCGGAAGAACAAAGTGCATTGCTCGTGACGATCGGACCAGTTTGTAGAAAACAGGAGCCACACACACACATCATCATCATCATCATCATCATCATCACAAGCAGACAGGCATGTTTCCACAGACACATACACACATATACACAAAAACAAATTGTACGTGAACACAGGCAGCCAACAAGCCCAACTCTTCCCCCTGGTTGCCTTGTTACGCTGTGATTCTTCCCAGAAAGGAATGGATTTGCTTATTAATGCAACGGATGCTGTCCATTTTCTGATCATTTTCAAAAACTGTTGTTTACATGGGTTTACATGCAATAACATGTTGTTCCGCTGTTATTAACAACCCCAGAGCGAGTCACACACACACACACACACACTGTACACATGCACAACAACCAGCCATCTAACAATCACTCAGCACACTGTGGGTTTCTTCCTTCTATCTGCTGGCAGCAAATTGGATGGTCTCCCATACATATTTTCATATGCTGATGGCCACATTACCGGTGCAGGCATCCCGCTGAAGTGATTTGTGGTGCTCATTTGAAAGTGATAGGATGCGGGCAGCCACTGAACTCCTACTCAGCGGTGGCGAGAACCAGGCTGTCTTTATTGCTTTACAGCTAGCGCAGTAACCTGGGCACATTGATAATGGGCTGTTGTGCTAATAGGCAGATAACACATCCAATCCATCACCAACTTCCCAGAATGCGCGCGTTGTTTGCTTTTAAGTAACAAATATAGCCCTGAAGCCAGTGAAATATACCTGGCTATTTGTAAGAAGCCATCCATAAACGAACAATGAATCCATTTGATTGTGCCGAGTTTGTTTTAACTATGTGTAACTGGCGTTTTAAAGCGAGAACACACAGTTGTTACTGACAAATGATGTGGCACGTATAGTCATAAGTACTGTGTACAAAGTTGCTCATTGTTCACTCTGAACTCCTTTTTTGTTTTGTTTTCCCTTATCAAACTGTCAGACTCTGTGGTTGTTATACAATGTGATTACCTTCCACTCTCTCCTTACCCCATATCCCTTATTCTCCCTGTCCCGCTCTCCTCCATGATTACCACACTGCCTCCAGCTAGTGAATTTGAATTGGGGCCGCCTATTATTTTCCCCCCATGTGATAGTAATTATTTACAAATTTGTCAGTGTTCATGTGAAATACAGGCTGTTCTATTAGAAGTTATGTGTTAAAAGGTGGGAGGGGATGGGCGGAGGGGGGAGGGGAGAGCAGGGTCCTGATTTCTGAATATACAATTAGTGCAATCGGATTAAAACACGGCCACAGGTAGGCGAGGAGTCGAGCCGGAGCAGCCCCAGAGACACCGTTAACCCAATCAGATTAATATTACAGATTGTCATGACCACCTTTTGTCTTCCATTTGGGGAACGTCTCGGGCTCGCAGGGTCGGGTGACGTGAATGTGATTACCCACAAGAAACAATAGGGCACAAAGGGAGCATTGCTTTCGGCGCCGCTGTATTCAATAACCGGCAGAACAGACCGGATTCTCGCCCATTATATTTCTTAATTTGCCGAATCTTCACGCAAATTACTCAGAGCGGTCTCATTTGGGTGGAAGTACAGATTACAGAGGCAGGATGTAATTGCGGGAGACATGGGGCCGCTCGCTGGGAAAGTAGTGAGTCTGATTGCACAGGAAGTAGTATTATTGGCCGTGCATAAGGAGCTGCTGTAATGTGGCACAACAGAAGGTTCTGCAGAAATCAAACTACGAATATCCAACCAGATAATGACATACTTCACAGATTTAAGATCATAGATAAACACTGAACATAGCATGTGTAATTATTATCTGTACACCGCTGCTAATAATGTGCTATATACACCCGAATACAGCTTGTGCTATTCTATGGCACCCAGCAGTGTAGCTCATGGCCTGAAGCACGCCACAAGGCGTATACAAACACACACTCAAAGCTTCCTCATTTAAAAACACACAAGGAACAGAAACCCTGCAGAGACATTTTCTTGAAAAAGCTTTTTACAATGTCTGACACAACATAATGGGACATTTTGCAAAGAAGAGTTTGCATTCTTCGACAGAACTTCTTTCAGCGTGGTGTTTTCTATCTGCTTCTATCTCTGTCTGACAAAAACTCAGTGCCGTAATTAGTTGGTTCGTACGACTCTTGCACACCAGAAATTGTGATTGGCAGAAGAAACCGACGATTCCTGCACAGTCGTCCTCTGTACTGAATATGGTGTCGATTAAACCATATTTACGAGGGCGGATCAGAAGGTTCAGAGACTGCACCTGTTGGGCGTGAATCGTCGACAGCATCGAGCCGTTGTGGGGATCGAATCCTTTTTACCAGCACTACCTGTGCTCTGGCAGTCAACATTCGAGTGGACAGATTTATAGTGATGACCAACCTGCCAATCAGAGACCCTTACTCTGCCCCAATGCTCTTCTAAACCACACTATCCTAAAGACAAATCTGTTTCAGAGCACTCTTTATTAACATAATTAATGCATGTTTCTATGCTTCTTAATCCGATTTCTTGTCACGTAGAGATTTTACTAGTAAGTGAAATTGTACAAAATGCACTGTGATGAGGAAATGGTTCTTACTTGTAATTCTGGGCAGCACGTGTCCTTCTCTCTAATTCCATCTATTTCTCTGGTGCATGTATAGAGCAGCTGCTATGGCTAGCACGCTGAAGGGGGTAGAAAGGGGCCTGCGTGAAGTCGATTCAATATCACACACACGGCACCTTAAAACAAAACACAAAAAGCACAATGTTATTGCCTGAAAACATCCAATAATAGCCAATTAGATCATCAAAAACCCTATTCCCAGCAATACACCCTCGTACAAATACAAACAGCCAGGGCTCCAAGAAGCAGGGCAAAAAAAGCAACAGAAACCCTTGGGCTGTTAAACTTTAAAGCTACTGCTTCAAAAACTACATAAAATAAATAATCTGACTAAAACCATAACCCTGGGAGACCTCGCTCACTGCCTGATAATTGTCTTCTTTCATGGCACCATCCATCCAGAACATTGGGCCTGTGTTCTCAGGCCTGCTGGGTGCTATCACGTCGGGCAATCACAAATGAGGCGGGGGGGTTGGTTTGGAAAGGCCGACATCCACAGGGAACTCTACAGCCCTTATCCGACCGTCGGGATCTGGACCCACAGAAACAATTTCAAAGACGAGGCGAGATTGTTGCAAACGGACCGGTTACCCTGCTGGGGCACATTACACATCCAAAAATGTGCACACGCGTGATTTGCACGCGCACAGACACACAAAACGCACACAATGGCTTCGGTTCGCACTCTTCGGGTTCTTCGCTCAGGCTTTCTTTGAGGCAATTGCTGCTTTCAAACAGGATCCATAAAAGATGAAACAACCTTTGCACTCGTCTCCCTCTGATGTTCGGAGACATACCTGCAGCGAGTGTTATTAGTTGCTGCTCGTATTGATATGCGCCGTGCCCGGTGCAGCGTGTTGGCGGGTAAAACCACTATGTGTTTCTCCCACGCCTCTTCCCTTCGGACAAACGAGACGCACTCTGGCCTCCAACCGCAGCGCTGTGTGGGATCTGGACGTCTAATTGGGTCTCAGCACAACAGCAGAGAGTAGGAAGAGTTCATCAAGTTTAGTATCCGAACTGCACAGGTTCGGGCGCCGGATTCGTTTGCAGGAGCGTCGGCGCGCACGCACGCACGCGCACACACTCACATGTTCACACGTTTGACTGAATATATGCATTGGATAAGTGTTTGTTCCTACAGAGGGGCTCTGCGTTACCTCCCTGTTTCTGCATAAGCAGCGAGTGTGCTGATGAGTTAAGTCCAAATTGATATGCCGCTGAGCATTCATCATAACAAGCACAACTCAATTTAGCGCAAGCCAATTTCCTGCTTCCCATCGAATCTCGTCTGGCGTGGGTTGTGCTATTTAAATCACAATTGAGTTTATAGAATCCTCTCTAGTCAAATCACACCGTGTTAATTTGCTCATCAATACAGCATAATCGGGCCTGCGGGGACAGAGAGTACAGTAACTTACGAAGGAGCGCTTCGGTTTTATCGGTGTGTCCCACATTATTTACCTGCGACATTTATCGGCTCTGCAGATAGAAACAGATCTCAGTCTCAGCCAGGGAAAAAGAAAATAAACGGAACAGTTTTCTGAGGGTGATTATACAGTACATTTTTTGTTTTGTTTTGTTTGTGTGATAATCTGTGTGTGTGTGTGTGTGTGTGTGTGTGTGTGTGTGTGTGTGTGTGTGTGACATCCCTGTGGGTTTGCAGGCGTCAATAACACTCCATAACTTCCTCCAGCACATCCATAATAACTCACGATGGGGTTCTCTGCCCTTTACTTCAAAGATGTATTTTTGCGTGTATCTGATTGCCAGCAAAGCAGCAATATCCACAAGGCGTAGCTCGGAGAAGCGAAAATCCTAATGATCATATTTATTAGGCAAGTGAATCTGTCACAGCAAGATAATGTGATGCTTTACTCAGAAGCGTCCTGTAAATAAGGGTAATTAGGTACTCTGTTCTCTTCAAAGCAAACAGCAGCCTTGCTAGATTTACTGATGTCTCTTTCACTGGTGGATAATCATCTCTCCGGTGTGAGAAATCCAGGGTGTTCATACAATTGTCTTCTACATTCAATACAGTCTTTAAGACGAATACCAATCTTTTATTTCTACCAATTCTCATGGATTAAGGCAGCATTTGTTGTAAAGTTAGTAGTAATAACTTTAATGCCTTGTAATAAATGATTTTTTAATTATTTAAAGCTCAGTGATGATCAGGGCTTCTCAATTTTAGTATGTAAATAAAGAATAGGTAAACAATTTTCTCAAGTCTCCCTTTAGTGGTCGGTCATATGAGTAATAACGCCCGGATTGCTCACGACAAACCTTTCTCCTGTTCATACCAAGCAGCCACCAACTGTGACATCAGTCTACTGGTTCGTGAACGGTCGTCTCGAGTCTCGAGTTCAGTGTTTTTTGGCCATTACCGTCTTGCTATTTTTTGGAGCCAGAAGTGACCATATTTGGACAAGCTAGGGAGGAGCGAGCGGTACTGGAAACCTGACTGCGCCACAGGCCTGTCAATCAAACAGATTGACACTAATATGAGTTGTAGAAACCGATTTATTGGCTTCGTATCTCATGTTGAATGTCAGTTGAGCCTTCTTTGAGCCAATCCCTACTGGCCCTCAGTGGGATTGCACTTTAAGGCACTTTCTTATTTTGGCCTCATTTTTCAGGCACAGAAGCTACAAAGTCTTCCTCCAAATGGGATTTCAATGGAAGTGATGAAGGACAAATGCACAGTCTTCATTTAATGTGAAGATGTGTTCAAACTTTGAGTGAGCAGCCTGCGAGGAAATCTGGCAAAGTTTAAGCCCATGATACTTGTAAGAAATCTCCCCTTTTATCAAGCCTGTCCGTCCACTGCAACCGTTGTACTATAAATAATAAGTGCCATGTTTGTCCACAGTGCAAATATCAGTTTCACAACAATGGCTCAAAAATTGGGACCTGCCTGCATCTGTATCACGTGACTTTCCAACAAAGCCTGCTCTCATCTCAGATGTACACATGAGTTGCGTCGGGTTTAGGCACTAAAACCACGTGCTAAGGTTTAGGAAAGGAACCTTTTTTTATAATATTAGAATATTTGTTGTTGCACACATGGTAATCAGCCAAAAGGATTTTTCCTAATATGATCAAAAATGGTCAAATGATCTAAAAACCACTTATAAATCCATTAGTTGCAACTGAAACCTTTGAGACAGTTTGTGAAACCAATTTATATTTTAAACAAAATCAATTATTTTTTTTTGCATAAAGAGGTATCATCTAAACTGTCCTACAATTCACAATTCTACAATATCCACAATACAACAACAAAAAAAAAAATCAAAGCTGACTGTGGCATGGCACAATTGACAGGGAAAGCATCCATCTGTCCACATGCAGCCTCAGTCTATTTATAAGGTTGCCATTGACTGACAACTACTCCTTAGGCATACTATAAAAGACCAGTGCTGGCTGAGAGGCTGCATGTGTAGCTATTGATTACCAGTCAGAGGAGTATAAAACATTTGGGAAACAGTGAGATGAGTAGCAATCAGGAAATCTAGCATCCCCTCAGGCAATTTATAGAACCATTTGCCTTTATTGTATGAAGTATTTTCCTATTCCTCACCTTCAGGGAGAGCTGTAAGTTGTGCATTGTGCAGAGAGTATGAGCTGGAAGTCTGGAGGCCCCCCTAAAGGCACTGCTCTTCGCCAGCAGAAATCCTTTTCGGGGTGAGAGGTCAACTGTGTGCGTATGACATATTGTTATTTTACATGGCTGCAGATGACCCCGGTGTGCTGTCATGGGAGCTGTTTCGTTTTCTTGAATGCGTTTTGTGTGATTTATATTTGTATTTATCTCGTCATGCCACATGCAGCACGTCCAGTAGTACACTGAGGAGAGCGCTGAGGGAAAGGCTGCGGTTCATCTGAGAGGTCACCACAAAAATGTGTGATGGACATGAGGTGTCATATATACACACACACACACACACACACACACACACACACACAAACAGCACTGATGAATTCAGATTTATGATTAGGGTTTTTTCATTTCAAAAGCGTGCATTAGTATTTAACTGTTAATTTTGGAAGATCATTCCCCCATCATTTTAGAGATCTCTATAATCTTGTCAGTTCCCAATTTCAATACATCTTGGTTTTCATAAAATCATTATCTGAGCCCTGTCTGAGTAAGTTTTGCTATCCATCTGTTTTCTATTAAGAGGGAAAACTATGCATAATTCATGATCATTAAACGTATGAATTGGTGAGCAGACACTGAAGCGTTCTTACACCAAGAATTCAGCTGTGCTTAAACTTGTTTTGAATCTGACGGCCAACTTTCTGTTTTTATTTTCTTAATGACCACAACAAGAATGAGGAGTCATGGTGTTGTACTATGATATGATTAGAGAGGAGCCCCGGCCCGTCTGCTCAAATGAGATCATTTTTCCAAAGCGTGCCCCGGGCCAAGCCTGATTAATTTGCTACACATTGTGTTGGCTTATTGTACCAGCCGCATTACTCGCCCTCATTTTGTTGCTGATCATGATGTATTCCTACGGAACTGACAAAAACAGGGAGGTTTGTAAACCCGTATTCATAGAACAGTACATAGAACAATTTAGGGAATGTCTGCAAATTGTAAGGGCTGGGGGAGGGGTGTGCAAGGGGGGATTGTTTCTCTATCGCTTCGAGATTTACTGTTTTAAAATATATATATATGGATCTTTGTAGTTATGAGTGACTGAACATATATTTGTCCAAAAATGTTAAATGTGTCCCTGAGAGAGCCACTGACTGGAAACGTGAATATTATTGTACCATGAACATGAGCGTTTATACAAGAGTAAACCATCTTAAACTCTTAGTGTTACTGATGTTAAATGGTAAAAAAAAAAAAGTCGAGGTGAGATTACAAAGGAAATGTTATTAATTCTACGTGCTTGTCTTTTTTTTGGTCTTTTTTATAGTGAACCATACCAATCACAGCAAAATAATTGTTGCACAGTCCCTGAATCAATGTTCTCATAGTTTTGAGTCACATTTTGAGTGAAGTTGCAGCGGATCATCAGTTCAGCATGAAGAAGAATGGTTCACTTCTTTCCACTGACTCAAAAGGTCACATTTTGTAAACCGATACAGTTGATTCTAGTAGGAAGGCCTCTTTACACACAATATTTGTCCACCTTTGAGTGTTTAAAGTATCACTGCCAGATTATTGACAGAGCTTTTTAAATTTCAGCCGTTTCTGTCATGTCGGCAGAATTAGTGGAAAGGTGATTATAATAGTGTTGTAAACAAAGTCTTTTTCAGGTTTAGATGTGCACACTGATCTCTAACTTAAATCAGACTCATGTGTTGTCCACAAAGCTTTAAAGTGAGTTCCTGCACATAGAGAGCCGATGGTCATATTCAATTACCTGAGGCCAAAAAACTCTGAATTCATTCAGCCACATCTGACCTTTTGACCTTGGAAAGTATAGGTTTTGACCAGAGACTTGGTTTCACTTGTTCTTCCACATTTAAATCTCTTAGTGGTTTTGCTACAGAGGATGCAAAGTGATTAGTAGCAAACGTCTCTTTGATCAGATTATATAGACGTAAACTTGAGCTTCAGATATGGTAAATTCTCCCGTTCATGCACACGCTGACACACTAACGGCAACTGAGCTGCCGTGCGAGGTGTTTCGCTGCTAGCGGGAGGAACTTTGCTTTCAGTGTGTTGCCAATGGACTTTTCATCTTGTTGACAGAAGAAGTTGGGGATTGAACCACCAAAGGATTCGTGGTCGTCCCACTTCACCACCCGAGCCACAGTTGCCGTCTTTATCTGTTTAAACCAGTTCACAATTTTTGTCTCCCTCTTTCTGCCTGTGAGGGTAATTACAAAAACCCTGCCCACATGTGCTTCGCAAACCCCCGTTTGGCATTAGGAATGTGATCCATTCAGTCCAACAACATTTGGAAAGTCACACACCCGAATTATTTTATCCCCATTTAAGTTAGCATAGTGCTAAAGTGAAGTTAGCTGGCTTGTCCAGTGGAGTCTGTGGTGCTCATCCTCTGCTCAACAGGCGTCCATCCATCCGTCCATCGCAGGACTGTCTCACCAGACACAACATTTAAAAAGTGTGAACTACAGATTCACCTGTTGGTGATAGATTTATTCAGTATTGTTTGAACTTGTTTGAATTTGGCAAAGCCTCTGATACAGTGGGTCTTTCTTCTAATGTGAAAGTCCTGCGCTCTATCTTTCATTTTTATTTCAATCAAATTGTGTCCATAGTTCTACATCAATGTCGGCAACTCTAAATCACCGCAAGCCTTCATGTGTTCGTACGATCCCTTTTTTTTAGTCCAAGAAAGCTATTTGGCACAAAGTTGCCCAAACAAGCTCTCTGTGATCAGATAGTTTTCATCACAGTAAGAATGTTTTCTCCACCGTATTTGCATTTTTCCATTTCATTAGCCAGACTCTAAAACCGGAAGTTGTTTTCATTTGCATCTAAATGCATTTGACCCTCAGACTGGAAATGACAGATAATTATTTTCCCTGAAGAGCTCCTTGTTTGCGGGGAGGACAGAGCTGCAGCAATTGGTCAAACATGGTTTCCAGCACAAATTGCAGCGTTGGGCTGTTTGCTTTTTCATTAACATTCACCCTCTGTCTGATTGCCCCGAATCGTTACGGCTCCTTCTTCTTAAATCCCCCCCCCCCTCCCTCCCTCCACCCTGCAGAGGACACCCGGCCCCACGGGTCTGTTTTTTAATCTTTTTCTTGAGATGAGAAAGCTTCGACTCATAGAAATTATGTTCAGATGGTACAATGTTGTTTCCCCAATCACGCCGTGTGACGCAACACATCTGCTGCCTGGATGATGCTCACAGAATGTTTTTTTTAGTTGTTGTTTTTTTTTTTTAAATGAATGAAACACTACAACCTGTAAGGAGGTGGATTGTGAGCATAGAAAGCAAAAGACCTCGAGACCTGAGACCAAGATTTACATCCTAATTCATGTATGTGTTCAGGTTCAGACAGCAAAAACACTTTGGTTGAGGATCTGAAAGGGGAAGATTGTGGTTTTAGTTAAATGTCAATAACTTGAACATGTCATTCTTCAAGTCACTGCAGACGTCTTCATTATTAAACCAAGACTGTATCATTTTTCCCAAACCTTAACCACGCACTGTGCCAAAACATAAGCATAACAAAGTTGAACTGGAATTGCAGCCGTTTATAAAGCGGTCCAAGCACCCCGACCCGCGTGTCACCACGCAGGTCCGACCCAAAGCTGCACCCACTGAAGGGAATCACCTCGGTGTCTCTTCACCAACCACGAGAAGCCACGGCATTTATTGTTATTTGGCACTACGGGCATGTTCTTTTCCAACTATTCAGTCATAAAGTATTTTACCAGCATAGCAGACAATCTCACCTACACAATTATAAAAAGGATTTTGACTATCAGCATTTTATGGTGAGATACATGTAGAAACATAATTTCATCAGATGAAATATTTTTTCCTTGATTATGTAATGTAATATAAAATACCTGCAAGCATTTAAATATAAAAGGATGATCAAATGCATTGAAATGTGATTTATTATTCACTGATGGCTAAGGGTTATTTCTTTTCGGCACAGCACAGTTGGTGCTTGGAAACCTAATATTGCTGTAGTTGCTATATGATGGACGTTATAATGCAAAGTCAGATATTTGAGTAGAAAACAGATTAAACATGCTGCCGGAGAACATAGTTATTTTTCAGTATCAACTTTTTGAGAATTGCCAGTAAAGTTTATTCAAAACAGTTTACTCTTTATGTTAGTAAAACAAATCTGATTTGGAAGCATTGCCTTTCCCCAAAACTCATGTGTTGTTCCAACTTAGTTGTATGTATGCGATTTCTAGGAGATAAGGATGGATGAGATCAAATGAAGTAGTTGCTGTGTTGAAGACTTGAAGCAAAAAGACACATGTAATAACAAAATCATTACTATCTTTTAAATAATTGGCAGCCTGAGAGGACGCGTCGAATCCCACAAGTATTTAATGCAACTTCAGCAGCAGCTAGCCACAAAAACGTTTTCGCAAATGTCCAATTTATCTCAACACATACAGATGCTGATGATGCTCACTATATGTACGATGTGGCTGAAGTTGATTAAAACAGATGAGAATCGAGGTGTTTTTTTATTCATTTAGTTGCATCATACACAGCAGGCTCATACCTGCATCCCATGATGGCCCTCCTGTCTCTCCTGGAGTCTTCTAACAAGGTGCAAAGCCTCTTTGCCTGGCTTTGAAAAAAAAGAAAAAAAAAAAGAAGTATTAAAGCTAATTGTCTGTCAAGCAGATGTTTTCTTTTTTTTTTTTGCTGGGCCACAATCAAAACAAAAATCTTCTGAGAGAAACAGAGTGCTGAAAAAGGAGAAATCTTTTCGGTGACCTTTGCCCCGCCTCGGTCCAGATTAGCATAAATCACTGCGGGTGACTGATTGTAATAATAATAAGCCACAGAATAAAGACGTGGAAAGTTATTCTGTGCTGTCATACAGCCGTATAAATGTTGGGGGTAACGTCAGTGAAAGCGTCAGTATTTTACGAGAAAGCCAGCTGATGTGATGTGTTTACTAAAGAGTCTTTTGTGCCATTATTTTCTCCCATTAACAGAGTGTTTCATGGCTAATTCACCAGTGCCCTTGATTCGGTCATTGTGACAAATGCCATGAAAGCATCTCTGAAGACCGCCCGCCTCTTACGAACACGCACTCACATGAGGAATGTGAATTTGAGACCTGCTGGCAATCTGAGCGAACTGGAGCTAATAGTGTTGGAACTCACTCTGATGGTCTGTTGGGATGGCTCACAAACGTTTACTGTTGACATATGCTCCAATTTCTCAACTTAATCGTGTTTGCTTTCCCATTTAGATTAATTTTTTTGTTGTAAATATGAACACAACCTAAACTGTTTGTGCACATAAGCCAAGACGGTATCGACTAAATTGTCTGCATGCGGTGAAGTGCACCTCAGACGAACAGGCAGCCCGGCTGGAAATAAAACTGCTGTTTGGTTGAGATTATTGATCACATTAATATGCAATGATTATTTTCTCAGGGTGAATTTGTTGTCTAAATACGAGTTTGAAGTTGTGTAATTAAAAACAGCTTTGAAGGAGACTCCAGCAAAGAGATTTGACATTTTAAGAAACATATTTTTGAAAACGGCTCCACTGAAGTGTTTGTTACTCAGCACTTCAATGGAGGATACTTCAAAATGAATTATGGTTTTAAACTGCTGCTGAATGTTTATTTGTATGTATCATATCCACCATGTTTTTAAGAAAAACAAAAAAGAAATGGAAATACGATGATACATCATTTATCAGGGATGGGTTTTTTTTTCCTTCAAAATAAAACAATTTTATTTTGAAAGCAAAGGCACATGACAGTAGAGTTACTTGTGAATATGGACACCAATTTCCTCCTCTTCTTTTTTTTTTTTTACTGTTCTCAGCTCTTCGAGACACGAGGAGATTTTTTTTTCCTGAACTTATATTTTCTCCGTAGAGACAGACATCAAAAAGCTCAAGAGAGGGATATTGTAGGGAAACAAGCACCTTGAACTGCAATGCTTGCTGGGAAATATGGACACAAACGGCTTCCTTAAAATAATAATTTGACTGCTAATGAAATCGGTGTTAATCCTAATATATCAGTTTACCCATTATGCAAGAGGAGACAATTTGCTATGAAGTCGTAACTTCCCCAAAACCTTCACAGTACAAAAAACTAAAATAAACAGCATTTAAATTTGTTTAAAAACATGTGATTGAATTAAAAGTCTGCTTTACTGAGATGTTTATGTAGAATCTGCCAAATTGTGCGCTCTTTTCTTTATGCATGAATGTCCTAATGTTAGAATTTAGTTACATTAGTTTATTTCGACGTTTTGACCTGTGCTAGTGGGAAAACAAGCGTTACTGTGAACCTTAACGATGGCCCTTCTGTCCCAATGTGCCATGATAGTTTGACAGCGTGCACAATATCAGGACCCTAAAACTGAAGCAGCGAAATGGATTTCAGCCGTCATTCATTTTGGTTTTTTTTACACCACTTATTTTCCTGCTGTGACATGTCAAAATGTCCTCTCTGAAAAGGACAAATCACATCCAAAAGTTTCTTCAGCGACTGTTTCTTTAATCATAATAAATTCTGTGATATTGTAGCTGGAAAAAAAAAAAAAAAAAAAGCTCCTTAAATAAATCCATTATATTATTCATGTACGCTTGTTCAATTATTTTTAGTGCGATTAAACGAAGAGTAAACTTTGACTTGGCCGCTGTTTGACTTTGTCATTAATCTGCTAACTCGTAAATGGATCCCTCCGGCAGAGAGAGGACGAAACCAGAGGAGAACATGAAAATACTGCGGTCAGAAATACTTTTAAATCCACTGGATGGAGCTATGAAGACACTCGGAGAGCCAGTTGGAGCAGAGCAGAGCAGAGCAGAGGATTAAAGCCCAAACCAAACAAGTCCCACACAGCCACTATGTGCACCGCAGATGGTCCTTATCGCTTACTGGCCTTTAAGTAACTCCAGTTATGGATAGTGTGCCATTAATGAGTGTGATGGATGTCGATAAAAGAAAGAAAAACAATATGACTTGTGCAAAGTCGGGATTAGACTCAAATTCATCTTAAACTCGTGCTATTTTTTTTTTTTTTTAATTTGACACAAACGTTAAAAGTATCCGCGTTTGCAGATGGAGCCCACGCATTTAGTAACGACGTCTAATCGACGCAGCGATAGGACAGAAAATATCGTGTTTTCATTAGATAACTTGCAACAACACGAGCTGAATGTTTGAACTGGAAATAAAACGGCTAATGAGTGAAACGCAAACAGCTGAACGGAACGTGAACTTAATGCTTCGCTTTGTTTTTTGGTTTTTTTTCTTCCCTCAATTTTCTAAGTTTAAATTCGTGACACTTTCCACTCTCCCTGAAACCCCCCCCCCCCCCCAAAAAAAAAGAAAAAGTGTTGACCCAGACTTAAAATGTTAGTTTTAATATAGTTTTGCACTGTTGATGACTCCAGATACATTTATGAGCATTAGCCAACAAAGCAAACCAGAGCCTAGCCCAAACAAACGGGGATGAAAGGCGGCCTTTGATCCGCGGCCGACCGGAGTGACTTCAGCACTTCAGCTCGATTGTTTTCAGCTGAGGTTTCTCTGGGTGGCTTCACTTCAAGCTACGACCCAAACTGCCGGAACAAGATTTACTCGGGATTTAAAGAACCACAAAGTTGGTTCACAAAAAAAAAAAAAAAAAACTCTCAGCTAAACCAAACCGACCGTTATTTTTCAGATTCGCTGCAAGTAGCCCCTCAAGTTATTGTGATACAGCATGACAAAAGCTCAGACTCGGTGTCTTTGAGCTAAATATACACTATCTTCTCAGGCCCATAAGCTCTGTCATTTCACACCGTTTAGCAGTGCCCCCGCCGCCGAGCTCTATGTTGAGGCTACGACAGCTCACATTCCGTCTGATCATAGTTGTGTGTGACATTTCAAAGAGGATTATGAGAATGAAATGTGATAAAAAGTATTTTCACGTGACCCCTGAGCACTTGACCTGTGATGGGCTACGGCGCAGCGTAGCACCGCGGCTCAGACCTCTGGGACTCGCATGTTGTTGTGCCGCTCGAGCTTCACCCACACACACACACCCCCCACCCCCCAAAAAAACAAAAAAAACAAAACAAAAACGGACGGATCCGAGGTAACCGATGAAAAATCTGACGAGCTGCGTTTTCTTTTCCGGAGATCAAAGCTGTTACTGATACCAGACTGTGAGATCGGTTGTTTTGGAGTAGATGTCGGTAAAAGTGGGCGCGATTCTATAGAGATTCAAAAACTTGAAGTCAGGACTGAATGTGTCCTAATTCTCCTTTTTTTTTTTTTTTTTTTTTTTAAACAGCAAAAGCTCATCAGCAGTAAAACCAGATGTAAATTTAATATCAAGCGTAGGCGTCCGCTAAATATCATCACACACACACACACACACACACACTCCTCTCCTGCATTAATATATTATTGTGTATTTGTGGCCAACACAAACTGCTTTATGTGCTTCAACATGTTGACAAAGCAGCCACGGCTCATTGCTGCTTGATGGATGGCTGTGTGTGCCTTGCTAATTATTAGTACACATAAAAGGATGCTGTTATTTCCAGACCTGGCCCCAGCCGGAGGGGTCGGCGGGTAAACACGGAGCCATCAGTCTGCGACTATATCACTCAATCTTGATGTATGAGCAAAGAGGTACAAATTAAACGTGCAGCGGCTTTCTAAGGAGGCGGTTGGGGGAGGGGTGGCGCAGCACTCAACAGGACGCCATTTGGGCCTAATTCCTGTATGGGGGTTCAGACAATAAGCCACTATAGCACATGGCGTAATTACTTTGTAAACACACATCTGGAATTAGGCTCCCAGAGGAAGCAGATACACTTAAAAAAAAAAAAAGTGGCCAACTATTTTAGATTTTAGATGTGTCAAATTTAGTGTGTGTGTATGTAGAACAAGTGGAGGGTTCAAGTGTGTGTGTGCGCGCGCGTGCG
Organism: Embiotoca jacksoni; assembly: GCF_022577435.1. NCBI lineage: Eukaryota > Metazoa > Chordata > Actinopteri > Embiotocidae > Embiotoca > Embiotoca jacksoni. Next base: position 7,160,371 of record NW_027185340.1, read on the forward strand.
TGCGTGCGTGTGCAGATAACGGTGAACACACGGCAACTCTTGACCTCACGTCAGCTGATCAAAGTTCAGCATTACCAGTGAAACAGGGACAATGGGCATCCAGGTCGGAGGAGAGTACACGTGTACAGTGTAGCCCTTAAATCTCGCCGTTTCCCCTCCCCGTCCTCCCTCTTAACACTTACACAGGCTTCCCACTCCAGTTACAACCATCTTGCTCCTATTTGGTGACATTACAGGCCTCCACTTTCCATACCAATCCGATCTGTGTCATTTTGACAAACACTTGGGAGCGAGCCGCGCCATGCAGGAGGCTCCACCAAAAAAAAAAAAAAAAACAGACCCTGCATCTGGATTTTATAGCAGCTCAATTTTCTCTGCCTGCGCGTAGCGCAGATTGGATGTGATGAGCTGCCCCCGGCCAACATGGAGGCTGCATGAATGTCAACTCTGGACTGATATTGATATCGATCCGCGGGTCAGAGACGGTTGCCGAGCATCAGCCGCGAGGCGAGGAGATCGCCGTGCACACGCCGGGGACAGTACGGGAGGGGATTAGTCCTGGACTGCTCTCATTATCTGGAAAATGTACTCAGGGTTGTCGTTCCAAGAGCTTTACGAAGATCTCGTCTTTGTTCTTTTGCGCACTGAACGACAAAGTTTTACTCTGCAGCCATTCGTTACTCCGCATATTTTTAACCCAAAGTTTGTTGTGCAGCTTGAACTTTCTAAAAGTATTTTAAAACTCAAGTACAAATATTTATAACTTTATTGATAGTTTACTTGTACAAGATGTACATTCATATTTTGTGAATCAAAAAAGGGGGAAAAAACAAACTGTACGATGATTCATGTTTAGGCATGCTTGCATATGAAATGGTAATCATTTTAATGGATACAACAAATTCCATGGAGTATCGTTGAATTCAACCGTCCCTGAAATGTCTGTAAACTCGGACACGCTACATTTTTTTTTCTATTTTTTTTCTTTTTTAGGCAAACAATGCACTACAGCCACACCTCCTAATTCAAATTCAACACTTAAAAAAAAACCATACAAAAATAAATGCAAAGCCATGTAAAAATGTACACTTGTAGTTCAACTATTTCATCTTTCATAAACTTTCAGACAAAATAATAAATAAAACACCCATATGTTTAATTTAAAATGGAGACATAGATAAACATTTCTAAATGGAGGTCTGGTAACATGTTAGTTGTTTGCAGACTGTTTAGAGGAACGTAGACCTGAACCAGATCTACGCTTTTACTGTAGCGCAGCTCTGACAGCAGTGTTCATAAGGTGGTCGAAATAATCTTTGAATTTAGTCCGAAGGTTTTGTCCGGAACAGTTTGTAAAATTATTCAGCATTATTTGGAAATCAATGATGAAATGCCACATATAACATGCAAAAGTAATCTAATCATATTGTAAACAACTGCCTGCTTTGGGGTTACAGTGCTGATTTGTTGATATTATATTTTGAAAATTTCCCAATATCCAAAAGTAAAGGAATTTTTTTTTTCAAGCGTACTAGTGAAGAGTTTTTGTTTTTCTTCATTCAACTTAATTTCTGCAGCATCCAAAAATGTGCCCATGTCTTCCTCAACAAGTGACGGCTGATGTATACAAAACCATTTGAATACATAGGAGGTCTATGTGGGATATGGCACCTGGTTTTTGAGTGACTTTTCTTGGACTAAAAACAAAAAATATACACTGCCGTAGAAAACCCGGTAAAGAAATTCAACACTCCAACAGTGCATGAGAAACAAAAACAAAACAAAAAAGGAAAACGTCATTGGGTCTCTTTATCGTTGAGGATTAACTTGCTAGCTGTTTTTACTTTTTTGCTATTTACAGTATTGCACTTAAACTGCACACCATTGCATTTCAGTTTGACTGATGCTTTCTTCATATTTTCAGAAATTACAAAAGAGGAAAAAAAAAAAAAGAAAGAAAAAAAAAAAAGAAGTCACATTTATACCCTTTATCCAAGATGATGTCCTTTTCGCTGATCACATGACGATATCAAATCCCCCTTCACCAGTTAATTAGTAAAGTAGTATCTGCTTGTAGTGCCATTTGTAAACACCCACATACAAGACCTGAAGTGCAAAGGCTATCTTCACTTCTTTACCCAAGATACAACACAAAATAAAAAGGAAATAAAGACAGAGAGAGAGAGAGAGTGAGCACACCGTGAGGAGAGATGCAAACGGCCGACGCATGCCCAGCAACACCCAACCTCTTCTCCCTCCTCCGCAGCAACCGAAAAGAAAAACGGGAGCTGCTGCTTTTGTTATAGCACAAGTCCAGAAGAAGAAGGATATCAGACGGTAATGGAGACCTTTGACTTTGAAAGGGGGGGGGGCGGGTGGCGGGGGTAGGGGGGGTGGGGGGTGGTGAATGGCAGTGCTAAAAACAGCGTTTATGTCAGGTGTGGATGGAGACCAGTCCCACAAACGGTCCTCCATTAGAGCTCATGCACTCGGCAGCAGCAGGGAACACAGTGGTTGGAGACGAATATGGCCCTCTTTTTTTTTATTTATTTTTTTGTCTTGGTTTTTTTTGGGGTTTTTTTTTTATGTTTTCTCTTTTTTTTTTTTTAATCGTGAGAGGTGGGACGGGGCGGGGGAGGGAGCTGTAAAGATGAGGGCCGGTCCAATGCCTTGGTGAGGTGAGGGGGTGTGTTGGGGTCTGCCCCCCCCCCCACCCACCCATCACCTGCCCCTCCCCTCCCCTACCCCCCACAAAAAAAAGAAAAAGCTCAACCCTCTGCATTGTCAACATGGCGGCAGCCAGCGCCAGCGAGGCTCTGCTTTAGGCCCTGCTGCTGCCCCTGCCAGTTTGCTTTGTTCTAACGTCTTCAGGTCTGACGGGCCCCCGGCTTGGCCCTCAGACAGACATCCACATGTGTTTGTACGGTCCTTGGGATGTGATCTGTGCCTGGAGTGGACTGAGCCACTGGCCCCGCAGAAGTCCTGCCTGTTGGGCGAAAAGTAAAAGGTGATTTCATTGGTATTTAATTACCGTTCTCTACAAGTGGTTTGTTTTGGCAGCTGGTTTTGTGACAATTTTCTCGCTCCCTCCTTTTTTTTTTTTTTTTTTTTTTTTTTTTTTTTCCTCCTTCCTCCTCCTCCTCCTCCTCCTCCTCCTCCTCTTCCTCCACTGTTCTCCCCCTGTGTCTCTCTCACACACACTCCCTCTCCCCCCTCTCTCTGTATGTGTTGCTCTCTTTCATTCTCACTCAGTGTTTTTGTTTATTTTAGTTTTAGCTGTGAGTGTCACGGCCCTTTCACAGGCTCAGTCTTGTGTGAGAGGCGATTATGGGCATCAGGCGAGCGGAGGGGCAGCCCGGTGGGGTCAGAGTCCCAGAGCTTCGGTGTGTTTTCTTGCCTTGAGTCGCAGGTCGGCGATGCTCGAGTTCTTGCTGTTGCTTTTGGCAGCTGCCGCCACCGCCGCCGCTGCGGAGGCCGAGTCGGCGAGAGATGCGATTGGTAGTCCGAAGGGAGGGGGCGGGAACATCAGGTAGGGAGCATGAGCGGCCAGGTGAGGGTGCAGGTGGGGGTGGGAGTGGGTGACCCCGTCCAACTGGAGCTGTGCTTGGACCTGCGGGGCAGCGAAATGTAAAATTAGTCAGCATGAGCGCCTTGGGGCATCTCTCTGTGTGTGTGTGTCTGTGTGTGTGTGTGTGTGTGTGTGTGTGTGTGTGTGTGTGTGTGTGTGAGAGGAGAGTTGAGGATTTAGGTTTCACAGTCTGACACTATTAAATTCCCCCTCAAATGTTACCCCCTCAAAGCTGTTGCTTACAGTGTGTTTTCTAAGAAAACAGTTAAAGGCTGCACTCTGCGCTTTCGCCCTTTTTTCATGTCAGCTATTCTAAAAGTTAATGAATCATACATTGCTCTCAGACACCGCATCCAATTTAATCGTCCAGAATCAAAGTCTTTCTAGGACCCAGAACAGATTTGTTTAATTCAGACTGAGGCCTCCGTTATACCCTTGGAAATATGCAGTCTTGTTATCCTGATTATGTATTCAATTGCATAAATAAACAATTTTGCACTAAAAAGATATTCACATATTTGGAGTTATAAATATTTATCCAGACATATTCCTGAGTCAAGGGGAAAAAAAGAAACCATAAGGAGCATAGGATATCAGTTTTCACATTCTTGGCAATTATTTTATAAGAAGTAGGTGAAAATTAAGCATCCGCTCACTTCAGAGGGAGAGAGCTGAGCCTGTTGCCATTTCTCATGTGTTTCAAACACTAAAGGAAGAAGTGGGAAAACTCAAGTATTTCATGCTTTCTTCTCCAACCAAAATAGAACGATAGAAAGTCGAAGTTTCAACTCGACTAAATATTATTATTTTTTTCTTTCACTTTGCTCCCTTTCATGCTGGCATCAAAACTATCAGAAACGACTTGCGTAGAAGTTGTTAAATGAAAGGGAAAATTAATTTGAGGAGCAAATTTATCGCCGCTATAAGCGCAGAAATGGCATCCGAACGACAAACTATTCCACATATCTCATTTAAAGAAGAAGCAGGTAACGAACTGCAGCGTTTCCAAATGCAGAAGTGAACATGATGAGACTTTGTGCGGACTAATCCTGGTCGGTTACGACTCGAATGGAGCTGCGGCCGAAGGTCAAAAGTGTTTGTGTGTTACGTTTGTGCGCGCGTTGTTTATATCTTCGTTTGCCACACACAGTCATTTTTGGATCTTTAAGTGATAGTTTTCGTGCCTTTTCATCACGCCTTTTATTTTCTGTCAGACAGTGAAGAAGGACAAGAAGTCCTTGCAGGTACGAGTCATGACCTCACCCAGCCAGCCACTTGTTTTATATGCATCGTGTTGCATTGTAATATCCGAGTCTGTGCATGCCTGCCTGCCCGTTTCAAACCTCATGCAGCGTGCCTCTCTCAGTATGCAGGCCTCAAGCCTCCACCCCTGCCAGTGCAGCTCAACGCTAATATCCATCAGAGCCCACTCCATTCCCCGCTTTCATCATCTCTTTTATGTGCTCACGCCTGCCGCACTGTTGGCTTAATTAGGCCGCTGCTTTTCACGAGGGTCAAGCAGACAACACAGCGGCCAGGACGCAAAAAGGCAGATAGCAGCAGATCAAATGTCTGTCCGCCGCTTCTCTCCCCGGTACCGTCCGGCCCTCTCCTCACTGCCGGGAGGTGAAAGGTGCACTGAGGTCTGAGCTGCCCCCACCTCCCCCTCTCCCCTCCAACAAACACACACACACTCAGTATCTCTAATCACTCACATCGAGAATAGCTGCACATCAGCTGCCTATAGATGCTTGTGAACGTGCAAATATAGAAGGCCTACTTTGACTCCGATTCCACTTCACATGCGTGCAGAGACACATAAACGCTCCCTGCCTTACAAGGTTGCCGAGTAATCATCTTTTTTTTAAAAAAAATTTAAGCAACTTGATTTTTAACTTTTCTACTTTTAATTAACTTTGCCGCTCTGCGATTGGCTGTTTCTATATTTATTTTTCAAAGCCTTTTCGGCTCGCGCTAAAATAGGAAAACGTGGCCTACCTGTTGGAAGGGCATCCGGAGGGCACCCATATTGACATAGGGTGCTACTCTGCATGCGTCGAGGTGGCTGCCGCTGCCCAGAATAACACCTGGAGAGAAGGGAAAGATGTCTGTCAGACAGCCAGACAGTTGTTGTTATGTGAGATGAGGAGGTCAAAGTTGTTGTTTTTTCCACATGCACTCAAACAAATGGTCAAATTGTGAAACTAAAATAACTGCAAAATACCAAAACAGAATTGAAATTGAAATTGAAGTCGAGACATTTACCTTTGTGCATCTGGTTTTCTTGTTTTCGACATTTTGCTCTTCTGTTCTGAAACCACACCTGAAATTAAAGAAGCAAATAATCTATGAGACATTCTCATCATTCATTTTAACAAATTAATTATAAGGTAGCCCCTTTTATTGTCATATTACAATTAAAAGAATAATATAATGATAATAATTGGACAGGCCAGTTATTTCTAACTCATCATAGAACACAAACAGGGTACACATGAGCATATAAAATCTTATTCTGCTGTCTGAACATAAATTACAAAATAAAACGTTTCAATAAAAAATTTAAATAAAACATTATGGGATAGAAATAAGGCCAGAAAATGTTGAGAAATATATGCAGTTTGAAAAAATACATCACAGAAAATTCTATGGGAAATCAAACATAATAAACGTATTAAAAATGTTAATTATTATGGGACATAACAGGAAAATTAAGGGTTTAGATGATAAAATATAACAATTTTATGACCAACTCAGCATTAAGTGGTTGACCACAATCACACAACAGACGGTAGGGATATTACAAGAATTCCTTGATGGTATTTTGTTATGATATTTAAAAAATAAATGAAATAAAACTACGTTAACCACCTTCCAGTTTGCTGACAGCCTTTGAAGCTGCAGGCCGATTGTTAATCACCATCAACTTCATCTGCCTCGTTGAATACCATTATCTCCCCTCCCCTTCGACCCCCGCAATGATTATCATTTACAGATGCGAAATTAGCGCCTGGTCGCCGACCACAAAGGGCTCAGCAGACTGATGGTGGTGATGATGATGATGATGACGACGACGACGGCGATGACGACGACGACGACGACGACTCCCGGTGCCACGGAGCCCGGTTTTTAAAAGCTGCCTGCGGAGCGACGACGGGGTCGACGGGGACTGATGTCGATAAACTGCCTATTAGTGACTGAGACGAGCAGAAAAAGTGAGCAGAAAATTAAAAAAAAAAAACAATCGCTATAGCCCCCCCACCCCAAAATTATCCTACAAGTATATTTTTAATAATAATATTAATACGTTAATTCATGTTTCAGCAATGTTATATAAAACAGGCAACATATAGCGAGATAAAGTACAATTTACTATTATTATTATTAGCAGCTATTATTATTATTATTGTTTTTGTTGTTATTATTTTTATTATTATCACCTGAAGCCATTGGCTCCTCTGTAAATTGTCCTTATTATATAGGCAGTGAGTCGTCAGCTCTGCAGCGCTAAATGATGGTAAAAAAAAAAAAAAAGGTGTTTATGAGGATCCCAGGTGATTTTGCATAGACGCACAGTAATCCCTCAGATAAATCAAGGCTAATATTAGACGGGCTCGTGATCAATTCCAATTACGCGCCAGTATGTTAAGCAAAGTGAACTACACTGGTTCAGACAGTTATTTCTTCATTAAGGGCCACTCAATGATGCGCTTCACAAATACCCTAATCTCATTTCCTTTTTGATTTTTTATTAGAGACAGTGAATAATGACATTTAATTTAGCAGCGCGCCAGAAAGCCAAAGATATTAGTCGTAACCGAATTACTGCCTGCTCCTCACCAAGCTCTCATAACTTTCAATTAGATTCATTGACAGCTGCTCGGAGCAGCGCGGGCAGGTTCACAGCCTGCAAAAAAAAAAAAAAAAAAAAAAAAAACCCAGCCCTGCTGCACTTCACTCTCCGAATGTGGAGAAAACATGCCTTTAAAAAAACAAAACGGGGGCCTTTAAAAGGCTTTTCACATGCTTCAAGAAGAGGCCATCAGCGCGTCGTTTGGTCAGAGTAAACACCCACACGCACGCGCAGTCAGCCTGCTACGTCTTCATCAACCGTATTTACACCGTAAATGATTTTAATGAACACACTTTATTAGTGATAATTGCTGCGTTGCCCCGTTTTCATACTAGCGCGACCACGTTGAGCTCCACACGGTAGTCGGTGGTCCTATAAAAGCTCCATGATGGGCTTTATTCATCCGATTAGATGGAGCTGAACAGCAGCAGAGTTGGCCCGGAATTGAATTATTTCTAATCTGTTTTTATGGGGACACTACATCAAGCCAGTGGCAGATATTACAAAGAAAATGAGGAGGGATACGAGTTGACACAAGAGCGCGTCCCCTCAAGCAGCCATTCAGGCTCTTCATTCATTTTAATCATTGCTTGAGAATGTTTATTTTTTTTATTTTTTTTGTAACCTCCCTTTAAAGCTGCTCGGCTCGTATTTGTGCTCTACAGGCCTGTAAATTCAGCTCGTTGTTGCTTCCCGGGTGATTTACAGCAGTTTACACTTGTCTGACACGAATGACTGATACCGATGCACCGCCTGTTCCACTTTTACACTTTCAAAAAACAAATCGTTATTTTAACGACCCGCTATTTACATCACAGAGGACACATGCTGACCCCTCCAATCTGAACCGTTTCTGATGGTTAAATATTCAGTCTGAATATGAATTAATGTGAAAGTACTACAAATCATAAAATCCATATAATCGTGCTGTCAGTTTTTGAAGATTTTTTTTTCCCTCCAATTTTACAACAAAACTGTTTAAAGATATTACAACATAAAGATCACAATTCACAGATAGATAGAAGGGACTTTATTAATCCCCCCCTCCAAAAAAAATTATAGGAATATTTATATACGTTTATCTCAAGTTTGTGTGGTCAACCTATAGACTAATTTATAGGCTACATGTTGCAGTACACACACAATGACCTCTTTACAGAGAAAAAAACTGCTTCACACTTTTATGACTATGATTTAAACATGACATGACATTTGTAGTCATTTTTTTTATTATTTTTTATCAGATCGATGAGACTGGATTAGTGCAAATAAAACAGGATTTTTAAATAAAAAGAAAAATCAAAAAGTAGCTGCATTGTTTTGTAATATGTTCCTACACGTCTCTGATGTTAATTGTTTTGTAAGCAAATCTTTTCAAGAGAAATCCATCAGGTCTGTTTTTCCTTTTTTATAAGGTGGATTATTTATCTTAATTTTTTTTTTTTTTTTTTTTTTTTTTTTTTTTTTTTAAATTTCCTCTTAATTGTGGCAGTGTTCGTTTGGAGCATAAATCAAGGACCGATTAGGTTATTAACACGACTCCCACAAAGCGCCGGAGTGCCACTGAACAAGAGCTATATTAATCTGTGCAGTCTTACGAGGATCCTGATGTCCCGACAAACACCAAAACTACTGTCACCAACACACACACACACACGCGCACACACACACACACACACACACACACACACACAACGCAGGAACAACGCAGCGCTCCCTGCAGAAATACAATCAGAAAAACATGTCGTCTGTCGCCCACATAGCAGCAGCACTCTGACCGGGTTCTGCACGCCAAAGCCCGGAGGAGATCCTCACCTGCACTCTGGCCTCGGACAGCCCGAGCCGCTGGCTCAGCTCCTCTCTCATGAAGGCGTCCGGGTAGTGCGTCTCGTCGAAGAGCCGCTCCAGCTCGTTGAGCTGCTCCAAGGTGAAGTTCGTGCGACTCCTCCGCTGCTTCAGTTTGCCCTGCGCGTCCTCGTCCTCGGACTTCACGTCCTCCTTTTTCTCCTTACACTCGTATATCCCTGTTTAACCGGCCCACGGTGGGAGAGAAGAGAAGGGGGGGGGAGAGGATGCGTTTTAAATCGGAGAACATAAACACACAATCTCACCGTCCTTTTACTCTCTCTCAGTCACACATCACACACGCACATTACTCGCCGGCCCCCCCCCCCATTTAAGCATATACACTGGGCCCTGACAGGGCCTTAGGCCTGCCAATTTGACAGCAACACGCACTCACGCACACACACACACACGCACACATTACCCAGCCTTCTTCTTCAACAGAGAGGCCTGTGGCTGCCATAATTCAGCACAGTGTCAGTGCCGTCATAAAAGTAAATCACTCAATGTATGCCATGTAAGCTTATAAGGCTATAAGCGATTTAAAGAGCATGGAATTAAGCTGCGGCTAAACGGAGAAGATTTAGACCTAATTACTGGCCTCAGTGTAGACCGAGGTTATTTCAGGCTATGAATTAAAAATGGTCAGCCTTTTTTCTTTTTTTTTTCATTAAAAACTGAAAATGTCTGTAATCCTCAGTATTACCCTGCAAAGCTGTCAAGTGTGTAGGCTGCTCTATTTTTTACGGGGCTATACTGAAGCATTATCTGTGTGTTATTATTAGTAACACGGTTGACAACTGCAGCAATTACCGGCCTGTTTAGCCGCGTTTTACTGTTTGTAGTTTACTGACGTGAATCTGTTGTTTCTTTTCTCAACTGAAAGCCATTTGATTTTATAGAAATGCTTCTCAAATGAATCCCCTGCAGACAAAACAAGTCGTCATGTCTGTCGGCTGGATTTGCTGGAAACGATAAGGCGAGGTAATACAACATAATGATGGCCACTTTAGTCACAGGATAAATATAGAAACAGATCCAAATGATGCACTAAAATGTGGACACATGTGCACACTGCACGCTGTGTGACGGCGGGGGGGGGGGGGGGGGGGGGAGACCTGTCCCTGTTGTTTCACACCACTTTACACACAATGAATAAATGACTTTTCAAAAGTCAAGTCCAGACTTTTCAATTTTCGCACAATTCAACATCTAAAAGTAGATTTAGTGCGACTTGCTGCTGCGCAACCTGAAAAAGAAATTATACAGGCTACAGATTTAAAAGGAGCCACTACATCACGATAACATTCAACTTTTAAATTAATGCTGCGAATAGACACAAAAATAGAAAATAGAAAAGTAGAGGACAGAATAATGACGCACACCAAATGTACTATTCTCTCGATTGAGTTGCCAAATGTTTATTAATGTTGGCACAACATGTTAAATTGCCATTACAATGAGGCTCAAATTCAGCATAAAACAGCAAAGAGATAATAAAACCTAATTATAATGTAAAAATTACAACAAACGTCACGGATTTTTTTTTTTTCTTCTCATTTTAGCCAAAGACTGAACGTCTGAAAACAATCGTTAAATAGTTAAAAGGACGGTCAGGCGAAGGGCCCGCCTCCTGCTCTGCAAAATAATCAGTGATAACACAATAATGCGTTAAGTTTGGGAACTACATTAACTAAACGCGTTTAAACCGCTACGTGGAAATTAAGCTCTATTTTTTTATTATTATTTTTTTTACGCATGGAATTATGGGCATTTGTAATAATGACAGAAAAAAAAAAATGTCTCGCTCGATGCAAGTGAACTGAACTTGAGAACATTTTCTCCGACACAACACCGAGCAGTTCTCCCAAATCAAAATGAAAACCTTACCCTCTGTCGCCCTCGAAACGTTAAAGTCCTTCAGTTTGTCCTTTTCCAGCTCGACGTGGTCCTTGAACAGATGCACCGGGCAGTGGTTGCCCTCCGTTATGTCCTGCAGGTTTGTCTCCGGGCTGCCCAGCTCCCTCGCCCTCGTCAAGCCGCTCTCCAAAACTTCCCTGTACGTGATACTCTCTTTGGTGCTCTCCTTGCTCTTCTGATCGAAAGATTTCGACACGAATGCCGTAAGTTCTTCCATGGTCGCCTCGGTCGCTCAGTAGTGGTCCTGCTCAGGGAAATCCACCGTGAATTCTCAGTGAAACACACCTCGCCGTCTCTCTCGCACAACACACACGGCTTCACGGATACGCTCTTTTTTTGGAGGCTGGCAGCAGCGATAGATAGGAGGGGTGGAGAGGAGGTGAGATCACTCCTGCTGTTGTGACTGTGTATTTGAGAGCACACTATTTATACACGGCCACCTCAGCCCAGCCCCCCCACCCCCTCTTCCCTCCGATCTCTGTGTCTTGAGCAATTACAGGCCGCCTCGACTTTGCAGAATTCAACTTTCAGCAGCTTTTTTTTTTTCTCTCTCTTTTTTCTTTTTTTTTTTTCCTCCCTTCCACAAATCAATGATGGAACTGATGGAGGCGGTTAATTGAATTACGGGGTCATTAAAATGCCTACGGTGGCTCTCTCCTGCGCGGAGCCTCGATATGGCTGTTGTGTCTGATTAATTCGGCGAAAATCTAATTATCGCGATTAGGAGATACAAATGCTGCCTTTGTTGAATATCCCCTTGATTTTTTTGTGATTTTTTTTTTTTTTGTGATTTTTTTTTTTTTTTTAGTTGTTGTTGTTTGTTGAGGTGACAAATGTGTTTGAAAGCTTATCTGTGCAGCACTGCGCACATAAGCCACCCACAGCCTGTGGTGTATCAGCTGATTTGGACTTCTATAAAGTGGGATTTGTGCACAATTCCGAGAGAAAAACGCATGAATGGAGAAAATCAACGAAGTTGTTTGTCAATTGAAAATATATAGACTTGCTGCCACACAACCGCTCAGACTAACCCTGTAAAATATCACAATATATGTTAATTAGGTTCAGTTATTATAAACAAAAATTATTAGGCCCTAAACTAAAATACATTTTTACGCGTTTCATTCTAATTTCCTGTCGTTTTGAAGTTATTTTTTTTAACTCCCTTCTGCGGGCAACTAGTGCACATAAACCTAAACGCTCGCTGGAAATCATCACGGAAAGTCGTCAACACTGAGCAACAGATACGTAATTATGGGATAATGTTGTAATTAATATTTGGCTGCTATAAATTCGGGTCCCTTTTGAGTATTCACTTGAATTCCCTTGTGGGTTCCGGTTACTAATACAGGATAGAAATCAATAGATAGCAGCAGTGAAAAAAATGTTCCCTCTATTTACAGGGTTTTCATGGGAATAAGTGAGCCCATAATGGCTTAACGTTATCTAAGTCGTTCATCAGTCCAGCACACAAACACAAAAGGCCGGGAGAGGAGTGGGATCCCCTGGGTGCGCCGCCCTGAGCGGCCCGCCACTGTGAAAGTCTCATATCTCAGCTCTCTAATGACTCGGTTTGATGTCTCTCCATTTATCAGTGAGCCCCGCTTCACATCACTGCGGCTGACGCACAAGTCGAGGTCTCTCCCTTGTGCCATGAACTGCGCCTTTTGTTGTTAATAGACCTAAATCCTCTTTAAGACGCAAATCTGCGCTCCCAGTCGTGTGCCTCGATACCATCCCACAATAAAGTGTCGTTTACAAAAGGCGCACGTGTTGGGATCGAAATAATCCAACCAACATGGGGCTCCCTGAAATATAATTATAGGAAATATTCAACTTTTACGCACGACCTCTGCACGTGCCATTTAACTCTGACATCTAAAAAAATAAATAATGTATTTCTATTTGTTAAGTGGTGGTTTGTACTTTAAATATATTCCTGTTGGATACGAGTGTATTTACACACACAGAGACTAAAAACATTTTCGACATTTTCAGTGGAAATAAATGTAATGTTTACCAACACAGAGGCAAGTATATTTTTTAAGTTATCTTAAAAGTATTACTTAGTATTTTGAACTGTGCATCCAACACCAAGTGCAACAAAATATTCATCCAGAATAATAAAGTCAAACATTTTTGCCAGAAGGCCAATAGGCAGCGCCTGTTTAATATGAATGACACATCACCTAATTAAAATAAAATAACACAACGTATGGCGCCGAGTAACCCTGTATCTATTTAATGTTTTAGTTGTACATTTTATTGTAGTCTATTTTTCTGTTCATCGTACAGCAGTTGAGCAGTGCAGACAGATTTCTCAGCTGCACTTTCTCTCAATGTTTACTGCACAGAAATTATTGCATTTAATCCCGCAGACGTGCAGGCATGTGTCGTCCAATCAGCAGCAGCCTAGAGGAATATCAGAAAGAAATCCAGGAGGGATGCTCTTTACGCACCGACGCTGGTGTCGCTGCAGTTTAGTGGCCAAAAAAACTCTTAAAGGGGCCTCAATCATATTTTCACTTGCCGTTCATTCCCCACGGTTCCAACACCCCGCCTCTCCCGCTTCACAAGCACTGGCATGTTATGTTTTTATTTTTTATTTTTCATTAACTTGTTTATTACCGGGATAGTTGTAGCTATTTTAGACAGTGTGGCAGATATTTGACCTGAAAGATTAAAGTGCAAAACAATAATAGAAAAAAAAACTTCACTTTTTGAATTATTTTCACTTTTCAATTATTATTATTATTATTATAATTATTTTTATTTAGTGTATTTTACATAATATATTTCTTGTGTTATTGTAAATATAATTGTGAAACGATATGTTTCCATAATCAGGGATAATTTACTCCCTTTTCAATTCAATCACTGCTGATGATTAGCTTTGATCCCCACGGCTATTTACAATATTAATATCACTATGTGTTCATATTTAGGCTCATTGTACAAACTGAACTAAATGAACAATTCAAACACAATCACCAGAAAGCACCAGAGCTAACCTGGAAAATATCCATAGTCTAACTTTCCACTTTATTTTAATGTCACAGTAATAATGTGTGTGTTACAACTCCCCAGCTGCAGCAGGTGAAACAATGTTCATGTGAAAGTCAGTCCTCCCTCGGTGTGCTGGAGGTGACGAGCCCCGTCTTCACTGCCCGTGAGCCCCGTCTGGCCCCTGATCGCCCGTTTCTCACTAATTACGGAGCTGCTGAGGAATTCTTTCTCTACCTGATCGTGAAGGCTCTGGAATATTATCAAGACATCAGCAGACTTAAATGAGTCTGTGCTGGCTGCTCGAGAGCAGAGACACACAGAGAGAGAGAGAGAGAGAGAGAGAGAGAGAGAGGAGGGGGGAGGGGATTGGGGGGGGGCAGTGTGGAAGAGGGGGGAGATAAAGATGAGGCACATACTGTAGAGCAATGCAAAGAAAGGAGCGAGATATGGGACTGAGTCGGCCGCCCGTTAATCACACATCAGATTTACACATCTGTGCAGCATTTTTAAAATGTTGGAGCTGCTTCAGAGCTCTGTGCAGCACGTGTGCGAAGGTTTGAATCCCTCCGGTCCGTCAGTGTTCAGAGGCAGAAGAGGGTCAGAGTCCTCGCTCCGGCTAGTGCCACGGCACTGCTTGGACCTGTTCCCTCTGCCACACTAATCCCTCATGTGTGAAGGGACGGATGAGCCTAAATGCAGATCTCACCTCCTGGAAATATGCCAAGATATTAATTTTTTTTTTTTTCCCCAACACTTATGAAAGGAGTCATTTACAAAATCCTTCAGTTAACTCGAATTAGAGAATAAAAAAAAGTCTCGGTGACTTAAGTGATTGTTTTACGAACAAATTATGTGTGGGAGTAAAAGTCTGAGATAATAGAAGTCTTTTTGCATGCACCCATCCTCTTCTCTTTGCACCATACTGCAGTAAACTCATATATATATATCTATATATCTATATCTATATATATATATATATATATATATATATATATATATATATATATATGAGATGTGATTGTCCAAATGTTATACGTGGCCTCTGGAGAGTAGAGCCAAAACTGTAACTTAAAAAGCAACTACAGCACCTCTAGCTTCTAATATAATTCCCATGAACATAAAGCCTTTTTTTAGAGCCGCGCTTATCTGCAAATATCATCATCTGCTCCTATAGGGACAGAAGAAGAAGAACAACAGCAACAACAACAAAAAAATGCAATAAAGTGCTTTACGTGAATTAGATTCGGCGATGCAGAGATGCTGTGCAGATGCGGTCTTGTGCTGAGACGGAAAATTGAATTCATCCTCCTGTACGGGAAATCTTAAAGCTTCCCTGTGAGGATGAAGGAGATTTGAACTTGCAGGGCTGTTAATGACGGTGATTGTTTGTGTGTTTATTGGAGTCCTCTGGCTTGTCTGCGGGTGCTCGCTTGTCTCGTGGTTGCTACATTGTCTGGTGCCTTCATTTAGGTCCTTTTGCAGCGCTGCAGCGGTCCTCAGAGACTACAGGCTGTTTCTGTGTTCAAAAGCCTTGTCTGCCATCTAAATGAGGCTTTCGGGGCAAAAAAAAAAAAAAAAAAAAATTCAACATGAAGATACCACGATGTGCTGAACATTAGCTCACTCTCAACTGGGATGTTTTGGGAATATGTTGGTTCTCCTTTTTGGATTGTTATTTTTCCCTATGTGTTCTCTAACTGCTGTCTACCCACAGGGCACCGGGGCCTCTAGTTTGGTGGAAAAAAAAAAAAAAAAAAGGCATGAAATTGACATTATACCCTTAAATGCGGTACAGATTTGCAAGCAAAACACAGTAATCCACTGACAATGCTTGCAAATAAAACACACATATTTTCCTCTCTGCCTAACAAGCTCGTTTGTCGTTAAATCTACTCGCTAATTACAAGCATCTACTTAAAACGGATTCTTTTACGGCCCCCAAAAAACGAGAGTGTTTTCCACAAGTCCCTGTACAGATGCTGTTGTTCTTATGGTCAAAGACTCGGGGGAAATGCAACAATTTATACAAATCAATAGCGCTCAAATAATTCATGACTGATCACATGGTGTTTTAGCTCCTTATTTGCAGCAGAAAACCATGTTTTGTTTGGCTCCCAGAGGGCAACATGAAAGACCCGGGGAGAGGCGGGGAGAATTGGGAATGGAACTGGAGAGAGTGCATGAGGATAATAGGAGGACATTGATCATTTGGCGCCCAAGAAGACAACTGAACCTGCGAGTCGAGGCTAACAAGACGTATCATTTATACATTATTTAGACACGTCTGGGCTTCTTTTCCGCGGACGTTTTTGTTACATCAGGTTTGCATCATCAGCGTTGGATGGGGACACACCAGCAGTGACCTGAGACACGAGGAAGAAACTGTTACTTATGTAATTGTCTAATTTCTATCTTCCATCCAGAAGAAGAAACATAATTTAAACATCTACCGTCATAGCTCTCAGTTTGATCCTGATTTCAGATCTTTCAGTGCTTTCTCTCTGAAATACTTCTGCGGGAGCAAATAAATCCCACTTTGAGCAGCGTTAGTCAGTCGCAGCTGGCAATAAAAATTAATTTAGTAAATGTGGAGATGGATCAGGTTCCCTCCTGGCAGGGAAACCACCCCACAGACATGTTAACAACGTCTTCAGAGACCAATAAGGCCCATTTACAATAAGTGTCTGTTTTAAGTCGGTTGCTTTGTGTGTGCGTGTCTCACCACAGCAGGCTGTAAGGGGTCCCTCTGGTGTCAGCCGGAGAGCGGCCATTTGAGGCAGAGCAGCTTTAATGGAGTGATGCTGCACTTTCTCAATCACACAATTAAAGGCCGGTCTGGAGAGAGAGGGAGAGAGAGAGAGACAGTTCTGCTCGCAGTGTGGGGAGAAAGAGAGATAGCGTCTTCTACACACAGTGATTTATGTTGTGGTGTTGAGGAAAGAAGAGGCCTTGATAGATGACTTCATTAGAATTAATTAACAGAACCAAAGACCCGACACAGACAGAGAAGACAGAAGGCTAAGATGGTGGATTTGAGGGGAGATTGAGAGATAAAAGAAAAGGTGAGCCAAACACACAGAAGAGGTTTTATCCGGGAAAATAGAAAGGTAGAGCAGAAGGAGAGCAGATGCCTGAGATTAGGACGACAACAGGGACACGTGAGGAGGAAGCTTCTGTGTTTAGAGGTTAGAGGCATTAAGGAGGGTCACCGTGTCCCCGAAAGTGTTTTAATTTCACCTGCTTAGCTTCCCTTTGTGTAGACACGCACATAAATACATAAATCCAACACTTAAACTAGCTGCATCACACCAAGTGGCCCGTTTAGGAGACGGGCACCAGAGGGTTCAGTGTCGGGCTGATCCGCCGTGCGCCGCAGGCTGTGTCTGTTGGCTGAAGGCTTGGCTTTGATGGGCCAAATCACTGCCTCTCTCTTCTATCAGACATATCTATCAGCTCAGCCCTTTGTATCTTTCGTCTCCCCCCTCCGAAGAGATGGAGGCCAGAACTCCAGCGACTCCGCTCAAACTCCCATCCACTTCTTTTTTTGTTTTTTTGTTTTTTTGTACATCTCAAACATTTCTTGACGTGTTCAAATGGCATTTTAGACAACAGAGCTCAGCCAAGACTGGCATGCAGTGTTTTTGACTTATCACGGTGCGCCTCGGCTTTGACATGTTGGGCCTCTGCTGGACATACAGACGAGCGCCGACGCTGCCGCGTAGTTGGGAAGCAGGAATTTTTAGCCCTGGAAGAAGTCTAAAGGAAAGACAGCGCAGGAGGACAACGAGGGCCGAGATACAGGAATGAAAGCATATTTTTTGCAGAAGCAGTCGAAATGTTTCGCGAATGCTCTCCCGAGAGCAAAAAACACACGAGCTTCCCATGTTTTCTACATGTGTGACACGTTTACCACATGTTGCAACACATGATAATATGCGTAAATATACGTAGAAAAGTTTTCAAATGGGAATCAACTTGGGCTTCACACATTACGCCATGAAAATGTTCCAAAACCACGTTTCCCAAAATGCATGTTTCACGTGTGCACATGGTCACGTGAGTTTTTGCACTTGAAATTCATGTAGTTTTTCTGTGAGGGATTTTGAGTTATAATTAGTTAAAAGACTGACTTTGTAAACAGATGATAAGTTTATGGCTGCCCTCTGATTAATCAGCAACAAGAAAATGTAAGTCAGTCTGAGCTGGGAAAACGTAGCTTCAGTTCAGATTATGTATTAATTTTCATGGTCCATACATTAGTAAAGTGCTATATATCCTCTCTCGACAGTCATTATGAGCTGCCAGTTGAAAGCTGGGTGAGCCGCTGTAGGCAAGGAGCACCTGTCAGTACTCATCCATCCATCAGCGTCAGCTTGAACTCCGGGCTGAGGGACGGAAGACGGCCCTCAGAAGACCAGCGCGGCCTCGCCAGCTGAGAGCAATAATTAATCTAATTCCCTCTCAATTCATTTGGCACACCTATAATCCATAGGTACAAGCGGCACAGATGTGCTGCTGAAAAGTGTCAAATTAAATCTAAAATATAACCAGTTTGTAGCACGATTCCTGATCTCTCTCTTTTTTTTTTTTTCCTTTTAATTACATCACCTGTCTCACCCCTCCCTCCCGCCCTCCTCTCCCCACGTCTATCTGTCTCATCTCAGATGGTTTCAGGCACCAAACGGGTGGTCACATGACATGGCTGGGTAATCAGTAGGTATTAGTGCGTGTTAACAACCCCAAAGCTGAACAAGACAATTCCCCTCTCGATATTAAAGAGATAACACAGCAGAGGAGCAAAAAGCAAATGGCCCGAAGCCTCCAGCTATGCTCCTCTCCAAAGTTGTTTTCCTGGAAAATTAGGCGATTGACTAATGGAGTAAATGCTGTTAATTACCAGCACCAGTACCCCCAAACAGTCGTCTCTGCCTGTAACTAATAAGAAATCAATTAGCTAATGAATTGGTCATTAAGTGAAAAGCTAATCTTGGCCGAGGTATTTTTTAATGATTATTTTTTGCCTATGATCCTGGCTAATTGCCGTTGTCATACGGCGCTCTCAGCTTTCAGCATGCCTAATGAAGCTTCATTAGATCATAACTGGCACTCTTGGAAGATTCGCGAGCAAACCTGCTTCCCAATTATTTTTAATTGCCAGACATTCTGCACAAACAAGTGCTGCTGCACCTTGCGGAACAGGAGAGCTCTGGCTGGCTGCGCCGTGTTTCCTTCATGACTTCATTTGAAGCGATTAGAGCGCGGGGCAGGGTCGTCGCCGAGCTGCTGTTGTCTGGTGGTGGATTTAAAGAGCCCATCAGCTCAAACTGCTGGGCTCATCATTGCGCTTCCTTCCTCACTTTGATTTGGACTGTGTGAGAAAAAGCTGCTGCTTCCAACGTGGCTGTGTGTCACAGACACTGACGGACACACACACACACACACACACACACACACACACACACACACGCGCGCGGACACACACACGGACAAAGAGAGATTCATGCATTTCACTGGAATTTTTGCACAATTACAAAAACACAAACAGAGGCAAATACATAAACACACACACACACACTGTCTGCACCGCCATACCTGTACATGTGTCAGCTGACAGAAACAAAGGAGAGAGAGCATCCCTCCCGGGCATGAATAATTAAGAAAAGACAAAAGAGCCTTGTTTTTGTTTTTTTTGCTCCTGTATCTCCTTCTTTTGTGTGTCTAGTAAACCCCAGTGCAGCGTACTCTGAGTTCTCCACTAATAAGATGGAGGCTCGTTCTCTCCACGGTGCTCACACAACACGTGTTTCCAATCTGACCCTGTACAAGTATCTCTCTCCAACGTGAAGAGGCTCGCGGTGAAAACAGAACCGCTGAAACTCTGTCAATCCCGCTGATGTGTTTCGACAGTTTATCCCGAATTTGCCTTTCCCTGCGACGTCAGGTCTTTTCCTCCACCACTGCTCCAGATGACAAACACAAACAACGCCACTTCAATGGCACGGGATTGAAACACTGTTTTGTTTTGCAGGAACTTACAAAGAGACAGAAGAAACGCGTCCAAAATCAATTGCTTGTTCTCAGAACAATAGTTGCGGAGCTCAGACCTAGTTTAGTTAAGCAGGGAGCTGCACAATGTTATTACCACCTGTGCTTAGCAAGATTTGGTGATGGAGCCTCTGCATTAATACAGCTGTCAAGAAAAGGCATATTCATCCAATCATAATAACATTTATTTGCCAAAACATTGTGCCTTTGAGACAGCAGCCAATCCTCCTTTATTCCAGGGGCTTGATTTTGTGGCCAAAGTAATGAACTGCACTTCTACCAAACCCCCAGGTGCCTTTGTGTGTGTGTGTGTGTGTGTGTGTGTGTGTGTGTGTGTGTGTGTGTGTGTGTGTGTGTGTGTGTGTGTGTGTGTGTGTGTGACACACTGAGGAGAGGGCTGGGCCTACTTCACTGGGACGCTGAAGTTTGACGGCGGATGAATGGCACTCCAGATGTCTATCAATATTTAGCAGTAAACATGGGAGGCAGGCAGGGAGACGTGGCAGCTGAGAGCACGAGGTGGTGCAACGGTGAACTGCTGACTTCCAGTTTAACCACTTAAAGAGGTGAAGCCTCCCCGAAGCTGACGGTGCCAGCCACAGCTGTGACACCTGGCTGCCACGGATTTGTTGGCAGTAGAAACTTTTTTCCATACATATTTTTACTTAAATCTACCGAAGATTTCTAAAGACGACCAGGTCGTCTAAACATTTCAACACGACAGTTGTGTTCTTCAGGTGCTCCTTTTAATGACTGCAGAAAAATAGAAACACAAATGACTTATTACAACCTGTCTGTGGCGTTACGATCAAGTGGTGACCTGCTGTGAGGTCACCTACTGGATTGTGAACTGATGTTTTTGAAGCCTCGAGTCTCACATTTCGGCTGTCACCATCTTTTTGGAGCCAGATGTGGCCTTATTTGGAGGAAGTGGATATAACTGAGAACAACAGACTGTATATAACTGGAAGTGCCTTAAAGTATAATACCACTGGGTGCCACTAGAGGTTGGTTTCAAAAAGGCTCTGGCTCCATAGACTCCCATTCAACTTCCCTCATCAAACACAAAGTCAATACATTTTTGTCATTCACTAAAGTCACTTCTTATTACTGGTTTTCTGGCGGTCCGCATCTACAGGTTCCCAATCAGATTGAGTCGAATCCACCGCTCACTCTTCTCCAGCTTCTCCAAATATGGTCGCTTCCGGCTCCAAAATATCAAGATGGCGAAAGCCAAAACCCGAAACTCAAGGCTTCAGAGCGGCAGTTTACAAAGGTGACATCACAGTTGGTTGCTGCTTGCTGAGACCCGGGGACACTTTGCCCGCCCACCTCTGCTGGAAATCTGACTGCACCACAGGCCTGTCAATCAACACAACCCCAAACATAGGTCTTTTTGAGGCCTGATATCTAATTGATGGTGGGATTATTTCCTGAAGGACCACCAGAAAACTGATCAGAAGGAGTGACTTTAGTAAATCACACCATATTCACTTGTCAAAACAAATTATTGACTTTTTATGTCATGAGAGAAGTTGACGCTTTTGAATAGAAGTCTATGGAGCCAGAGGATTTTTTTTTTGAAGCCAGCCCCTAGTGGTCCTCAGTGGGAGTTCACTTCCGCACTGGCTTCACTTTTCAGACCCGGAGACTACATTCATTTTAGTTTTTTCTACAATCGTGGTTTTGTGCACAAGCATGAACAAGGTCATAAACTACGACCTTCAACCTCTCTGTACGTTTGTGAAAAGGCCTCATTCATATCTTCAAAACTTTTTCTGTCCAATTGAAAGCTGCAACCTTTTTTTTTTCTTTTTTCTCATATTTAAACTGCGGCAAATATGAGCGATTGTTGTTGGCATAAAACAAAAGTGTTATGTGACCGAACGCGTAGCATCAACGCAAAAATAAAAACAGGTGCAAACCAATAACGACCAACACCTCTCAGCAGAGTGGCTGACATACACACGGATAACTATTTTAGTTTTAAAGATACACTGAAGCACATAAGTCATCTTTACCCGTCTCTCTCTCGCCCTTAAACCTACACAGTTTAACTCCAACACACACACACACACACACACACACACACACACACACACACACATGCATTCAAATCAGATTGCAGCACATCTAATTGAAGTTTATGATGCAGTGGAGAGCATATGCTCATTGAGCCAATTGAATCATTAGAAAAGCACACAGTAGGCCGAAGACCTGCCAGAACTGCAGCTGAGTAAAATATGTGAGTGTCCGGATCGGCTGTCCAAGACCGTTACTGAGACGAAACGTGCAAACACGCAGACACACACTCAAACAGACACATCTCACGTGCGGCACGACATGCTTCTCCGTTATGCAAATCCGACATTCAGTGGTGTGGTTGTATCCGGCTCTGTGCCTCGATAGCTTCCCTCACCTCGCTTCCTCCCCCCCACCCCCCACCCCCCCCACCCCCGCCGCCGCCCCCCACCCAATTTCCTGGGAGCCGGTGGAGCTCTGACATCCACACACGTTCTGTCTGACATCGGGCCCTGTGGTGAGATGCTCCTTGACCGGCCTTGATCCGCAGAGGAGAGAGTAAGTGGAGGGGAAGTAAGATAGACAGCAGCAAAGACAGCCCGTCAGAGTTAAAGGCAAACAGACATTAGGCTTTCCAGAGCTGCAGTTGCTCTCTCTGACTCTCCTCCGCTCCGCACTTTATAAAATTTATATGACGCATCAGAAAGGCCACAAGAGCCTCTTTGATTGTGGAACTGTGTCTGAAAAATACATCAGTCGCCATCTTTTCTGGCGGGCAGGCTGGGAGACAGAACGAAAACACTTGGCGCGTTTCACACACCCTTTCACGCTCTCATTCGCAAACAACATGGCACACACAAAAGGCAGAAGACGGAGGAAGAGTCACAGACACGACACACACACAGACACAGATACATTTAGTTGCATGCAGCTTCGCCCTGCTCGTCTGTGAAGCGGTGGGATGCAGCTCCTCAGTGTCATCTCTAATCGCTGTGATCTAAACGTATAAGAATTGATGGTGCCTTCCACCAAATGCTGTTATGGGGGACCTGGTTTGTTTATTTAATGAAGCCAGTGTCACAGCGGATCTGCGTCCTTGCCTTTGGAAACGGTGGCAGGTGTTGGTGGCAGATTTCCCTCAAACAGGGCCACTGAATTAACAAATCAAATTAACATAACACTGGCGTCAGATCTGGGGGCCTGTTTCTCTGGCACGGCTGTCCCTGTAGTTTGCCTGTATTGGATGCTCCCCTCTTGTGTCCAGATGTCCCCACAGTGCCAGCTTCCTCTGCCCAGAAACCACTGAACTCGGCCCAGACTGGAAATAAAACGCGGGCAAGGGCAGAGCATTTTCCTTCGACAAAAGTTTTTCTGTGTCCTGTAAAACATCCCAGAACTGAACCCTGTACTTGTTGAGGTTTACCAGATGGTTTCTGTGTTTTTGTGTGTGTTTGTGAAACGTCTTGATGGTGGTGGTGATAATGTCCTCACCACAGGAAGTGAGAAGCTCCACTGAATGCAGAGTATCATTAAATCTTTATTTCAGGGAGGATAGTCCCTGTAGGGATTATAGGAAATACTGGTGATGAAGTTAAAATCCACAAAAAGAGATAAATGGAATTGAATACACTGAAATGGATATGACTGCAGATGGATGGTGATTTTCAATGGTTCAAAACTGGATGGAGGTAAATAGGATATAGACAAAATTACTCTGAGACACAATAAATTAGAAAGTAACATAATATTTTGCATTGAAATTTATAAAGTGGAACCCAATGAGACCAATAAATTGACTTTATTTGACATATCTGCACTCGTATTTTATTGCCAACACGGTAAGTATTGTATTGGCAGATAGTGTGGAGGTAAATGGATGAAAAGAACAGAATTATTCCAGATAGAATTTTTTTGTTCTAAAATGTTTTGAGAATATTTACATGGTTTTAATTGTTCTTAGAGGTATAACGTTTCTAAAAATAAACTGTTAACATCCTTAAAAAAAAATTCATAACTTAGTAAAAACATTATATCTTAATTCTTAAAATGTTTTGTCGGGCAGATTTTTGTAATATCCCCAAAATGTTATTATTTCATAGCAGGAGATAAATGTTTTGTGGTATCGTTCTTAAAATGTTGTTAGAGAACGTCACCTTTAAGAAGAACATTCTGAGGACAATAAAGCAGGATCTTCCACTGAAAACATTTTTATCTGAGTTTATTCTACGTTTTTAATAATAAAAAAAAGTCTGTTTAAGTGTTGTGAACAGAGCTGAGCGGTTTGAAACATTGACAGTCAAAAGTCTGAAGTTTCCCAGAAATCACAGTGAATTAGTCCGACTGAAGCTGGTCAGAAACTTAACAGCCTTGTGCAGCACATGAACTTAGAAGTCTATCTGAAATCTGACTTTTAATTAGGTCTAAGGCAAAAAAATATATCTATCTTTATGAAGCCAGTGGATGGATTTGGATGGATAAAAAAATATGTAATTAGAAAGGACCAGACAGGAGCAAAAGATCAGAATTTTAACTTCTTAAATCCATCATTCACTCCTCCGCATATAATAAACACTCAATACTTTACGCAATAATAAGCAGTAAATATAGATTTCAAGTATTTACTATGTCTCAACATTTTTGCTTCATTACCTACATTTCTATATGTTGTACATTTACACACTCAAAAATTCAGCCACTAAAATAAATTGGTGGACAGTGGATGCAGTGCACTGAGTAATAAATTGGTGAGTGATTCCTCACAGCCTTCGTCTGACCTGAACTCAACTATAATATGACAGATTTTTTGTGTGGACCTCGAACTTACAATACCAAAATGTAAAAATACTTCATTATTCACGTTTGCATTTCAGATCGGTTTTTCTAGCCGCCTCGGAGCAGAACTTCACATCGACCGCAGGACCGACATCTTAAGACTTAATGGAGCTGATGCGTCGAACAGTTACTTAAACATTGAACATCGCTACCATTGCTTCCTTGTTGTGTGTCTGATCTGGTGAGTCCATTATTCGCTCTCCTTGTGCCACTGATTCGTTCTTCACTGATGGTTGATGAGAGCAGAGACAGAGAACCAAAACAATGAGCTGAAAGAGGCAAAGTTAGATGAGGATTTGTCATAATTAGCAACTCCGCTGCGTTACACATTATCATCTGAACATTGTTGATCCACGCAGCTTTAGATAGACATAAATTGAGCAATATTTACTCTGAAGAATGGCACCTTTGTAGTCGGTCCAGGTGGAATCGAATATGTTTCATAAAGTTTTTAGGTTGGTAAATCTATTGCAATGCATCATATTTGAGCCCATCCTATTTATTGTGTGTAAAATTTGAATCTACTTCCCCGAACTGGGGTAAACTGAACAGCGCTGTGAGGCTGAGTGAATGTGGATGCTGCTGTTTGCGGACGTAATGTAGGTTTATGGAAAAGTAGAAGCGTCTAAACTGACTGTAAACTGGCTGTCACAGTCACTTACGGCCTCCCAATCCATCGACTTGATGTTGTGGATGTGCTGGCAGTGCAAACAGAGACGGCCCAGAGACTGTCTCCTAGTGTTAAAACAGTTAGCAGCATTTAGCTTCATTAAACAGAATATTAATGGATTTGGAATGAGACTACCGAGCGCCATTTAAACCTCAAAGTGAGCTGATATGCAGATATAAATTCCATTATCTCCATTTACCTCGTCGTTTATTCACACGTTGACAGCGGTAAACAAAAAGCGGAGAGTTGAAAATGAACGATTGTCGTCCCCGCGCGAGCTTTTACAAAACATTGTTTCTCGCGGCAAAAACTGGTTGTGACGTTACATTTTCTAATCACCTGATCTGCCTCTGCCAGCCGCACTTCAATGACACTACCTGTCCCGAGGAAAACATTTAGAGTGAAGGCACACGTCCAAACGACTCAGTGTCGCGCACGCCGTCCCGAATAAAAGGCCGGACGCCGCGGCTCGAGTCGTAAATGACACGAGTTCTGATGGAAAGCGGGAAAGAGGAGGTTTTTATTCATAATTATTGGTTTCAATCCTCGACACAACGCGCCGCTGCAGCGTGCCGGTGAACGGTGACGGCGTGGAGAGTTATGCTAATGGCTGTGTTGCAGTGACAGCGGATGGCTCAGTCAATCATAAACACCTCTCATCTCATAATCACAAGCCAGAAGCAGGCCAGGGATGCCTGCGAGACGCGCCACGGCACAACACTGACAAATATAATGATCAACAACCGCTGGGAATGTACCCTCAGATCCACAAACGTGACACGAGACTCAAAACTCTGCAGCTGTGCCCGCGTACGTGTTTTAGAAGTAAGCAAATAGTGGAGATTGCCGGCATTTAATGAGTAAAGAAAATCCAAATCAGGCGCGGAACGAAAGTTTGCAGATACCTTAAATGAAGGAAAAACCCAAAATCTGTCAGAGTCCTCTCTCCACATCCCCGCTGTTGGGAGTTTAGGGGGGTGGGGGTGGGGGGGAAGAAAACCACAGCAGCAGCCACCGCGCCTCCCTCAGCTCTGTCCATTTCCATAAACGCTGCTGGCTGTCTCACCTCCACCAGAAACACTGCTAGGCTAAAAGCCCTGGCATATCATTTCCCTCCTTCTCACTCTCACCTATTCTGAACCAAATGTTCATTACCATGCAGTCTGCCTCGGAGAAAGAGAAGGAGCGAGCGACGAGGAGTACAGAGCTGAGATCATTGACAGCTTGATGTGACGAAGGTCAATTGAAATAACAGGTTTTTGTGTGTTTATACTCTAAATGGGCCACTTGTGTCGGCTGTTCTTGGCTCCGTGCAGAAGGAGAAGCTGGGGAGCGCTGTGGCTACAGGGCCGTCGCAAGTGTGAGGCCGGCACGCACACACACACACACACTCGCACGCACACACACACACACGCACTCACACTCTCACACTCTCACTCACTCACTCACTGTAATGAGCAGGTTATGCTTAGGCACAGGCTGCTAAAATCTGTAATTATAATCAACCTCTCTCCCCGCCTCTCCCCCTCGTCTCCGTCTCCCTTTTCCTCTCTCTTTCTCTTTCTCTTTTTTCCGCCTACATCAGTGAGCAGGCATCAGGGAATCCTTCACTAAGCACCGCAGGTAATGAGTTTATTGATTAACATGCAGAGATGAAGCAGCTCTCTCAAATTAGTGTTGTTTTACATTATTAGATGGACTCGGGGCATTTCGGAGCGCTACAAGACCATTACCTCACTGCAGTCCCAAAACTCACATATACATTAACTCTATTACTTAACGTTAAGGAGCAAAAAACAAATATTTAAAAAAATCCTTGGCCAAACTGTGCGTGAGGAGTTTTGTACATCCCAGAATGCTTTGCTGTCAGTCCACTAAAACAGAGTGATTTTTGATGCCCGGCGCTCTCTGTGTGCGTTTGTATGCAGGTAGAGTGCGTGTTCTGTCAGGCGACTGGCAGCTCTGCATCTGGCCAACCATCTGGATGAGGAAGATCACATGTGACCCACATAAGTGGTGTGTGACGCCGCTCTCTGACACGTCTCACAGTCGCACCGTAACGGCGTCAAAAAGTGGTGAGAGGCAGCAGATGAGTTCTGGGATGTATAATAAATGGATGAATAAGATGGATGAACGTATAATGAGTCAAAGAAGCGTTTGCATGGCTTGACGTGACAGAAGTTTAAAAGTTGATGCAACTCAAACGGCTCCGGCTGATTCCTAAAGACATCCTTATTTCTGTTGGAAAGAGAGAAGCATCAGGCGGCAATAGTACAAAAACTATTGAAACCTAGAATCAGCAGCAGATTCTGGAAATCCTAACTTGATGTGCCAAGTGGTCTGAAAAATGAACCATCTGTCTAACAACATCTATCACAGGATCTCTTCAGCCAATCAGACGAACCGTACGATAGCATGAGAGCGTAACAAGCAGTACGGGGACAGCTGCTTGTTGTTGTCATTGTTGTTGTTAGTTTGCATGCTGATGGAGGGTTCTCATTCAGTGGTAGTGGTTGGCGTACAGATGACGCTATCGCAGCATCTCAACTCTTCAGCTGCTGCCAATGTTGTTTTCAAACGAACACATACATTAAAAAAAAAAAACAGCTAGCAGTTCCTCCGAGGACGCTCATCGGTCCGAAACCGCTGCGTTTCGTCCATAACTTCAAGACAGGATGGATTATTCTGATCTCTCAAGGAAACCGAAATGTTGAATTTCAAACAAAAACACAGAAGGAGAACGTTTTTTTGTTGCATTTGTTTGGATCAGTTCGACCAGAACGTCTCCGAAGAGTTCTATCGGACGTCGAATGCGGACGCAACTTTAACCGCTTTCTTTTTACTTTCGACTGCCTGGAAAAAAAAAGAAAAATAATGTTCCTTTAATTTGTACAGAAAGGTGACATGAGATGTAATTTCCACTCCCCTGGCTTTACTGTTTTGCATCTCAAACAGCTGTAGAGCAGTGAGAATGACAGGCGGCCCTCTGACCACAACCACCGGGCCGGCAGTGTAAATTTAGGCGGGGATAGTGAAGCAATACTGCCACAGTTAGAGCTGCCATTGAGCAAGGGCCTTATCCTCAGCTGCTCCATTGCTAACCAGTAACTGGTTTTACTGAAAAGCTTCCAGATGTGAATGTAGAAAGCAGCCTGACAGCCAGCACGGCCTCAAAAGAAAGCGTCTCTCTCTGTTTTAGCGCAGCGACACTGGATTTAATGACCATTATTCACCCAGTCATTTAACTAAACGTCTTTTCTAATATCTTCTCTTTCATAACGGAAGAGAAAAAACGCAGAGAAAAGTCATGCTGTCATGTGACCTCCTCCCCCACCCCACCCCTCTTCAAACAGCCCTACCCCATCAACAACACAAACACACAAACACAAATCCCTTTAAACAGCCTGTCATGTACTCTCAGCGTATCACACGCTCATCCTGCAGGAAGGTTACCCGCACTCACTGCTCAGCCAGAGGGGAGTCCCTCAACTCAGGTTTCCCCCCTTTGCCAAGCGGATACTTCCTCTGAAGGTTCCTGGTGCGCAGCATGTCAGAGGCGCTATGAAGATACCAGCGAAAATGGCAGAGCAAAAGAAGTGGCGTCAATCTCCCACCGCCGGTGCCTCTCTCCCGCCACTTTGATGTGATGGCTTTGTGATGTGGAGGAGCTGTCAGATTAGCGGGCCTGTCACGGCTCTGTCTGCTCTTCTGTTGGGCTTGACAGAGCCTGTGATGGAGCTCAGACTAAACAAAAGGGTTATCACCTTCCCCGTGCTCGACCACACTTCTCTTTCATATACGGGGAGGAGGGAGGAGAAGGCATCCGTCCTCCGCGCGCAGAGAGGAGTGGAGGAGGAGAGCACGTCACCCTTCAACCGCCATCAAAAAAGGCGAGAAGAAACGCAAGTACGTGCACGGTACCAACCTCCAACTAAATACACCTATAAGATAGATAGAGGGAGGGAGGGAGGGAGGGAGGTACTTATTCTAAAGAAAGTAAGAAACAGACTGAATTCAAACAGCAAACCTCAACACATCCTTCGACAGGAAGTCCCCTCCTGCATGGACTTCCTCTTAAATACAGATGTTACTTGAAATGAGGCATAGAGAAAGCGATCCGTTCACCGGACACCTGGCGCCCACAGGTGCAGTGTGTGTGTGTGTGTGCGTGTGTGTGCATGTGTGCGTGTGTGTGTGTGTTTGCGAGATTGTTTCAATGAGGTGAAATAGCTCACTAATGAGGAGAGAGTGATCACTGCTGACACCGCCAGGCTCTCGCAGTAATACGAACTTCCTGTTTCGAGTAATTCTTATTTCCTGTTCGACTTGTACTGCAATTAAGAGGCCGGGGCCTTCGCTGCAGCCTGCATTACTGCGCGCCTCTGCGGACTCTCTGTTACAAGAAATGCACTGTCCAGACTTCACATATCACCATCTGTAAATCAAAACAAATGATTAGAGAGATCGCCTCCAGCAACAGATAAATACGGGCCATCCGGGTACTTGTGAAGCAGCGGACTCGTTGGAAACGCTTCTGTTTTCTATTAATAACCATTGGCAATGCAAAGCGGTTAATTCTTACCCTTCAACAGTATGTTGGCACGAATGGCCAAATATCCCAACGTCAATACGACTAACAATTCTCAAAGAGAAATGCAGCGCAGGGTTTTAGATTTGTTTTTTTGGGCTGTGACGCACAGCAAAAAAAAAAAGAAAAAAGTATTGATTAATTGCAGTGTCATGGCGACGGCGCGGTACACCCATCGCAGGGCGAAGTCCCTTCCTGAGTTTTCCCGTTGGTGTCCACGATTTAGCCGTAATTTAACAATAAAATCCACGTCCTCGGAGCAACGTGCAGAGACGTTTCCTTCAGGAAG
Source organism: Embiotoca jacksoni (assembly GCF_022577435.1). Taxonomy (NCBI): domain Eukaryota; kingdom Metazoa; phylum Chordata; class Actinopteri; family Embiotocidae; genus Embiotoca; species Embiotoca jacksoni. The sequence continues at coordinate 7,191,009 of NW_027185340.1, forward strand.
CTGCACAACGCTGTGTAACTTGCCTGAGAGGCAGCTGAGGGGCTGTTGAAGAGTAATAAAGCCGTGTATCGCTGAGGTCTTCTTCAACTGACAAATTACGAAGGAATTTATTGGTGTGAGTGTGCCACTTTCCCTCCCCGGACCTCTGCCTGACGAGACATCTGTTATTCAAATAATGTTTTCAAATAAAAAAATTTTTAAAAAAATGCAGAAATTGTTGGCCGACGCTGTCGTAGCAGCTGATGACAGAGCGAGAAACAGAGCGACGGAGGGAGATTGAGAGAGAGAGCATATTGAGTTGGTTAATAGTAAAAAAGAACAGTTTGAATAACAATGACAGAGGAGGAGATAATGAGGTGTTTTGATGTGACACGAAAGACAGAAGGATCTAACGGAGGTAGTCAGCGAGAGCTGCGCGGCTGCACTACGGGTCAGTTCACACACACACACACACACACACACACACACACACACACACACACACACACACACACACACACACACACACACACACACACACACACACACACACAAACAAACATATTCACAAAGACACACTAGTTGCACACACTGAATGAAATTCATGCACAAAAAAACACACACACACACACACACACACACACACACACACACACACACAATACCAGACTCTGGCCTCATCTGTCACGTCTTTCTTAAAACACACTCTAACACATGCAAACAACGGCAATACATGTGTATGTGTAGCCGAAAGGCACAGAGTATTAAAGCTAATGTATATGAATCAGTTTTGCCTTATTGTTTTCAGATCATTAAACAGCCACTGAGTATGTTTATTTAGCCTCCTTGTGGGGACTGAAGTTGTTTTTTTTTTAGTGACAGAGAGCTCGTCATTATAATCATCCAGTTTTTATTTACGTTAATCCATTCATTGATTTATTCATCATTTGGGTATTTTGTGAAGAGAGTGAGCCGTCGTGGTCCGAGTACATGAACGTAAGTCCATGTAATGTCCTCTGAAGTGGTAGAAACCTGACGGTGTGTGTTTGTAGTGGGTAAATTAGGCGTGCACACCTTTACATTGACATCTGCATGCAAGCACGTCTCTATCTCTCTCTGTATAGGCTTATAGCGTACACATACATATATAATATACAATGCTTGTGTGTGTGTGTGTGTGTGTGTGTGTGTGTGTGTGTGTGTGTGTGTGTATACGCTTGTGCAACATTTCCATTTGAAGGCGTCCGTCTCAGCCGAGATAATAAGGAGCGGTGTGCGAGCGTCTCCCCAGAGGAGTGAGTGACAGTCTGAGCCAACGTGGCGATACACTTATTCACACTGATGGAGAGATCAGAGTGAAACATGGCAGACGTTGTCATTGCAGCCTCACACCAGAGAAAGGAACGCTTCCTAACGCTGACGTTGCAGTCCTGACTGGCAGGCAGCGACGCCACGAGCGCAAACAATCGCACGGGAGAGGAGAGGAGGAGGACGACAGATGGGCCGGAGAGGGGAGGAGTTTGTTGGTTTGCTGGCAGCTTAAGCTCCTCCTCTTTTACTCGTCTTTCCTTTTTTCCTCCTTTTTTTTTTTTAACTGTCATCTCTGTTTCTTTAAAGCATCCTGGGACTGTCCCTTTTTGCTATAACCCAACTTGTATTTTATTATACGATAAATCTTCATGCTTTACCTCAAAGCAAGTGAGTTTGGTTTGTGGAAGACGGGATGTTTTCCCATCGGTTAGTCAGAGGACCACATCTGTGTGTAACAGCTCCTCACCGACTGGGATTATGGGCCTTTTTCTTTTTTTTTTACTGCTGAATTTATTTAGTAAAATGAATTATACCACAAAAGTGTTTGCAGGAGAGTCGTGTTTTCACGCTTCGTAAACAGAAAATCGGACAGATCCAAACAGTGAATCCAGCTCTTCACCGTGTGCAGCGCTGTGGAAAAGATACGCATCGAATGCTTTCAAACTTTCACTTGTATTCATTCATTTGGGATTTTTGTACAGCAGCAGATTTTATTGGAAGATGATAAGTGTCCATGTGATTAAAATCGTATCCTTTGGACAAGAAAACTGGAAACTTGAAAATCGCATAAAATGTTATCTTTTTTTTTTTTTTTTTTTTTTTTTTTTTGGAATCTGGTGGTGCAGATATTTGCAGCGAGGTGTTTTTATTCAGGTTTTTAATGTGTTTTGTTAGCCTGACTGGGCGCCCATCAGTCACAGCTTCAGTCTTCACTGGGATTATAATGTGGGAACCTTGTAAACATTCGGTTCAGTGACTCTGAACACTCAGCAAAAAAGTGACCTTGGTTAAGTGCGTTGAACGAGTGTTAAAGTTTCCACCGGTTTCAATTTGGATATCGTCTGGTCAGACATTTATCGGCTCCAGGAGATATTTGATGTCTCGCTGGGTATAAAGTGGAAATTTTTCTGAATTATGAGATAGAGTAGTTTAAGTACGTTTCACTGACATTTTCACTGCATAACGTTTCCTTGGAATTTGAGCATTTTTACACGTTGCTACTTTTTGAAACTAAATACTCGTCGCATCATCTCCTTCTGGAGGTTCGTCTTCCTCTGGTTCGTGTAAATCTGTGGAAACATTGGCTGGCTTTCATTTCCTTGTTAACAAAGTTTAAAAGTGCACCGTTGACTTTGTATATGCTTTTGTGGCTAAAAAAGATTAGAAGGATTGTTGAACGAGGCATTTGTCTTTTGACCGGCGCTTCTTTCCAGACTTGGTGAAGTTTTACCAGGATACTTATGTTGCCCGGGAGGAGTCACTGGCGGGTGTGTGTGTGTGTGTGTGTGTGTGCGTGTGTGCGTGTGTGTGTTAAAAACCACAAATTACATGTATTTATCATGACTGAATACAGCCTTACTCTGCAAGACGTGCACGATCGGTGTTTTTTTTAGGTGAGCATAAATCCCCACGCCCCAAAGGTGAACAATCCGGCGTCACGCCAAAGCATGCAGAACACCCGTCAGTCCACAACCGTGTCAGGCCGCCATTTCCGTCTCACCTCGGCGTGAAAAGTGAGACACATTAAGTTTAGCCATCAAAAACCAGGTGGTGTGCAAAAGTTATCGTCACTCTTTGAACCACGTCACTTCCTCTTCGACCCTGGTCATACGCGTGTGCGCTTTTTACACCTTTGCGAGTCAAAGCATGACACCGGCATGGTATCCTCGTGGAGCGGCGGCTGTTATCGCTCCCTTTGACGTGATACAGAGCCGACAGCATGTTGACACGTACAGTTTGTGGGCGGACGACAGAACAGGAAACTAGCGAACGTGTTGGAAACTGGCGATGAAGGAGCTTGTTGGAGCCGTTTTGTTACACTGTGCTGCGGTACAAGTAGATACGACTGTTATGATAAATGATGATAGTAAATCATGAAAATAGAGGGTAAGGAGGAACTGTGTCTTCATTTCCCTGAGGCCCAGGGTGTCCGTGCTTTCATCACTGATTGGTTAAGCTGACCAGCAGTCTGATCTCCTCCCTCCTCTGGTGTTCCTTCCTCCATCTCTGCTTTGAAGTTGACGGGTCTCACCCAGGATGGTCTGCTGGTCTCATGTCCGGCTCTAGACAGGGTCTAATGGCTCCAAATCAACAGTCTATTCATAAGAATCAATAAATACACAATGCATGAGAACCAGAGGACAGCGAGGTGCACGCATACCCTGATACCTGTTGGCTAAAAAAAAAAGGAAGGCAGAGAGAGGAAGGAAGGAAGGAAGGAAGGCAGGAGGGCCGGGATGGCAGAAGACTGAGACTTCAGGGGATGCGGGGCCTTGGCATGGTAACAAAGGCACCGGCACGGCCTCATCTGTCAAAGCATCAGGACTTTTCTTAACTTAGCAGCGCAAGCACTGTTAGCATCACCGTCTGGCGATGATGAAATGTTGATCTTGGGGATTAAACGTCTGGTTTGCGGGGCCCTTTAAGATGTTTCTCTCTGTAAAAATCTGCAAGGGGCAAAGCGATAATTATGATCCTAATCATCTCTGTAAGTGACTAATTGTTCGGATATTACACGTATTTCTGTGCAGAGAGTGTGCGTAGTGTGCTTGTGTGTGTGTGTGTGTGTGTGTGTGTGTGTGTGTGTGTGTGTGTGTGTGTGAGAGAGAGAGAGAGAGAGAGAGCAGAACATGCGTGCCTTAATTCCAGGCTGCTGTGGGACAGCGAAATAAATCAGGCCCAGCTGATGTGTGTTTACCTTCCCTAAGCCCCAGGAGAGTTTGGGTAATTGAGCATGAGCAGATCAGCAATAGGAAACCCGTTTTGCACTGACACACACACACACACACACACACACACACACACACACACACACACACACACACACACACACACACACACACACACACACTTACATATACACACACACCCTTGTTGCTCACTGACACGTGTAGATCCCGTGGAGGTAGCAGTGCATAAAAGTGTGTGGTATTAGGTGGATGCATTGTGTTTGTGTGATATCACCCCGGTGGGACTCCCATGGGTCGACTCCAGTAAGTCTATGAAGACAAATCAGACTCTGATTGTGAAATATGTATTATTATTTTGACAGGAAAGAATAAATTATGACCACACATTCAAAGCAGTAGTTTGGTATTTTTGGAAATGTGCAAGTCAAAACACAAAAATTAATACTTTTATCTGAAAGGAAAAAAAAAAAAAAATGAAGCTACAGCTAGAGGTGACTCCAGTTGGTGTATACAGACAAGTCCGACTCTTATTGTGAAAATGTGCTTTTATTTTGACACGCAAGAGAGAATTATCACTACACTTTTAATATAATAGTTTGTCATTTTTGGGAAATGTCAAATACCAAAATGTATTGTATATCTGATTAAAAATGAAGCTACAGCGAGAGGTCAGTTCGTTTAACCCCCCCACCACCACCACCACCACCACCACCACACCCACCCACCAGATACTTTAAAGCTCCTCTAAAGCTCATGAATTAGTAAAACTGTTATCTACTCAAGTGTAAAAGCAACAAATTGTGGTTTTACCGGCTGCTATGTACCAGACTAGTTCTATCTGGTATTCATCTGTCTGATAGTAACAAGAAGACTTCAGGAAGTCCTTCCATCTGGCTACAAAATAGTCCTGCACATGACATGAAACCAAAACACGTCATTTAAACACGTCGTACAGATTAGTCAAACAAAATGTAACGTGTTAATTAGTGAGCTGCAGTGGGATGATTTATTTTACTTTTGAAAAGAGCCAGGCTTCCAGCCTCCACGCTATGATAAACGTAAGCTAAATCTCTCCGGGCCGCAGTTTCACATTTACCACATGAGTTTGGTTTCCATCGTCTCGTCTCATTCTTGGCAAGAAAAAGCACGCAAGTGTATTTCTCAAAATGTCCCAAGTATTCTTTTAACCGCACGTCTCCTCGCAATCTGTGGAATTACCGCTAACGTCAGACGGATACGTTTCAAAAAGCAACATATTTCTCGCAAATATGCCGGAGCAGAGTAGCTCAGCATCTCTCCGTATGCGTTTGTGCATCTGAATAAATGTATGGGTTTACTGTGTGTGTGTGTGTGTGTGTGTGTGTGTGTGTGTGTGTGTGCGCGTGCGTGCATGTTGACGGTATCCCTGTAGTCGCAGCTCCCCTGCTCTTGTAATGTACCCATGTAATGGTGTAATGAAAATTCATGATGAGAGCATGTTAACTGCATTAGCCAGTCTCCCGAGTTCCAGCACATGAATAAAATGAACAAGGGGAGGAAAAAAAAAAAACAGGGAAACTCATTTTGATGCCTAATTATTTTTGGACTTGACAGCCTGGCAGCGGCCTGGTCTGTGTATGTATGTATGTGTGTGTGTGTGTGTGTGTGTGTGTGTGTGTGTGTGTGTGTGTGTGTGTGTGTGTAGGTCGTCAGTGTTACTGAGTAGATGCACAGCGGTAAGCAGGGCCCTTCATTATGGGCCATAATGAGTACATCCACCCCAGATACAACACCCCGGGAACCTTTGTTGCATTGTTTTGTTCCAACACCTTGAGCAACAAATCAACACATTTTGCATGGCTCAAGTACCTGCAATTTTCTTTTCTCTAAATATGGAACAGGGGCAGATCATGTCTCGGTGTATGTTTTTATTTTCTACGCACGCTTTCCTTTCATTATGCTTGCATGCACATTTTGTCGTGAAGAAATCATTATCAGCAGAGAGTAATGCTGTGAAACTGTCAAATTACTGTACGAAATGTGTGTTTTATACTAATTGTGCTTCCAAGTTACAGTCGCATTATTTCAACTGTACATAGAGACAAAATCCAATTTGCTCAGCTTGTTGGGTGCTATTCATTATCTGACGTTATCAACATGTTATGGCATTAGCACTTGCACTTTTACGCCGCAGGTTTTTTCATCCTCTGTTATGATGCTGATTGTGTAAATAGAAGACAGTTGACTTTAATGGTGAGCCGCTGTGGTGACGTAGATTTCAGTCATCATTGGTTTTGTGGAGTCACATGCTGTTCCTCATCTTTTTTCCCCCATCATATATATAAATTTAGTCTTCTGGAAACTTTGGGTTTTATTTTGATAAATATCTTTCTTTTGTAACTCTTGTACTCTTGAAGCCAGTCATGTGACTAATATTCAGCTGACCCAACGGTTCCCTACCTTCGATAATCAGACACACCTGTGTGGCACAAATGACTGTATGTGTGTGTGTGTGTGTGTGTGAGTAATCAACCCCAGGGGACGGGCTGAATCCTTCCTGCCCCTGACGGAGACGCGCTCCAGTGCAACGGATGCAACGCAGGATTCCCCCAAATCACAATCTGCCAGGATTAGAAGTGGAACTGAAAGAGAAGCGGGGCATCCGGACAGCTTTTATTGGTTTATGATTGCCCTTATCCTAACCACATTAACCTCCTGATTGCTTGAACAGACGTTATTAGATGCTTCCATTGGAACAAAAAAAAAGAAGGGAAAGAGGAGCAAATAGGAGGCTAACAGGCAATCATGCCCACCGGCCAATGTAAGGAATTTAAGGCCAAGGACACAAAGAGGAAAACAGAGGGAGAGAGAGAGAGAGAAAGCAACAGAAATGAAAAGGACGAGCGAAAGAGGAGAGGAGGCGGGGGTGAGGAGGGGGGGGGGGGGGGGGGGGGGGGGTTCGATCGGCGATTAAAGTGCAATTGTGCAATTTCATTCCTGTTCCCGCACAATGAGGAATGAGATTAAGCTCAATTTGGACCTGTTCAAGAGATCTCCTCACCTCTGTCTGAGGTGCACCGTGCAACACACACACACACACACACACACACACACACACACACACACACACACACACACACACACCTACACACACACACCTACACACCCCTGGAGCCCCTCACCATGTCAGCACCCCTCCAGGGAAATCAGGCGTCTGGAGACAGGTCAGCCCTGGCCCATGTATATATTCATGGGCTTAATCTGGCATCATTTCTCTCTGCTGCCGGAAAAAGAAATGTATTTAATTTACACAATCCCCATTTGGCCTGTTCACCACGGAGAAATATAGGGAAAGTAGGCCCATAGTCAGGGCTTCACCCCGTCCGCATAAACTAGTTTGTAGGAGTGTGTGCAAATAGGAGTTTGTGCATGTTCGCGCGTGTCTACATACTGTATGTCGGCATGCATAGCAGTGCTCCGTCTGTGCGCTACAAAGGAAGAGGATGAAGAAAGAAAAAAAACAACAACATCTTATCATATTCCAGACCTGTACAGTACACCCCAACAGTGGCAGCTGTGCTCGTCAGTTTGAATGGGAGGATGGGAGTTGTACCCAGCAGATGCTGTGTGTGTATTAAACAGATTAATTATTAAAAGATGCTTGACAGATGAAAAGTGGGTCCTCGGGCTATAAAGGAAAATGTTTATTCTTCTGCCATAGACTGTAGTACACTTAGCTTCTGCTCTCAACTTATCCAGCGCCTCAATGAAGAGAGTAAACACTTTCTGTGCTCCGTGCGGTTGGAATCACATACATAATAATTTGAAATGGCCGCCTGGGATGATCCTTCAAATATGAATGTGTGTTTAGTGATTGGGGTGAAATATGATTAGTGTGCAGTACCAGCGTTTACGTATGTGTGTGTGTGTGTGTGTGCGGGGGGTTGGGGGGCGGATGGGGGGGGGGGGGGGGGAGGTAGGTAGCCTAAGGACAGACCCAATCACTTTTTTTCCAACTGTGCTCCTAATCAAGTATCCCTGTTCTCACCGCTTCATATTAACTTTCCTCCTCTCCCGTCTACTCCCTCCCAGCGTTTACAATCACCGCTACAGCTGTAAATATTTGACTCGAACACCGTGCGACGGGCATGGAGAGTGGCCTTTATGATTATTAATTATGTTCAGTGAAGTTATGGTTCAAGTTTAAGATAGAGATAAACGGTTGTTGCGTCACAATTTCCATAATTCCACTAAAACAGCGGTTGTTAAGAATATCAGTCATTTTTCTGAAGCTGTTGCCGTGACGTAACGGTGACGGTTGGATAGTCGTGGTCATGTGTTTTATTGTCGGGCCTGTTTAGAAACAACAGAGACTAAAACTCGGGGTTGATATAACGTTGTTCACCTGCAACATCATGGTGAAACACTTTCTGCACACAAACTCTCCTAAATTGTTTTCTATTAGGATTTATAGTTGTAATTGAAATGTGTTATGTATAACTGGAAGTTTAGCTGCTCACAAAATATACAAAATAAAATGTTACCAGGTACCTGAATGTAATTTACATGAAGACTAATAGACTAATAAAGCTGTAAACCTGTTAACAGTCAGGGTGAAATATAAATCCAGGCCGTAACAGTGAGAAAATCAGGGCTGCATTCGGCCATATTGTTTTATTTTGCTATAAAGACGTGAGGTAAAATGGGAAGAAGGTCAAATAAAGTTGATCTGAAGCATCTATGATTTAAGAAACATGCCATAATAGCAACAGTCGGGCCGAGATATACATCTTCAAAGCTCTTTTCTATTTTGATAATTGATTATTCTGTTAACATTTAATCAGCTTCAGGCTTATCAAAATGTTAAAACCTGACGCTTTTCTTACATTATATGACTGTTTGATCAATTAAAACGTTTGATGAGGTCATCATGTGTCCGCTGTGACTCATTTTTCACTGCTTTCCATCCCATTTTTTTTTTTTTTTTTTTTTGCAAATGATTAATCGCTCAATCAAGTAAATAACAGGCAGATTTCTCGACGATAATAATTTACCAGCAGAGATCTGAGCAGCGATGATTCGCCTTTCTTATTTTAGACAGCAGGAGTGCGTCATGTTGGAAGCGAGCCCCCCAGGAGAAGAGACGCACGGATGGGGGGGGGGGTTTGCAGTCAGACACATCTGTCTGTGGCGAGGGGAGGAGGGAGCGCCACAGACCACCTGCTCGTGCCATTTCTCCACTTCTTGGCTCCATGTAAAATAGCTGACAAATTATTCAGTCTGGGATGTGAGCATTGGAGCCTCTTCTGAAGATGGAGGCCGAGGAAAACGGACCGGTTACCCTCCCAGCATCCCCTTAAACACGGCTCCACCCTGACTCGCATATACAGTATATATATATATATATATATATATATATATATACGCCCCCAACCCCCCCCCCCCCCCCCCCCCTCTCCCACACACACACACACACACACATGGGTACACCCATAGACACGGGTTGCTGGGGCCCCCCTGTTGCCTCATCTGTCAGCCCCGGCAACCAAAACACACACACACACACACACACACACGCACACACACACGCACACACACACACACACACACACACACACACACACACACACACACACACACCCTCCCAGGGGAGAGGGTCTCAGATGCAGATCATCAGTATTAGTGGGCGGCTGAGGGATTAGCATCCCCCTGCAGTGACCTACAGGTGTAGCCCTGGGTTAGAGCAGACACTTATCTTCCAGAGCATCGCTGGGCCCTGACCCCCCCTCCCCCCCGGCCGCGAAGGAGACGCCCAAGAGACGCCCAGGAGACGCCCAGGAGACGACCAGGAGACATCCAGGAGACGCGAAGGAGACATCCAGGAGACGTCCAGGAGACACCCAGGAGACGCGAATGAGACATCCAAGAGACGCCCAGGAGACGTCCAGGAGACGCCCAGGACACGTCCAGGAAACGTCCAGGAGACGCCCAGGAGACGCCCAGGAGACATCCAGGAGACGTCCAGGAGACGCCCAGGAGACGCAGTGAGGGATAAAGAGTTAAAGGGAGTGTGTGGAGATATAGAAAGCGGGCAATTAAAATGGCCGAGTCGTCATATTATGAGGAGAGTATGAGGTCAAACCCGCCTAGTTAAGACTTCCATGATGTGGTTAAAGGTCCGCAGGCGCTCTCCACCAGCAGGTATTTACAATCCGTATAAATAAAATCTGTTAGGGCCCACGTACGTTTAGCATACTGTAATAATAGGATGGAGATTAAAATTAATTCATCAATTATTAATGCTTTGTGTCGCAGTTACAGGCCATAATTAAGAACAACCTTTTAGGGCTGCCAGGTTTTGAGAAAAATCCAGTATTTTCAATAAGTTGGCAGGTGTTTGGCGTTTCTACTTGGTAATTACGCAGTTTAAAAAGGTAACAATCTTGGAGTAAATGCTCACAGGTTTTTCACTTTCTCATAAATTAGGTGTGCAGTAATATATGTTAACGACTCACTGGTAGGTCTGCCGAGTAAGCGTTAATAAGCCGTCAACAAACGATTATCTCCGGAGAAAGGAGGTTAAAAGGTCTGTCTGGGGGAGTTTTCACAAACTGGCAACCCCAAAACTCTTCTTAATCATAGTTTATGACTAATAGATATAGAATAAGCAAATGATTTCACTGCTATTAAGGCATTATTATCTTTATAAACAAGTTATATACCATTTTATTAAGAAATCGAGTTTAAGAACTACGGAGTTATATTATTACTTGTAATAATTAACTTGTAAATATCCACACGTGTCGGTAACACTGCACAACTCCTCAGTTAGCGAGGACATGAACGAGTCGGCCGTCGGTGGAAACAAACACAGAAAAGGATATTTTAATAAGCAGTTACCATTATTGTAACCGCTCAAATATTTGCCTTTCTTTCGTTCATTTTTTTTGTTTCCCTCGTGTGCTTTCGTTCGTCACGCGCCTGCGAGTTATCCCGTTTTTGATTCAGCGGTAGAGAGAAGGACGGTTTGATGAGCAGACAAAGTCAAAGCAATGTGAAGATGGAGGCAGACAAGCAAAGGGCCTTTGGTGGTTGACACTCGTGTTTTGTTCGCCGTAATATCATTTGAACCTGGCTTGTGTTGTTGCCTCCCGTCGGACTCGCCTCGTTCTGTTGACATTTTGCTGTTATTTGTACACTGCAAAGCGGTCCATTTTCCCCCGCATCAAAAGTGCTTTTACGCGCGCGTGTCAGGATGTCTTTGGTGCTTACCTTCAGCTCCTGTCAGAGAGCGAGAGCAGGGCCTGTGCTCAGGAGCAGAGGGGGGAAGGCTGCTTTGTGCCCTAAGCGTTTTTAGTGAAGGCGAGAACTGGCTCAAAGGCTGTCAGCGCACACGCAAACACACATCAACGCGCTGCGCGCAGCGCGCACACGCACACGCACCCACCAGCGAGCGGTGTTTTTCGCTCTCAGCTGCACTCCCAGTAAGAAACAAGTGTTTGAAATGAACTCGGATTCGTAAAGCGCACGCAACACACACACAAGCACGCACCCTATGCTCATTACACAGGTTTCTCGCCTTGTCTTTCTCAAAGGCTGTAGAAACATGAGGGTGGCGAACGCGGCCCTGATCAAAGGACGTGGAGTTCGGACTCGGGACCTGACAAAGGAAAACGGCCCACAGTGCGGAACAATGCGTCTGCGGCGAGGGCCGCGCCGCAAACGACGACGTCGCTCTTTATGATACGACAATTACGAAAGAAAAAAAAAAAAAAAAAAAAAGATGTTCGCACGTCTTCCCGTGTTGCGCGGGAGGGAAAAAAAAAAAAAAAATCCGCCAGATGGAAAATGCAATCTGGCGCTCCGGACGGCGTTTTTAGTTTTAGCCGCGACCGTGGAGAGGACGACGGGGTCAAACTTGTACTGAGAACTCTGCAGACTCTGGGAATTTCTTTCATTAGAGGGCTTTTTGGAGGGTTGTAACCTCACACTACTCGCAATAATTATTCATAATTATCAGTCGGAGTCTTTGATTCGACGTGCCTGTCTTAAGGATGGCAGGGTCTTTGAAATAATGGGCTGCTGACGTATTTTGGTAAAGTGGGACAGTTTTGTATTGTGCCTTCTGTACAAATCGCACAACTCCGGGACCGATGTCATCTCTGTGTGTCTTCAGTCATAACCTGTGTGAGCTGTCACGGTTCAACTGGGAGGGGGTTGAATATTTTTTTTTGAAAGGATTGCGGTCCGTGAAGTTGATCCCTCGGAGAACGTTAAGGTTGAGATGAACCCGCAGCCGCTCGCAGAATCTACACGGCAAGCAAACAGTTTCTTTGGTCGGACCCGATTATCTCATGAAGTCAGAAATGTGCGAGTATATGTGACCTGAAAGTTGCTCTCGGGATTTTGCCCGACAGAGAGACGAGGTGTCAGCTCAGAAAACGTGTGAAGCTCAGTTGCGATCATCAGCTCGTTGCTATCGAGTGTCGAATATAGTGGTTTTCTTTATAAATAGTGTAACTCAATGTATCGATATTATATCGACACCGCGATATGAAAATATATTTTGAATATCGTGATATGGCATGAGTAATGTCTTCTCCTGGTTTCCATGGCTGCATCACAGTAACGTGTCCTTGTCATTATAGCGACATTACTGATGATTATTTGTCAAAAAAGCTCATTGTGTGAATATTTTGTGAAAGCACCAACAGTCCCTCCAACAATATTGTCACATTATTGATTCCTAAGTATTTGGTCACAAATAGCATGATATTTAATTTTGTCCTCATCATCCAGCACTAAGAATAATAGTTATTTCGATTTTTGCATTAATTTCAACCATGACGGTCCAAGAAGTCCTCCAAAAAGTCTCCATGTGTAAAATAGACTCGTGAAATATGGTGGATTCTCCATCTTAGCTGTATTTGCTGACCAATAACGGGTCCATGAACATGTTGACAGGGATTGTAGTAAACCTCAGGGTCGCAAAGGACACACAGCAATTGTGTCTCCATATTTGGTCAAAATCCTTCTAGCAGGAGTCCCCAGATCACGTTAACCCTTCAGCAAATTATTATTTTTTTTTTTTCTATCTGTCATCGGGCACACGGAAGAGCTGGCGAAGTGTTGTTGAAAAAAACACAACAACACTTCATGTTTTTTTATGAACAATATACAGATTTGCTCCAACCGCTCTCAGTGAGTTCTGCACCAAACCCCTGGATGTTTTTTTTTTTGTTTTGTTTTGTTTTTTTTAAATGTGTTTTCAGATTTCAGCCATGAAGCAAGTACCTGCAGACAATCATCATCCGAGCCCGACATTACGTATGCAAACCGAGAGAGTGATTTACTCCCCTCGTTCCGAGGAACATGTGCCCTGTCTGTGGAATTTGGGATCTCAAGCATTTCTTCCTGGCGAATGACAGCAGTGTACCCCTGGTGTGTTGCAGGCTGCCAACCACTAAGCAGTCCTGGCATTCTGCAGACAGGCCAGACTTGTGGTTGTTGTTTTGCTCGCTGCTTCTCAGTCTTTGGCTGCAGGCTATATGCAGAACACAGACAGCTAGCCTGTTCCCACACCAGGGTTCAGCGCAAAAGATGCTCAACCCCATACTCCACTCCAGGTGCATTAGAGGGGAAAGATCCCGTGGGCAAAGTGTGGGAGGGAAACGAACGGGAGGAGCTGAGGAGGGGAAGTTTAGTACGGATGAGAGCGTGTTTATTCGGATGCACACGAAGAAGAGAAGGGAAGCGGTGAAACGCAAGATGTCACGTTAAAGACTCAAACTCGGGCGTCATAGGATCATTCCTAAATCACTTTCTCTCCCTCAGCGTTTTTCTTTCCCTCAGCTTCTTCCCCCCGCTTTGGTTTCTGCTGTCAAAAAAAAAAAAAAAAGTGGCTGACCACAATCTCACATTGTCTCATGTCGTTCTCCGCAAAAGGAACGTTCCGGGCTATGTTTGGGTTCCTCGGCGAGCCACGGGCATTTGTGACTCAACCCAACCATTTCTCTTGTCGTATTCTTTCAATTAGAAGTGACAGAGAAGCTCGAGCGTTGTCTGCGATGGAGTATTTTGCTGCAGTGGCCCCGCTGTTTTCTCTGCCCGACCGCGAGGTACGATCCTGAACCCGGCATTTAAGAGCAACAACAGTGAAGAAAATCGAGCCTCAGTTGTGTCATTCAGTGCGATTCAAAGATGCGTTTTTGGCAGCAAAGCAGGATGACAAAAACAGGATGAAATTACTTCTCTGCGGATGCTGGCTCAAACATAACCCCTGAATGTCCCTCTAATGTGTGGTTATTATTAATCAGAACTCCAGCTGGCACGGCGTGTCTCTCCCTCTGATTAGTTGGTGTACGATAAGCCCCTCTTCGTCCTGATCACTCGGCGTTCTCATGTCCCACTGTGGCCGGCCTCCCTCCTGGCTCCCGTCTTTGGTCACTAAGCTCAGACAGACTGAGGCCTCTCCAGCCCGGGCCTGTTCATATATGCAGTTTTAATTGAGTGATAATGAAGAGAGCTTGTCTGAGATGAGGTTAACAGGAGTGTATTAATTTGAATAGCACCCTCCGGATTACCGCCCGGCTCCGCGGTCCCTCCGAGCTCGACAAAATGGGCCGTCCACACCGGGAGCAACATGGACCACAGGGCAACATAAGGGTCATTAGCATGAGATTCAGACCCAGTGTTTGGGTGCGTGTCACGGATCCAGCGCCACCTCGACACGAAGTTCGACGGGCAGAAGTTCACGAGGCGACAACTGAGGAGGAGAGCTAATAACCAGAGGGCAAAGATACAAAATCTATATCTCTCAATCAGGATGTAGGTTTCTATCTTTCTTCTTATTTCTCTCGCTGTCTGTCCCTCTCCCCTCCTCTCGCTATCCTCCACCATTGTTGTTATCAAATGATACAGTTGCTCAAGCGCAGCGTTTGAATCCTAAGGACCTCTGGGAGCGGATTTGTCTCCACCAAGCCCCTTCTAACGGGGATTAAGAGGATTAAAAACCATAAAATGACCCCAGCTCCGGGTCCCCAGAGCCAGGCCCAGCTTGTCTCAGCCCGGCCCGGCCAGGAATGGAGCCCCGGCCGCAGGCCTTCTTTACCAACGGCCCCTTAAAGCTCCCTGTTAGCATGACAAAGGAGAGAGCAGTCCCCTGATCCGCCAAGGAGGCAGTACAATGGAGTGGCTGCTTTCTCCGCTGCTCATTTTCATGGAGACAAACAGCATTACACTTGGCAGTGACATTGTTCTAAACTCCAACATGGAGCCCCTCTTTCTCTGCGGAGCTCAAGGTGTCATATTAATTATTTAAATCTGATGTGGATTTTCAGCGAGGGATCCCTCCAAGGCCTTACCCGCAGCCAGAAGGTCTGGGATCTGCATTCGTTTGGTTAATTAGACCTGAAACCGAGCTTTGATCTCAACCAAAATCGGGAAAAAAGGGAAACTTCCAGAATGAATTATTTTAGCCCTAACCTATTTTTTTTTTTTTTCACTATAGTTCTTTCCTACTCATTTTCATCCCCTTTATGATGTTGTGAACACAAATGTGTGTTTGTCACCCCGTGTGTGTTCGAGCGAATTAGAGCGTACAATGACTGCGTTTCGGGTTAAGGATTTTGCAGTTAACCAGCTTCATAAGGTCAATGATGAAGGTAATTGAAGGCCACTTTAATCCACTCAGGAGGCCTGACAGAACCATTTACTCATGTCGTCTCACCGAGAAGGTACAGTTGGACTCGGATGAAAGGGGAAAAAAAAAAAAAAAAAAAAAAAATACAGGGGAAGGCAGAGGGAACAAGACAGCAGAGGCTGGGGTGGTCTTTCTCTCCCACAATCTCATCTAAAGACGCAAGAGGCGAGGAGCTACAGAGGGAAAGATGTAAATGGGATAAAGCTCGGAGCCAAACATATTGATCTCGAACATCTTTTAGCACAATATTAGTGCAACAACAAAGCTTTGAAGGCAGTTCTGTGAGAGGTTTTCGGCTTCAGATGGTGTTGATTTTCAACAGGCTGAAAGGAAATCTGAGGTCAAGGCAAGTCCTGCAGGCGGCTTCGTTCAAGCTCAGCTAACGATGAAGCCCAGCAGCAGCACAGTTGGCAGATGTAAAAATACATCACGGGGGTGTATGGTGGTATTTCAGTTGCTCACTGGGTGTAAGTTCAATCAGATATGTTTAATGGTATGATTGTGAGGACGGGTCACACGGGGGGAGTGGGAGTGAGAGACAGGACAGTCACTAAGACGTGCATTAAGGCTGCCGTTGTCACCGTCTGAAATATGTCTTCAGACAGCCCTCTCCACTGGATTCCATGTCATTCCTCTTTGAACGGCCAAATTGACAAGTTTATGCATAATTGAGGCTTGTATTACGAAAAGGAGAATGAGGGGAGCGCTTTTTTTTCTCTCTGACTGTGAGAGTAGGATGAGCGGGGGGGATGAAGGAAGATGGAAGAAAGAGGGGGACAGGGGAGGGGGGGGGGAGAAGGAAGTGGGTGAGATGAGGGAGTGTGAGAGGGAGAGTAAAGACAGCCCGGGCTCACCCTGCAGGATGTCCTCGTCCGGCCCAGCTCGCCGTCTCCACTGAGGCCGGCCTCCTCTGAGCTCTGGGGACTGTGAGAGAATCGAGCCCTCTGGTCTACATGGAAAATTAATTTATTCTCTCAGTAGATCTCATGGCTGAATCTCCAGAGAACTACAAGTCTGATAAGGAAAAATTAGGAAAGAGGAGGGAAATTGAGACTAATTTGATGAGGAAAGATTACAAATTCTCACATATGGTGGCTGAGATCGCACTGCACAGGATTTATGGTCATTATATATGTCAGACTGGTGCCTTTATAGGACAGTTCACTAAAATAAGAGTTTTAAAATAGCAGAATTTTCTACTCACCTCTGGTGGCATCTCTGTAGAGAAGTTGAGTTTCAAGATCTTGTTTCTAAGATTTTTTTTTTTAACAGCAACGCAAAGCAATGAGAGTGAACCGTTTCTGGCACTCAAAACATTCAAAATGACATCAGTACTTTACTGTAAGTGTTCAGCAGCCAATGGGCTTTTCAGTCTCTCTGGATGATGCAGACTGTGAACACTTTTTTATAGCTTTTTACCAAAAAAAATTGTCCCAACAACACAGTTCACAGCGTGTTTCAGAGATTATCTAACAGACTAACAGTGACTGGAGGTAAATTAAAAAATATTAAGTAGACTCAATCAACGCCAGCAAAATAAAGCCCGTCCAATTGTGGCCTATCATAAATGTGATTTTGTAAAAGAAAAGCAAAAATGTAAGAAAAAAAAAAAAAAAAAAAGCGAAAAGGCATTCAAAACGTCACAAACAACGATAAAGAAATACGTGTTCACCTGGTGGTACTTCGGCATTTTGAGGCGGTTCATCTGTGTTCTTCATCTGCCCGCAATCCAAAATGTATTTTTACACTTCAAGTGACTCCTGTTGGTGTTCAGACCAGCTTCAGCTGTGAAGCAGCAGCTCTCTCCTGACTGACACCAGTCTGCCGCTGCAGCAGGAACCTGCAACACAACTAAATGTCTCATCTGTCAAAGTGCTGCACTAAAATACATGTAATATCACACACCTGCGGGATTATTTGGTAACACATTTCCGATGCTGAGTTATAACTTTCCAGAGCTGTAACGTGTGTTTGGGTTTGTTTCGTCTCTCTGATGAGCCTTTAAATGCACGAATCTGCCACTCAGATTATGATTTTATTCTCTCACCAGGGCCTTTAACAACAGGTCTCTGCCAGCACTGTTTAAAGCAGGGCAGTTTTCAGTATTCATTATTCGCACACCAAACAGGACTAAAAGACACATTTTCATGCCGTATCCTCAGTTTCATTCCCCCGAATGTTCAGGGGGTCGTGTTGATATCCCGCAGTCTGATGCCAACATAACTTCATATTACGAGACGTCTGTTAGATAATGCACAGGAGCTGCCAATCAAATGTAAGAAAATATGCCTGCCGCAACAAGTCTTGAAACAAATGTCCCTCAAATTTAATTTGAAAGATCCAAACTTGGTCACCGTGTAACTCTCCTCGTCAATTTTCCTTGCCATCTTCTCTCCATTCCCTCCTGTACAGCCAATTTAACTTGTTCCCTTGTTGCACCGTTTCTCAGATGTAGATCAAACTCGCACAACAAATGTGTCTCACTCTAATCTCCCATTATTTACAAGGGATAGCCCCCTAACCCAAGAATGTGCACGCGCACACACACACACACACACACACACACTCGTACAAACGCAGACTTAATGACAGTGAGTGAAATAATCACCCGCCTCGCCTGTAGCACCGTGAGCTTGAAGTTGACCCCCTGCCCTCAAACGCACGCACACACACAAACACATCCACGAGTACACACGAGCAGCGGGGCCCTCTCCTCAGGCCCATACGACCAGCCCTCAATGAATACAAAGGATTGTGGGGATTAGCCAGACATTTGGTCGGGCATTGTTCTGGCCTACTAAATGAGGTTTGGCCGGTGGCAGCCGGCACGGGGGCCGGGTCCTGCGTGAAGCTGAAGCGGAGGCAGCGGCCGCCCCTCGGAGGAAGAGTGATAATTACCTCTTCCTGAGAGAGATGACAGCTTTGGCCTCTGCATCCCTGAATCTTGGACATTAGCAACTGAATAGAGAGCTTTCATACTGTATATCATTTTAATCTTTCATGTTCAGATCCAGCAGATGGCTTATTACTGGCCCGGGTGAGGAGGCAGCGAGGGAGACAAATGGCCCATGTCTCTTTTAAGGAGGGATGCCGGGGAAATGGCATTCATATAGGGCAAGAGCAGCGGATAATTGTATATCTGGCTGTTTGGAGGTGCGGCGCAGCTCACACACACACCGCCAGCCTATAAATCATAAAACTATTAATCTTAGACAAATCCCACTTGGAAGGCTTGACGGAGGGCAGTGTGTGTTTGGAAAAATGAGATCCATCCAAAATATGAAGAATTCCTGTCTGACATGCGTGTCAAAGTCTTCAGACGGATACGTTTTCATTTGTTTACATTTACATGTAACCTTTCTCTATATTAGAAAGCGCTACGGGAGATATCCCACAATGCCCTGATTAAAGACGGGATTGTGTCTTTATTATTCATAAACGATCCACTTTCTAAGTCACTCTCATTGCTTTCTGTTTAGTCTTTCATATATTCAGATCTGACCATTGACTTATTTATGCTGCCTGAGTTATTCATTATTGGATGATAAATATTAAGAGTAGGCTTCAGCGGGGGACGGCACTGCGGGACACAACTTTTCATGGGATCACCAGAAGAAGGCGGCCGGATAAATCTTCAGATACCGGCCAGAGAAAACGCACATGGTCCAAAAAGTAATAAAAGTCTTAACCGGACCAATTCTCTATTATTTGCGGAGGTGTGCGTGTGAGAAGATGTTGGACATGTGAGTTTTATTACATTTCAATGTACTTTGCATTTAGAGAGCACACTACATCTCTCGTCCATCCCTTCTCTTCTCTCTCTCTCTCTCTCTCTCTCTCTCTCTCTCTCTCTCTCTCCAGCCTGCTGTCTCTCCATCCAAAAAGAAACAATACAGTTTCATCTCCCGCGCTGACAATGATGCATGAGCCTGATGGAAAACACTTTTCAGGTGTTGCCATTATAAAGCCATTTTTTGTCTTTTTTCTCCATAGGCCCCATGTGAAAGAAATACAAAGACAGGGCCCAAAGTGTAATACTCTAATATCTCTGAAGCTTTTCATTGGCATCTGTGGAGCCTTGGCTGCTGGATTGTCTCCTTTTCAATTACCTGATCTTTTCAACTCGGTGGGAAATGAAAAATGTGAAGCGCAGTTGGAGTTTGGGAGCAAAAAAATAGGAAAAAAAAAAAAAAAAAGCCTTCGCTCCACTCTCTTTCTTTTTTTTTTTTTATTCTCTCCCTCTCCAATCATCTCTCACATGTTTCACTGAGTACGAGGGTGTTTGCTCGAGGGACGGCTCAAAATTAACTTTTGACAGTAAACAGTTAAAACCCGCCCTGATGCCACAGCGGTTTAGTGTTGATACGAACCACGGATCACAGTTGCTGTTAATATGAGCATCCAAACACGATGATTAATGATTTCACTCATTCACCGCGACTTCTTCTGGTTTGTGCATCGACTGGGGCACCTCCAATTTCTGACTTCACTCTTCTGTCCAGCTGCATCGCTAAAGACACAGTGCAGTTCTATATTTATCAAGACAAGCTGTTCTAATGCTTTTCAGTGACACACAGCTGGAAAGGAGGAGGAAGAGGAGGAGGAGGAGGTGGTTATTAATAAAACTATTTGCCAAATGAGTCACGTTAGAGAGAAGGTTTTGAAGAAGGCCAAAACAACATCTGCTTTGAGCTCATCCTCATATCCTGATTACATCAGTTACATCATGTGAAGTCGAGCTCAACGCGGTGATTAAAAAAAAATTCTGGTTCAGCGTGCTTCATCAAAATTATCCGGAGATGTAAAAACACAGGAACAGACTTCTTTGGTTAAGTTATTGACAACAAATACAAATCAATCAAGCCACAACTCCAGCTTTATTATTTCGTAGATGTGCAGGAGGGCCATTCATTCAAGGCGTGTCATGAAGGCTGCATTATGTGTGTGTGTATATCACGCCTATAAAGCGGCTTACCGACATCACAGCGTAGCAAATGCTCGGCAAATATTTGGCACGAGATGAAACGAAACATATAGGTTTTTGAAAATAAACTGTGGTTTTTATTTCAAGGCGTTCTGTCTTGTTTTTTTTGTTGTTTTTTTTCTCTCTTTTTGAAAGCTGCATCGTACGAAACTCTTAGCCTTCTGTGAAAGCTGTACAACGCCATGCAGGAAGAGAGCACGGTTTACACCTCTGCAACCCACAACCAAAGCAGCCGCATGCTGATTAGGGGCAAATAAAGTGAGCAACGCCTTTTGATTTTCAACAGAAAAACAAAACTGCGAGAAGAGAGAGCCGCGCTCTCTGTCTTGTCAGTGTTCCCTTCAGAAGCAGCAAAAGATTTCAAGCGTTCAAAGTCACATGCAACCGCAGCTGTATTGTCTTTCAACTGCGGTTGCAGTTCAAAACCTTGCAGCTCCTTCGATCGAGGCGAAGTGAATTCACTACGCAGGGTGCAGCAGGCAGATGTGAGGGGAGAGCAGCTTGGCCTACTCTCCGTGGAACCGCCAGTGTGATGAAAAAAAAAAAAAAAAACACGGCTTGCTCGCAATAAATAGCAACATCTGATAAATATGGTACAGTCATTATTTTGTTTATGAATTTCTAATGACTATCCCAATAGCCTCGTTGTGTCTAACCAAAAAAAAAAAGAAAAAAAAGAAAACCTACAATGAGTTCGACTTTAAACAAAACAAAACAGGCCTGGAATAAACAAATCAGCCAATTTTGCATATTGATACGATTTTTTTTTTTTGCTTTTGTTCTTTTGCTGCTGATCCTCCTGCCTTCACGCGCCATTGTTCAAGTTAATTCAATACCAAACAAGTCAATTTATTTTTACTATGGACTGCCCCTCGTGACTAATTACTAGTCAACTCTACCAAGTGATGTTTCGCCCCTAGACTATAAAAAGCGACACGCTGCTTCCTCACAATGAACCAATAAAATCTGCCTGTTTTCCAAAAACGTTCCTGTTGGAGTGATTTCACCGACAAACCAGCGAGCACGTGAGCCAGTGATTCAGATCACAGTGTGTGGAGTTTACCTCCGACTGGGCGGCTTCGAGGAGATCTGAGGGACAAGAAAGCGCGGAGCCGGCTGGCTGCTCGGCCCGCTCACCGGCCGGGCTACAGGCTGAGTTTTCAGTCTCCCGTGAGCAAATCATTAGAAAGCTGCAGCAGCAGGAGCTGTAGGGTGTCTCTGGTCCACGGCGACGACTCTGAAACTGAGCAGGACTGTGGCAGTGCAGCAGATGGAAACAGACAGGGAGGAAGAAAGGCAGAGCTCGGCGAGGCACGCCTCATTAGCACCATCCCAGAGGTGAGGAAGGGGGTGGGGGGGGGGGCAGGCCGGGCTTCCCACTGGCCTCTCTGTGACTGGTGATGTCATCAAAATGCTCCCATTTGTGACTGGGACTGTACGGGGATTGAAGAGATCCAGCTGGAGTAGGGTTTGAGTCCGTGACCCCTCTAATCATGAGGCTGCAGGCATATAACCCCCTGTCACCGTGGAAACCATGTTAGGGCCGAAGTCAATATGTATGAAATGAAATCAACACAAAAGAAAGTACAATATCTAAATGATGAAAAACACACAGATATACTGTATATATATTTTTAAAAAAGAGAGTTAAAACCTGCTGTGTTTCAAAGCACAGTGTCAGTCTGTGTGTCTTATGTGTCTGTACAGGCTTTTGAGGTCGATCACGAGACAGAAAGGGGACCACATGTTACCAAAAGCGTGGAGCAGGTGCTCTGATAACTGTCCTCAGATCAGCTGACAACTGTTGCTCTCAAAGCGCCGCGGCCTGTGAAACGAATGCTGTGCGTCGTTTTAAGCGTTTCAGTCATCGCGGCGTCCTCCGCAGCTGGCAGTCGCTGGCGATAGAAAACCGAGAGGAACCTAATAACAGCACAACCCCCTCCTCACAGGTGAAGGGCGATCGGGGGGGGGGGGGTGCCAGAGCGACGGCCCCGTTTGAAGGCTCTCCGCCGAGCGCCAACTCCTCCATTATTCACGGCGCTCGCCTCCACCCGCGGCCCCCTCGCGTCACGCGCCGACGGCGCTAAACAAGGCCGCCGTAATCGCGTCTGATCGAGTCGTGCCAACTGTCCCGTTTGATACGGGCCCGGGCCGAGACCTCTCACTCGGCCCGCCGGAGGTCACGGGGTCGACCGACGCGGACAGACACGCACAAACCGTCCCCGGAGCGCCGCCAGAGACGATACCAGACGAGGAGATGGACGCAGACAGCCAGTCAGGCGGAAGGGGGAGAGAGGAGAAGGGGAGAGTTACAGAGCAGGAAGGGGAGAGGACGGGTCGTGAGGTCGGAGAGGGCGCGGGTGATTGATCGGATGCATCACCAGGTGGCTATTTTAGGTTTTAATCAACCCTCCGAACACCTCTCGCACGCACACGCGCGCAACCGGATACCCGCGCAGGCGAGTGGTGAAGCAGCGAAGGCGTGAATGGCACGGCAGAGGACGAAGAATCGCTTTCAGCTATGTTCGGGTCGGAGCGGTCAGCGTCTCAGTCAAACGCTCGCTGGCAGGAAGACGAATGGAAAAGAGCCTGAAATACATTCGCGGGAAATTCAACGTCAGATCAGGATTAAATAGAAGATTAAAAAAAAAAACAACAACACGACACCGTGCTGATGAAACGTGAAGTCATAAAGAAGATGCGATGCCTTAAAATGTACTTTTACCTTCATCTACCTCGTTTGGTCCGGGCCTTCAGACTGCGTCTGGACCAAAGTGAGTCATGGTTCTGTTTGTTTTTTGGACGGTTTATACTTTCAGACCGATTATAGAAGTTTGAGGTGGGTTACCGTCACCCGTTAAACACTCGAAGTAAAAAGAAGTGGGAGAGAAGTAAAACCGAGGCAAGTAGCTGATGTGATAACACGTCGACATCAGACGCTCCTTCTACGAACCAATCAATGTCGAGGCGTAGAAAACAGGATGCGGAGTTCTTCAAGGCACTCGCAAAAGCTCAATGTGAAACTAAAACCAAGTGGGATCACGTGTTATTGTATGCAACCAGTTTTGCAAAGATTTGGTCATAAACTAAAGAATTGGACAAATTTAGATTTTGAACCAATGATGGCAG